>NW_028225457.1:0-417608 GCF_052327205.1 Somniosus microcephalus | reverse complement strand
GGTGAATCAGAAGAAGCAGAAGATGGAGAAGGAGAAGGTGAAGTCTGGAGGGTGAATCAGAAGAATCAGAAGAAGGAGAAGGAGAAGGTGAAGTCTGGAGGGTGAATCAGAAGAAGCAGAAGAAGGAGAAGGAGAAGGTGAAGTCTGGAGGGTGAATCAGAAGAAGCAGAAGAAGGAGAAGGAGAAGGTGAAGTCTAGAGGGAGAAGCAGAAGAAGTAGAAGAAGGAGAAGGAGAAGGTGAAGTCTGGAGGGTGAATCAGAAGAAGTAGAAGAAGGAGAAGGAGAAGGTGAAGTCTGGAGGGTGAATCAGAAGAAGTAGACGAAGGAGAAGGAGAAGGTGAAGTCTGGAGGATGAATCAGAAGAAGCAGAAGAAGGAGAAGGAGAAGGTGAAGTCTGGAGGGTGAATCAGAAGAAGTAGAAGAAGGAGAAGGAGAAGGTGAAGTCTTGAGGGTGAATCAGAAGAAGCAGAAGAAGGAGAAGGAGAAGGTGAAGTCTGGAGGGTGAATCAGAAGAAGCAGAAGAAGGAGAAGGAGAAGGTGATGTCTGGAGGGTGAATCAGAAGAAGCGGAAGAAGGAGAAGGAGAAGGTGAAGTCTGGAGGGTGAATCAGAAGAAGCAGAAGAAGTAGAAGGAGAAGGTGAAGTCTGGAGGGTGAATAAGAAGAAGTAGAAGAAGGAGAAGGAGAAGGTGAAGTCTGGAGGGTGAATCAGAAGAAGCAGAAGAAGGAGAAGGAGAAGGTGAAGTCAGGAAGGTGAATCAGAAGAAGCAGAAGAAGGAGAAGGAGAAGGTGAAGTCTGGAGGGTGAATCAGAAGAAGCAGAAGAAGGAGAAGGAGAAGGTGAAGACTGGAGGGTGAATCAGAAGAAGTAGAAGAAGGAGAAGGAGAAGGTGAAGTCTGGAGGGTGAATCAGAAGAAGTAGAAGAAGGAGAAGGAGAAGGCGAAGTCTGGAGGGTGAATCAGAAGAAGCAGAAGAAGGAGAAGGAGAAGGTGATGTCTGGAGGGTGAATCAGAAGAAGCAGAAGAAGGAGAAGGAGAAGATGAAGTCTGGAGGGTGAAACAGAAGAAGTAGAAGAAGGAGAAGGAGAAGGTGAGGTCTGGAGGGTGAATCAGAAGAAGCAGAAGAAGGAGAAGGAGAAGGTGAAGTCTGAAGGGTGAATCAGAAGAAGCAGAAGAAGGAGAAGGAGAAGATGAAGTCTGGAGGGTGAATCAGAAGAAGCAGAAGAAGGAGAAGGAGAAGGTGAAGTCTGGAGGGTGAATCAGAAGAAGCAGAAGAAGGAGAAGGAGAAGGTGAAGTCTGGAGGGTGAATCAGAAGAAGTAGAAGAAGGAAAAGGAGAGAGGTGAAGTCTGGAGGGTGAATCAGAAGAAGTAGAAGAAGGAGAAGGAGAAGATGAAGTCTGGAGGATGAATCAGAAGAAGCAGAAGAAGGAGAAGGAGAAGGTGAAGTCTGGAGGGTGAATCAGAAGAAGCAGAAGAAGGAGAAGGAGAAGATGAAGTCTGGCGGGTGAATCAGAAGAAGTAGAAGAAGGAGAAGGAGAAGGTGAAGTCTGGAGGGTGAATCAGAAGAAGCAGAAGAAGGAGAAGGAGAAAGTGAAGTCTGGAGGGTGAATCAGAAGAAGTAGAAGAAGGGGAAGGAGAAGGTGAAGTCTGGAGGGAGAAGCGGAAGAAGTAGAAGAAGGAGAAGGAGAAGGTGAAGTCAGGAGGGTGAATCAGAAGAAGAAGAAGAAGGAGAAGGAGAAGGTGAAGTCAGGAGGGTGAATCAGAAGAAGCAGAAGAAGGAGAAGGAGAAGGTGAAGTCTGGAGGGTGAATCAGAAGAATCAGACGAAGGAGAAGGAGAAGGTGAAGTCTGGAGGGTGAATCAGAAGAAGCAGAAGAAAGAGAAGGAGAAGGTGAAGTCTGGAGGGTGAAGCAGAAGAAGCAGAAGAAGGAGAAGGAGAAGGTGAAGACTGGAGTGTGAATCAGAAGAAGTAGAAGAAGGAGAAGGAGAAGGTGAAGTCTGGAGGGTGTATCAGAAGAGGTAGAATAAGGAGAAGGGGAAGGTGAAGTCTGGAGGGTGAATCAGAAGAAACAGAAGAAGGAGAAGTAGAAGATGAAGTCTGGAGCGTGAATCAGAAGAAGCAGAAGAAGGAGAAGGAGAAGATGAAGTCTGGAGGGTGAATCAGAAGAAGTAGAAGAAGGAGAAGGAGAAGGTGAGGTCTGGAGGGTGAATCAGAAGAAGCAGAAGAAGGAGAAGGAGAAGGTGAAGTCGGAGGGTGAATCAGAAGAAGCTAGAAGAAGGAGAAGGAGAAGGTGAAGTCTAGGAGGGTGAATCAGAAGAAGCAGGAAGAAGGAGAAGGAGAAGGTGAAGTCTGGAGGGTGAAGCAGAAGAAGCAGAAGAAGGAGAAGGAGAAGGTGAAGTCTGGAGGGTGAATCAGAAGAAGTAGAAGAAGGAGAAGGAGAAGGTGAAGTCTGGAGGGTGAAGCAGAAGAAGCAGAAGAAGGAGAAGGAGAATGTGAAGTCTGGAAGGTGAATCAGAAGAAGTAGAAGAAGGAGAAGGAGAAGGTGAAGTCTGGAGGGTGATTCAGAAGAAGCAGAAGAAGGAGTAGGAGAAGATGAAGTCTGGAGGGTGAATCAGAAGAAGCAGAAGAAGGAGAAGGAGAAGGTGAAGTCTGGAGGGTGAATCAGAAGAAGCAGAATAAGGAGAAGGAGAAGGTGAAGTCTGGAGGGTGAATCAGAAGAAGCAGAAGAAGGAGAAGGAGAAGGTGAAGTCTGGAGGGTGAATCAGAAGAAGTAGAAGAAGGAGAAGGAGAAGGTGAAGTCTGGAGGGTGAAGCAGAAGAAGTAGAAGAAGGAGAAGGAGAAGGTGAAGTCAGAAGGGTGAATCAGAAGAAGTAGAAGAAGGAGAAGGAGAAGGTGAAGTCAGGAGCGTGAATCAGAAGAAGCAGAAGAAGGAGAAGGAGAAGGTGAAGTCTGGAGGGTGAATCAGAAGAATCAGACGAAGGAGAAGGAGAAGGTGAAGTCTGGAGGGTGAATCAGAAGAAGCAGAAGAAAGAGAAGGAGAAGGTGAAGTCTGGAGGGTGAAGCAGAAGAAGCAGAAGAAGGAGAAGAAGGTGAAGACTGGAGGGTGAATCAGAAGAAGGAGAAGAAGGAGAAGGAGAAGGTGAAGTCTGGAGGGTGAATCAGAAGAAGTCGAAGAAGGAGAAGGAGATGGTGAAGTCTGGAGGATGAATCAGAAGAAGCAGAAGAAGGAGAAGTAGAAGATGAAGTCTGGAGCGTGAATCAGAAGAAGCAGAAGAAGGAGAAGGAGAAGATGAAGTCTGGAGGGTGAATCAGAAGAAGTAGAAGAAGGAGAAGGAGAAGGTGAGGTCTGGTGGGTGAATCAGAAGAAGCAGAAGAAGGAGAAGGAGAAGGTGAAGTCTGGAGGGTGAATCAGAAGAAGCAGAAGAAGGAGAAGGTGAAGTCAGGAGGGTGAATCAGAAGAAGCAGAAGAAGGAGAAGGAGAAGGTGAAGTTAGGAGGGTGAATCAGAAGAAGCAGAAGAAGGAGAAGGAGAAGGTGAAGTCAGGGGGGTGAAGCAGAAGAAGTAGAAGAAGGAGAAGGAGAAGGTGAAGTCAGGAGGGTGAAGCAGAAGAAGCAGAAGAAGGAGAAGGAGAAGGTGAAGTCAGGAGGGTGAAGCAGAAGAAGCAGAAGAAGGAGATGGAGACGGTGAAGCCTGGAGGGCGCAGCAGAAGAAGCAGAAGGAGGAGAAGGAGAAGGTGAAGTCCTAAGGGTGAAGCAGAAGAAGCAGAAGAAGGAGAAGGAGAAGGTGAAGTCTGGAGGGTGAATCAGAAGAAGTAGAAGAAGGAGAAGGAGAAGGTGAAGTCAGGAGGGTGAAGCAGAAGAAGGAGAAGGAGAAGGTGAAATCTGGAGGGTGAAGCAGAAGAAGCAGAAGCAGGAGAAGGAGAAGGTGAAGTCTGGAGGGCGAAGCAGAAGAAGCAGAAGAAGGAGAAGGAGAAGGTGAAGTCTGGAGGGTGAAGCAGAAGAAGCAGAAGAAGGAGAAGGAGAAGGTGAAGTCTGGAGGGTGAATCACAAGAAGTAGAAGAAGGAGAAGGAGAAGGTGAAGTAAGGAGGGTGAAGCAGAAGAAGCAGAAGAAGGAGAAGGAGAAGGTGAAGTCTGGAGGGTGAAGCAGAAGAAGCAGAAGAAGGAGAAGGAGAAGGTGAAGTCTGGAGGGTGAAGCAGAAGAAGCAGAAGAAGGAGAAGGAGAAGGTGAAGTCTGGAGGGTGAATCAGAAGAAGTGGAAGAAGGAGAAGGAGAAGGTGAAGTAAGGAGGGTGAAGCAGAAGAAGCAGAAGAAGGAGAAGGAGAAGGTGAAGTCTGGAGGGTGAAGCAGAAGAAGGAGAAGGAGAAGGTGAAGTCTGGAGGGTGAAGCAGAAGAAGCAGAAGAAGGAGAAGGAGAAGGTGGAGTCAGGAGGGTGAATCAGAAGAAGTAGAAGAAGGAAAAGGAGAAGGTGAAGTCCGGAGGGAGAATCAGAAGATGTAGAAGAAGGAGAAGGAGAAGGTGAAGTCTGGAGGGTGAATCAGAAGAAGTGGAAGAAGGAGAAGGAGAAGGTGAAGTCTGGAGGGTGAAGCAGAAGAAGCAGAAGAAGGAGAAGGAGAAGGTGAAGTCTGGAGGGTGAATCAGAAGAAGTAGAAGAAGGAGAAGGAGAAGGTGAAGTCTGGAGGGTGAAGCAGAAGAAGCAGAAGAAGGAGAAGGAGATGTGAAGTCTGGAAGGTGAATCAGAAGAAGTAGAAGAAGGAGAAGGAGAAGGTGAAGTCTGGAGGGTGATTCAGAAGAAGCAGAAGAAGGAGAAGGAGAAGATGAAGTCTGGAGGGTGAATCAGAAGAAGCAGAAGAAGGAGAAGGAGAAGGTGAAGTCTGGAGGGTGAATCAGAAGAAGCAGAATAAGGAGAAGGAGAAGGTGACGTCTGGAGGGTGAATCAGAAGAAGCAGAAGAAGGAGAAGGAGAAGGTGAAGTCTGGAGGGTGAATCAGAAGAAGTAGAAGAAGGAGAAGGAGAAGGTGAAGTCTGGAGGGTGAATCAGAAGAAGCAGAAGAAGGAGAAGGAGAAGGTGAAGTCTGGAGGGTGAATCAGAAGAAGCAGAATAAGGAGAAGGAGAAGGTGAAGTCTGGAGGGTGAATCAGAAGAAGCAGAAGAAGGAGAAGGAGAAGATGAAGTCTGGAGGGTGAATCAGAAGAAGCAGAAGAAGGAGAAGGAGAAGGTGAAGTCTGGAGGGTGAATCAGAAGAAGCAGAATAAGGAGAAGGAGAAGGTGAAGTCTGGAGGGTGAATCAGAAGAAGCAGAAGAAGGAGAAGGAGAAGGTGAAGTCTGGAGGGTGAATCAGAAGAAGTAGAAGAAGGAGAAGGAGAAGGTGAAGTCTGGAGGGTGAAGCAGAAGAAGTAGAAGAAGGAGAAGGAGAAGGTGAAGTCAGAAGGGTGAATCAGAAGAAGTAGAAGAAGGAGAAGGAGAAGGTGAAGTCAGGAGGGTGAATCAGAAGAAGTAGAAGAAGGAGAAGGAGAAGGTGAAGTCTGGAGGGTGAAGCAGAAGAAGCAGAAGAAGGAGAAGGAGAAGGTGAAGTCTGGAGGGTGAATCAGAAGAAGTAGAAGAAGGAGAAGGAGAAGGTGAAGTAAGGAGGGTGAAGCAGAAGAAGCAGAAGAAGGAGAAGGAGAAGGTGAAGTCTGGAGGGTGAAGCAGAAGAAGGAGAAGGAGAAGGTGAAGTCTGGAGGGTGAAGCAGAAGAAGCAGAAGAAGGAGAAGGAGAAGGTGGAGTCAGGAGGGTGAATCAGAAGAAGTAGAAGAAGGAAAAGGAGAAGGTGAAGTCCGGAGGGTGAATCAGAAGATGTAGAAGAAGGAGAAGGAGAAGGTGAAGTCTGGAGGGTGAATCAGAAGAAGTGGAAGAAGGAGAAGGAGAAGGTGAAGTCTGGAGGGTGAAGCAGAAGAAGCAGAAGAAGGAGAAGGAGAAGGTGAAGTCTGGAGGGTGAATCAGAAGAAGTAGAAGAAGGAGAAGGAGAAGGTGAAGTCTGGAGGGTGAAGCAGAAGAAGCAGAAGAAGGAGAAGGAGAATGTGAAGTCTGGAAGGTGAATCAGAAGAAGTAGAAGAAGGAGAAGGAGAAGGTGAAGTCTGGAGGGTGATTCAGAAGAAGCAGAAGAAGGAGAAGGAGAAGATGAAGTCTGGAGGGTGAATCAGAAGAAGCAGAAGAAGGAGAAGGAGAAGGTGAAGTCTGGAGGGTGAATCAGAAGAAGCAGAATAAGGAGAAGGAGAAGGTGAAGTCTGGAGGGTGAATCAGAAGAAGCAGAAGAAGGAGAAGGAGAAGGTGAAGTCTGGAGGGTGAATCAGAAGAAGTAGAAGAAGGAGAAGGAGAAGGTGAAGTCTGGAGGGTGAAGCAGAAGAAGTAGAAGAAGGAGAAGGAGAAGGTGAAGTCAGAAGGGTGAATCAGAAGAAGTAGAAGAAGGAGAAGGAGAAGGTGAAGTCAGGAGGGTGAATCAGAAGAAGCAGAAGAAGGAGAAGGAGAAGGTGAAGTCTGGAGGGTGAATCAGAAGAATCAGACGAAGGAGAAGGAGAAGGTGAAGTCTGGAGGGTGAATCAGAAGAAGCAGAAGAAAGAGAAGGAGAAGGTGAAGTCTGGAGGGTGAAGCAGAAGAAGCAGAAGAAGGAGAAGAAGGTGAAGACTGGAGGGTGAATCAGAAGAAGGAGAAGAAGGAGAAGGAGAAGGTGAAGTCTGGAGGGTGAATCAGAAGAAGTAGAAGAAGGAGAAGGAGAAGGTGAAGTCTGGAGGGTGAAGCAGAAGAAGTAGAAGAAGGAGAAGGAGAAGGTGAAGTCAGAAGGGTGAATCAGAAGAAGTAGAAGAAGGAGAAGGAGAAGGTGAAGTCAGGAGGGTGAATCAGAAGAAGCAGAAGAAGGAGAAGGAGAAGGTGAAGTCTGGAGGGTGAATCAGAAGAATCAGACGAAGGAGAAGGAGAAGGTGAAGTCTGGAGGGTGAATCAGAAGAAGCAGAAGAAAGAGAAGGAGAAGGTGAAGTCTGGAGGGTGAAGCAGAAGAAGCAGAAGAAGGAGAAGAAGGTGAAGACTGGAGGGTGAATCAGAAGAAGGAGAAGAAGGAGAAGGAGAAGGTGAAGTCTGGAGGGTGAATCAGAAGAAGTCGAAGAAGGAGAAGGAGATGGTGAAGTCTGGAGGGTGAATCAGAAGAAGCAGAAGAAGGAGAAGTAGAAGATGAAGTCTGGAGCGTGAATCAGAAGAAGCAGAAGAAGGAGAAGGAGAAGATGAAGTCTGGAGGGTGAATCAGAAGAAGTAGAAGAAGGAGAAGGAGAAGGTGAGGTCGGGTGGGTGAATCAGAAGAAGCAGAAGAAGGAGAAGGAGAAGGTGAAGTCTGGAGGGTGAATCAGAAGAAGCAGAAGAAGGAGAAGGAGAAGGTGAAGTCTGGAGGGTGAATCAGAAGAAGCAGAAGAAGGAGAAGGAGAAGGTGAAGTCAGGAGGGTGAATCAGAAGAAGCAGAAGAAGGAGAAGGAGAAGGTGAAGTTAGGAGGGTGAATCAGAAGAAGCAGAAGAAGGAGAAGGAGAAGGTGAAGTCAGGGGGGTGAAGCAGAAGAAGTAGAAGAAGGAGAAGGAGAAGGTGAAGTCAGGAGGGTGAAGCAGAAGAAGCAGAAGAAGGAGAAGGAGAAGGTGAAGTCAGGAGGGTGAAGCAGAAGAAGCAGAAGAAGGAGATGGAGACGGTGAAGCCTGGAGGGCGCAGCAGAAGAAGCAGAAGGAGGAGAAGGAGAAGGTGAAGTCCTAAGGGTGAAGCAGAAGAAGCAGAAGAAGGAGAAGGAGAAGGTGAAGTCTGGAGGGTGAATCAGAAGAAGTAGAAGAAGGAGAAGGAGAAGGTGAAGTCAGGAGGGTGAAGCAGAAGAAGGAGAAGGAGAAGGTGAAATCTGGAGGGTGAAGCAGAAGAAGCAGAAGCAGGAGAAGGAGAAGGTGAAGTCTGGAGGGCGAAGCAGAAGAAGCAGAAGAAGGAGAAGGAGAAGGTGAAATCTGGAGGGTGAAGCAGAAGAAGCAGAAGAAGGAGAAGGAGAAGGTGAAGTCTGGAGGGTGAATCACAAGAAGTAGAAGAAGGAGAAGGAGAAGGTGAAGTAAGGAGGGTGAAGCAGAAGAAGCAGAAGAAGGAGAAGGAGAAGGTGAAGTCTGGAGGGTGAAGCAGAAGAAGCAGAAGAAGGAGAAGGAGAAGGTGAAGTCTGGAGGGTGAAGCAGAAGAAGCAGAAGAAGGAGAAGGAAAAGGTGAAGTCAGGAGGGTGAATCAGAAGAAGTAGAAGAAGGAGAAGGAGAAGGTGAAGTCTGGAGGGTGAATCAGAAGAAGTGGAAGAAGGAGAAGGAGAAGGTGAAGTCTGGAGGGTGAATCAGAAGAAGCAGAAGAAGGAGAAGGAGAAGGTGAAGTCTGGAGGGAGAAGCAGAAGAAGTAGAAGAAGGAGAAGGAGAAGGTGAAGTCTGGATTGTGAATCAGAAGAAGTAGAAGAAGGAGAAGGAGGAGGTGATGTCTGGAGGGTGAATCAGAAGAAGTAGAAGAAGGAGAAGGAGAAGGTCAAGTGTGGAGGGTGAATCAAAAGGAGCAAAAGAAGGAGAAGGAGAAGGTGAAGTCTGGAGGGTGAATCAGAAGAAGTAGAAGAAGGAGAAGGAGAAGGTGTAGTCTGGAGGATGAATCAGAAGAAGTAGAAGAAGGAGAAGGAGAAGGTGAAGTCTGGAGGGTGAATCAGAAGAAGCAGAATAAGGAGAAGGAGAAGGTGAAGTCTGGAGCGTGAAGCAGAAGAAGTAGAAGAAGGAGAAGGAGAAGGTGAAGTCTGGAGGGCGAAGCAGAAGAAGCAGAAGAAGGAGAAGGAGAAGGTGAAGTCTGGAGGGTGAAGCAGAAGAAGCAGAAGAAGGAGAAGGAGAAGGTGAAGTCTGGAGGGTGAATCAGAAGAAGTAGAAGAAGGAGAAGGAGAAGGTGAAGTAAGGAGGGTGAAGCAGAAGAAGCAGAAGAAGGAGAAGGAGAAGGTGAAGTCTGGAGGGTGAAGCAGAAGAAGCAGAAGAAGGAGAAGGAGAAGGTGAAGTCTGGAGGGTGAAGCAGAAGAAGCAGAAGAAGGAGAAGGAGAAGGTGAAGTCAGGAGGGTGAATCAGAAGAAGTAGAAGAAGGAGAAGGAGAAGGTGAAGTCTGGAGGGTGAATCAGAAGAAGTGGAAGAAGGAGAAGGAGAAGGTGAAGTCTGGAGGGTGAATCAGAAGAAGCAAAAGAAGGAGAAGGAGAAGGTGAAGTCTGGAGGGAGAAGCAGAAGAAGTAGAAGAAGGAGAAGGAGAAGGTGAAGTCTGGATTGTGAATCAGAAGAAGTAGAAGAAGGAGAAGGAGGAGGTGATGTCTGGAGGGTGAATCAGAAGAAGTAGAAGAAGGAGAAGGAGAAGGTCAAGTCTGGAGGGTGAATCAAAAGGAGCAGAAGAAGGAGAAGGAGAAGGTGAAGTCTGGAGGGTGAATCAGAAGAAGTAGAAGAAGGAGAAGGAGAAGGTGTAGTCTGGAGGATGAATCAGAAGAAGTAGAAGAAGGAGAAGGAGAAGGTGAAGTCTGGAGGGTGAATCAGAAGAAGCAGAATAAGGAGAAGGAGAAGGTGAAGTCTGGAGGGTGAATCAGAAGAAGCAGAAGAAGGAGAAGGAGAAGGTGAAGTCTGGAGGGTGAATCAGAAGAAGTAGAAGAAGGAGAAGGAGAAGGTGAAGTCTGGAGGGTGAATCAGAAGAAGCAGAAGAAAGAGAAGGAGAAGGTGAAGTCTGGAGGGTGAAGCAGAAGAAGCAGAAGAAGGAGAAGAAGGTGAAGACTGGAGGGTGAATCAGAAGAAGGAGAAGAAGGAGAAGGAGAAGGTGAAGTCTGGAGGGTGAATCAGAAGATGTCGAAGAAGGAGAAGGAGATGGTGAAGTCTGGAGGGTGAATCAGAAGAAGCAGAAGAAGGAGAAGTAGAAGATGAAGTCTGGAGCGTGAATCAGAAGAAGCAGAAGAAGGAGAAGGAGAAGATGAAGTCTGGAGGGTGAATCAGAAGAAGTAGAAGAAGGAGAAGGAGAAGGTGAGGTCTGGTGGGTGAATCAGAAGAAGCAGAAGAAGGAGAAGGAGAAGGTGAAGTCTGGAGGGTGAATCAGAAGAAGCAGAAGAAGGAGAAGGAGAAGGTGAAGTCTGGAGGGTGAATCAGAAGAAGCAGAAGAAGGAGAAGGAGAAGGTGAAGTCAGGAGGGTGAATCAGAAGAAGCAGAAGAAGGAGAAGGAGAAGGTGAAGTTAGGAGGGTGAATCAGAAGAAGCAGAAGAAGGAGAAGGAGAAGGTGAAGTCAGGGGGGTGAAGCAGAAGAAGTAGAAGAAGGAGAAGGAGAAGGTGAAGTCAGGAGGGTGAAGCAGAAGAAGCAGAAGAAGGAGAAGGAGAAGGTGAAGTCAGGAGGGTGAAGCAGAAGAAGCAGAAGAAGGAGATGGAGACGGTGAAGCCTGGAGGGCGCAGCAGAATAAGCAGAAGGAGGAGAAGGAGAAGGTGAAGTCCTAAGGGTGAAGCAGAAGAAGCAGAAGAAGGAGAAGGAGAAGGTGAAGTCTGGAGGGTGAATCAGAAGACGTAGAAGAAGGAGAAGGAGAAGGTGAAGTCAGGAGGGTGAAGCAGAAGAAGGAGAAGGAGAAGGTGAAATCTGGAGGGTGAAGCAGAAGAAGCAGAAGCAGGAGAAGGAGAAGGTGAAGTCTGGAGGGCGAAGCAGAAGAAGCAGAAGAGGGAGAAGGAGAAGGTGAAGTCTGGAGGGTGAAGCAGAAGAAGCAGAAGAAGGAGAAGGAGAAGGTGAAGTCTGGAGGGTGAATCACAAGAAGTAGAAGAAGGAGAAGGAGAAGGTGAAGTAAGGAGGGTGAAGCAGAAGAAGCAGAAGAAGGAGAAGGAGAAGGTGAAGTCTGGAGGGTGAAGCAGAAGAAGCAGAAGAAGGAGAAGGAGAAGGTGAAGTCTGGAGGGTGAAGCAGAAGAAGGAGAAGGAGAAGGTGAAGTCAGGAGGGTGAATCAGAAGAAGTAGAAGAAGGAGAAGGAGAAGGTGAAGTCTGGAGGGTGAATCAGAAGAAGTGGAAGAAGGAGAAGGAGAAGGTGAAGTCTGGAGGGTGAATCAGAAGAAGCAGAAGAAGGAGAAGGAGAAGGTGAAGTCTGGAGGGAGAAGCAGAAGAAGTAGAAGAAGGAGAAGGATAAGGTGAAGTCTGGATTGTGAATCAGAAGAAGTAGAAGAAGGAGAAGGAGGAGGTGATGTCTGGAGGGTGAATCAGAAGAAGTAGAAGAAGGAGAAGGAGAAGGTCAAGTCTGGAGGGTGAATCAAAAGGAGCAGAAGAAGGAGAAGGAGAAGGTGAAGTCTGGAGGGTGAATCAGAAGAAGTAGAAGAAGGAGAAGGAGAAGGTGTAGTCTGGAGGATGAATCAGAAGAAGTAGAAGAAGGAGAAGGAGAAGGTGAAGTCTGGAGGGTGAATCAGAAGAAGCAGAAGAAGGAGAAGGAGAAGGTGAAGTCTGGAGGGTGAATCAGAAGAAGCAGAAGAAGGAGAAGGAGAAGGTGAAGTCTGGAGGGTGAATCAGAAGAAGTAGAAGAAGGAGAAGGAGAAGGTGAAGTCTGGAGGGCGAAGCAGAAGAAGCAGAAGAAGGAGAAGGAGAAGGTGAAGTCTGGAGGGTGAAGCAGAAGAAGCAGAAGAAGGAGAAGGAGAAGGTGAAGTCTGGAGGGTGAATCAGAAGAAGTAGAAGAAGGAGAAGTAGAAGGTGAAGTAAGGAGGGTGAAGCAGAAGAAGCAGAAGAAGGAGAAGGAGAAGGTGAAGTCTGGATTTTGAAGCAGAAGAAGCAGAAGAAGGAGAAGGAGGAGGTGAAGTCTGGAGGGTGAATCAGAAGAAGCAGAAGAAGGAGAAGGAGAAGGTGAAGTCTGGAGGGTGAATCAGAAGAGGTTGAAGAAGGAGAAGGAGAAGGTGAAGTCTGGAGGGTGAATCAGAAGAAGCAGAATAAGGAGAAGGAGAAGGTGAAGTCTGGAGGGTGAATCAGAAGAAGCAGAAGAAGGAGAAGGAGAAGGTGAAGTCTGGAGGGTGAATCAGAAGAAGTAGAAGAAGGAGAAGGAGAAGGTGAAGTCTGGAGGGTGAAGCGGAAGAAGTAGAAGAAGTAGAAGGAGAAGGCGAAGTCTGGAGGGTGAATCAGAAGAAGCAGAAGAAGGAGAAGGAGAAGGTGAAGTCTGGAGGGTGAATCAGAAGAAGTAGAAGAAGGAGAAGGAGAAGGCGAAGTCTGGAGGGTGAATCAGAAGAAGTTGAAGTAGGAGAAGGAGAAGGTGAAGACTGGAGGTTGAATCAGAAGAAGTATAAGAAGGAGAAGGAGAAGGTGAAGTCTGGAGGGTGAATCAGAAGAAGTAGAAGAAGGAGAAGGAGAAGGCGAAGTCTGGAGGGTGAATCAGAAGAAGCAGAAGAAGGAGAAGTAGAAGGTGAAGTCTGGAGGGTGAAAATGAAGAAGCAGAAGAAGGAGAAGGAGAAGATGAAGTCTGGAGGGTGAATCAGAAGAATTAGAAGAAGGAGAAGGAGAAGTTGAGGTCTGGAGGGTGAATCAGAAGAAGCAGAAGAAGGAGAAGGAGAAGGTGAAGTCTGAAGGGTGAACCAGAAGAAGCAGAAGAAGGAGAAGGAGAAGGTGAAGTCTGGAGGGTCTATCAGAAGAAGCAGAAGAAGGAGAAGGAGAAGGTGAAGTCTGGAGGGTGAATCAGAAGAAGCAGAAGAAGGAGAAGTAGAAGGTGAAGTCTGGAGGGTGAATCAGAAGAAGTAGAAGAAGGAGAAGGAGAAGGTGAAGTCTGGAGGGTGAATCAGAAGAAGTAGAACAAGGAGAAGGAGAAGTTGAAGTCTGGAGGGTGCATCAGAAGAAGCAGAAGAAGGAGAAGGAGAAGGTGAAGTCTGGAGGGTGAATCAGAAGAAGCAGAAGAAGGAGAAGGAGGAGGTGAAGTCTGGAGGGTGAATCAGAAGAAGCAGAAGAAGGAGAAGGAGGAGGTGAAGTCTGGAGGGTGAATCAGAAGAAGTAGAAGAAGGAGAAGTAGAAGGTGAAGTAAGGAGGGTGAAGCAGAAGAAGCAGAAGAAGGAGAAGGAGAAGGTGAAGTCTGGAGGGTGAAGCAGAAGAAGCAGAAGAAGGAGAAGGAGGAGGTGAAGTCTGGAGGGTGAATCAGAAGAAGCAGAAGAAGGAGAAGGAGAAGGTGAAGTCTGGAGGGTGAATCAGAAGAAGTTGAAGAAGGAGAAGGAGAAGGTGAAGTCTGGAGGGTGAATCAGAAGAAGCAGAATAAGGAGAAGGAGAAGGTGAAGTCTGGAGGGTGAATCAGAAGAAGCAGAAGAAGGAGAAGGAGAAGGTGAAGTCTGGAGGGTGAATCAGAAGAAGTAGAAGAAGGAGAAGGAGAAGGTGAAGTCTGGAGGGTGAAGCGGAAGAAGTAGAAGAAGGAGAAGGAGAAGGCGAAGTCTGGAGGGTGAATCAGAAGAAGCAGAAGAAGGAGAAGGAGAAGGTGAAGTCTGGAGGGTGAATCAGAAGAAGTAGAAGAAGGAGAAGGAGAAGGCGAAGTCTGGAGGGTGAATCAGAAGAAGTTGAAGAAGGAGAAGGAGAAGGTGAAGACTGGAGGTTGAATCAGAAGAAGTAGAAGAAGGAGAAGGAGAAGGTGAAGTCTGGAGGGTGAATCAGAAGAAGTAGAAGAAGGAGAAGGAGAAGGCGAAGTCTGGAGGGTGAATCAGAAGAAGCAGAAGAAGGAGAAGGAGAAGGTGAAGTCTGGAGGGTGAATCAGAAGAAGCAGAAGAAGGAGAAGGAGAAGATGAAGTCTGGAGGGTGAATCAGAAGAATTAGAAGAAGGAGAAGGAGAAGTTGAGGTCTGGAGGGTGAATCAGAAGAAGCAGAAGAAGGAGAAGGAGAAGGTGATGTCTGAAGGGTGAACCAGAAGAAGCAGAAGAAGGAGAAGGAAAAGGTGAAGTCTGGAGGGTGTATCAGAAGAAGCAGAAGAAGGAGAAGGAGAAGGTGAAGTCTGGAGGGTGAATCGGAAGAAGCAGAAGAAGGAGAAGGAGAAGGTGAAGTCTGGAGGGTGAATCAGAAGAAGTAGAAGAAGGAGAAGGAGAAGGTGAAGTCTGGAGGGTGAATCAGAAGAAGTAGAACAAGGAGAAGGAGAAGTTGAAGTCTGGAGGGTGCATCAGAAGAAGCAGAAGAAGGAGAAGGAGAAGGTGAAGTCTGGAGGGTGAATCAGAAGAAGCAGAAGAAGGAGAAGGAGAAGATGAAGTCTGGAGGGTGAATCAGAATAAGTAGAAGAAGGAGAAGGAGAAGGTGAAGTCTGGAGGGTGAATCAGAAGAAGCAGAAGAAGGGGAAGGAGAAGGTGAAGTCTGAAGAGTGAATCAGAAGAAGCAGAAGAAGGAGAAGGAGAAGGTGAAGTCTGGAGGGTGAATCAGAAGAAGCAGAATAAGGAGAAGGAGAAGGTGAAGTCTGGAGGGTGAATCAGAAGAAGCAGAAGAAGGAGAAGGAGAAGGTGAAGTCAGGAGGGTGAATCAGAAGAAGCAGAAGAAGGAGAAGGAGAAGGTGAAGTCTGGAGTGTGAATCAGAAGAATCAGAAGAAGGAGAAGGAGAAGGTGAAGTCTGGAGGGTGAATCAGAAGAAGCAGAAGAAAGAGAAGGAGAAGGTGAAGTCTAGAGGGTGAAGCAGAAGAAGCAGAAGAAGGAGAAGTAGAAGGTGAAGACTGGAGGGTGAATCAGAAGAAGTAGAAGAAGGAGAAGGAGAAGGTGAAGTCTGGAGGGTGAATCAGAAGAGGTAGAAGAAGGAGAAGGAGAAGGTGAAGTCTGGAGGGTGAATCAGAAGAAGTAGAAGAAGGAGAAGGAGATGGTGAAGTCTGGAGGGTGAATCAGAAGAAGTAGAAGAAGGAGAAGGAGAAGGTGAAGTCAGGAGGGTGAATCAGAAGAAGCAGAAGAAGGAGAAGGAGAAGGTGAAGTTAGGAGGGTGAATCAGAAGAAGCAGAAGAAGGAGAAGGAGAAGGTGAAGTCAGGGGGGTGAAGCAGAAAAAGTAGAAGAAGGAGAAGGAGAAGGCGAAGTCAGGAAGGTGAAGCAGAAGAAGCAGAAGAAGGAGAAGGAGAAGGTGAAGTCTGGCGGGCGCAGCAGAAGAAGCAGAAGAAGGAGAAGGTGAAGGTGAAGTCTGGAGGGTGAAGCAGAAGAAGCAGAAGAAGGAGAAGGAGAAGGTGAAGTCTGGAGGGTGAATCAGAAGAAGTAGAAGAAGGAGAAGGAGAAGGTGAAGTCAGGAGGGTGAAGCAGAAGAAGCAGAAGAAGGAGAAGGAGAAGGTGAAGTCTGGAGGGTGAAGCAGAAGAAGCAGAAGAAGGAGAAGGAGAAGGTGAAGTCTGGAGGGCGAAGCAGAAGAAGTAGAAGAAGGAGAAGGAGAAGGTGAAGTCTGGATGGTGAAGCAGAAGAAGCAGAAGAAGGAGAAGGAGAAGGTGAAGTCTGGAGGGTGAATCAGAAGAAGTAGAAGAAGGAGAAGGAGAAGGTGAAGTCAGGAGGGTGAAGCAGAAGAAGCAGAAGAAGGAGAAGGAGAAGGTGAAGTCTGGAGGGTGAAACAGAAGAAGCAGAAGAAGGAGAAGGAGAAGGTGAAGTCTGGAGGGTGAAGCAGAAGAAGCAGAAGAAGGAGAAGGAGAAGGTGAAGTCAGGAGGGTGAATCAGAAGAAGTAGAAGAAGGAAAAGGAGAAGGTGAAGTCTGGAGGGTGAATCAGAAGAAGTAGAAGAAGGAGAAGGAGAAGGTGAAGTCTGGAGGTTGAATCAGAAGAAGTAGAAGAAGAAGAAGGAGAAGGGGAAGTCTGGAGGGTGAATCAGAAGAAGCAGAAGAAGGAGAAGGAGAAGGTGAAGTCAGGAGGGTGAATCAGAAGAAGCAGAAGAAGGAGAAGGAGAAGGTGAAGTTAGGAGGGTGAATCAGAAGAAGCAGAAGAAGGAGAAGGAGAAGGTGAAGTCAGGGGGGTGAAGCAGAAGAAGTAGAAGAAGGAGAAGGAGAAGGTGAAGTCAGGAGGGTGAAGCAGAAGAAGCAGAAGAAGGAGAAGGAGAAGGTGAAGTCAGGAGGGTGAAGCAGAAGAAGCAGAAGAAGGAGATGGAGACGGTGAAGCCGGAGGGCGCAGCAGAAGAAGCAGAAGGAGGAGAAGGAGAAGGTGAAGTCCTAAGGGTGAAGCAGAAGAAGCAGAAGAAGGAGAAGGAGAAGGTGAAGTCTGGAGGGTGAATCAGAAGAAGTAGAAGAAGGAGAAGGAGAAGGTGAAGTCAGGAGGGTGAAGCAGAAGAGGCAGAAGAAGGAGAAGGAGAAGGTGAAATCTGGAGGGTGAAGCAGAAGAAGCAGAAGAAGGAGAAGGAGAAGGTGAAGTCTGGAGGGCGAAGCAGAAGAAGCAGAAGAAGGAGAAGGAGAAGGTGAAGTCTGGAGGCTGAAACAGAAGAAGCAGAAGAAGGAGAAGTAGAAGGTGAAGTCTGGAGGGTGAATCACAAGAAGTAGAAGAAGGAGAAGGAGAAGCTGAAGTAAGGAGGGTGAAGCAGAAGAAGCAGAAGAAGGAGAAGGAGAAGGTGAAGTCTGGAGGGTGAAGCAGAAGAAGCAGAAGAAGGAGAAGGAGAAGGTGAAGTCTGGAGGGTGAATCAGAAGAAGCAGAAGAAGGAGAAGGAGAAGGTGAAGTCTGGAGGGAGAAGCAGAAGAAGTAGAAGAAGGAGAAGGAGAAGGTGAAGTCTGGATTGTGAATCAGAAGAAGTAGAAGAAGGAGAAGGAGGAGGTGAAGTCTGGAGGGTGAATCAGAAGAAGTAGAAGAAGGAGAAGGAGAAGGTCAAGTCTGGAGGGTGAATCAAAAGGAGCAGAAGAAGGAGAAGGAGAAGGTGAAGTCTGGAGGGTGAATCAGAAGAAGTAGAAGAAGGAGAAGATGTAGTCTGGAGGATGAATCAGAAGAAGTAGAAGAAGGAGAAGGAGAAGGTGAAGTCTGGAGGGTGAATCAGAAGAAGCAGAATAAGGAGAAGGAGAAGGTGAAGTCTGGAGGGTGAATCAGAAGAAGCAGGAGAAGGAGAAGGAGAAGGTGAAGTCTGGAGGGTGAATCAGAAGAAGTAGAAGAAGGAGAAGGAGAAGGTGAAGTCTGGAGCGTGAAGCAGAAGAAGTAGAAGAAGGAGAAGGAGAAGGTGAAGTCTGGAGGGCGAAGCAGAAGAAGCAGAAGAAGGAGAAGGAGAAGGTGAAGTCTGGAGGGTGAAGCAGAAGAAGCAGAAGAAGGAGAAGAAGAAGGTGAAGTCTGGAGGGTGAATCAGAAGAAGTAGAAGAAGGAGAAGGAGAAGGTGAAGTAAGGAGGGTGAAGCAGAAGAAGCAGAAGAAGGAGAAGGAGAAGGTGAAGTCTGGAGGGAGAAGCAGAAGAAGCAGAAGAAGGAGAAGGAGGAGGTGAAGTCTGGAGGGTGAATCAGAAGAAGCAGAAGAAGGAGAAGGAGAAGGTGAAGTCTGGAGGGTGAATCAGAAGAAGTTGAAGAAGGAGAAGGAGAAGGTGAAGTCTGGAGGGTGAATCAGAAGAAGCAGAATAAGGAGAAGGAGAAGGTGAAGTCTGGAGGGTGAATCAGAAGAAGCAGAAGAAGGAGAAGGTGAAGTCTGGAGGGTGAATCAGAAGAAGTAGAAGAAGGAGAAGGAGAAGGTGAAGTCTGGAGGGTGAAGCGGAAGAAGTAGAAGAAGGAGAAGGAGAAGGCGAAGTCTGGAGGGTGAATCAGAAGAAGCAGAAGAAGGAGAAGGAGAAGGTGAAGTCTGGAGGGTGAATCAGAAGAAGTAGAACAAGGAGAAGGAGAAGGCGAAGTCTGGAGGGTGAATCAGAAGAAGTTGAAGAAGGAGAAGGAGAAGGTGAAGACTGGAGGTTGAATCAGAAGAAGTAGAAGAAGGAGAAGGAGAAGGTGAAGTCTGGAGGGTGAATCAGAAGAAGTAGAAGAAGGAGAAGGAGAAGGCGAAGTCTGGAGGGTGAAGCAGAAGAAGCAGAAGAAGAGGAGAAGGAGAAGGTGAAGTCAGGAGGGTGAATCAGAAGAAGTAGAAGAAGGAAAAGGAGAAGGTGAAGTCTGGAGGGTGAATCAGAAGAAGTAGAAGAAGGAGAAGGAGAAGGTGAAGTCTGGAGGGTGAATCAGAAGAAGTGGAAGAAGGAGAAGGAGAAGGTGAAGTCTGGAGGGTGAATCAGAAGAAGCAGAAGAAGGAGAAGGAGAAGGTGAAGTCTGGAGGGAGAAGCAGAAGAAGTAGAAGAAGGAGAAGGAGAAGGTGAAGTCTGGATTGTGAATCAGAAGAAGTAGAAGAAGGAGAAGGAGAGGTGAAGTCTGGAGGGTGAATCAGAAGAAGTAGAAGAAGGAGAAGGAGAAGGTCAAGTCTGGAGGTGAATCAAAAGGAGCAGAAGAAGGAGAAGGAGAAGGTGAAGTCTGGAGGGTGAATCAGAAGAAGTAGAAGAAGGAGAAGGAGAAGGTGTAGTCTGGAGGATGAATCAGAAGAAGTAGAAGAAGGAGAAGGAGAAGGTGAAGTCTGGAGGGTGAATCAGAAGAAGCAGAATAAGGAGAAGGAGAAGGTGAAGTCTGGAGGGTGAATCAGAAGAAGCAGAAGAAGGAGAAGGAGAAGGTGAAGTCTGGAGGGTGAATCAGAAGAAGTAGAAGAAGGAGAAGGAGAAGGTGAAGTCTGGAGCGTGAAGCAGAAGAAGTAGAAGAAGGAGAAGGAGAAGGTGAAGTCTGGAGGGCGAAGCAGAAGAAGCAGAAGAAGGAGAAGGAGAAGGTGAAGTCTGGAGGGTGAAGCAGAAGAAGCAGAAGAAGGAGAAGAAGAAGGTGAAGTCTGGAGGGTGAATCAGAAGAAGTAGAAGAGGAGAAGGAGAAGGTGAAGTAAGGAGGGTGAAGCAGTAGAAGCAGAAGAAGGAGAAGGAGAAGGTGAAGTCTGGAGGGAGAAGCAGAAGAAGCAGAAGAAGGAGAAGGAGGAGGTGAAGTCTGGAGGGTGAATCAGAAGAAGCAGAAGAAGGAGAAGGAGAAGGTGAAGTCTGGAGGGTGAATCAGAAGAAGTTGAAGAAGGAGAAGGAGAAGGTGAAGTCTGGAGGGTGAATCAGAAGAAGCAGAATAAGGAGAAGGAGAAGGTGAAGTCTGGAGGGTGAATCAGAAGCAGCAGAAGAAGGAGAAGGTGAAGTCTGGAGGGTGAATCAGAAGAAGTAGAAGAAGGAGAAGGAGAAGGTGAAGTCTGGAGGGTGAAGCGGAAGAAGTAGAAGAAGGAGAAGGAGAAGGCGAAGTCTGGAGGGTGAATCAGAAGAAGCAGAAGAAGGAGAAGGAGAAGGTGAAGTCTGGAGGGTGAATCAGAAGAAGTAGAAGAAGGAGAAGGAGAAGGCGAAGTCTGGAGGGTGAATCAGAAGAAGTTGAAGAAGGAGAAGGAGAAGGTGAAGACTGGAGGTTGAATCAGAAGAAGTAGAAGAAGGAGAAGGAGAAGGTGAAGTCTGGAGGGTGAATCAGAAGAAGTAGAAGAAGGAGATGGAGAAGGCGAAGTCTGGAGGGTGAATCAGAAGAAGCAGAAGAAGGAGAAGGAGAAGGTGAAGTCTGGAGGGTGAATCAGAAGAAGCAGAAGAAGGAGAAGGAGAAGATGAAGTCTGGAGGGTGAATCAGAAGAATTAGAAGAAGGAGAAGGAGAAGTTGAGGTCTGGAGGGTGAATCAGAAGAAGCAGAAGAAGGAGAAGGAGAAGGTGAAGTCTGAAGGGTGAACCAGATGAAGCAGAAGAAGGAGAAGGAGAAGGTGAAGTCTGGAGGGTGTATCAGAAGAAGCAGAAGAAGGGGAAGGAGAAGGTGAAGTCTGAAGAGTGAATCAGAAGAAGCAGAAGAAGGAGAAGGAGAAGGTGAAGTCTGGAGGGTGAATCAGAAGAAGCAGAATAAGGAGAAGGAGCAGGTGAAGTCTGGAGGGTGAATCAGAAGAAGCAGAAGAAGGAGAAGGAGAAGGTGAAGTCTGGAGGGTGAATCAGAAGAAGTAGAAGAAGGAGAAGGAGAAGGTGAAGTCTGGAGGTTGAAGCAGAAGAAGTAGAAGAAGGAGAAGGAGAAGGTGAAGTCATGAGGGTGAATCAGAAGAAGTAGAAGAAGGAGAAGGAGAAGGTGAAGTCAGGAGGGTGAATCAGAAGAAGCAGAAGAAGGAGAAGGAGAAGGTGAAGTCTGGAGTGTGAATCAGAAGAATCAGAAGAAGGAGAAGGAGAAGGTGAAGTCTGGAGGGTGAATCAGAAGAAGCAGAAGAAAGAGAAGGAGAAGGTGAAGTCTAGAGGGTGAAGCAGAAGAAGCAGAAGAAGGAGAAGGAGAAGGTGAAGTCAGGAGGGTGAATCAGAAGAAGTAGAAGAAGGAAAAGGAGAAGGTGAAGTCTGGAGGGTGAATCAGAAGAAGTAGAAGAAGGAGAAGGAGAAGGTGAAGTCTGGAGGGTGAATCAGAAGAAGTGGAAGAAGGAGAAGGAGAAGGTGAAGTCTGGAGGGTGAATCAGAAGAAGCAGAAGAAGGAGAAGGAGAAGGTGAAGTCTGGAGGGAGAAGCAGAAGAAGTGGAAGAAGGAAAAGCAGAAGGTGAAGTCTGGATTGTGAATCAGAAGAAGTAGAAGAAGGAGAAGGAGGAGGTGAAGTCTGGAGGGTGAATCAGAAGAAGTAGAAGAAGGAGAAGGAGAAGGTCAAGTCTGGAGGGTGAATCAAAAGGAGCAGAAGAAGGAGAAGGAGAAGGTGAAGTCTGGAGGGTGAATCAGAAGAAGTAGAAGAAGGAGAAGGAGAAGGTGAAGTCTGGAGGGTGAAGCAGAAGAAGTAGAAGAAGGAGAAGGAGAAGGTGAAGTCATGAGGGTGAATCAGAAGAAGTAGAAGAAGGAGAAGGAGAAGGTGAAGTCAGGAGGGTGAATCAGAAGAAGCAGAAGAAGGAGAAGGAGAAGGTGAAGTCTGGAGTGTGAATCAGAAGAATCAGAAGAAGGAGAAGGAGAAGGTGAAGTCTGGAGGGTGAATCAGAAGAAGCAGAAGAAAGAGAAGGAGAAGGTGAAGTCTAGAGGGTGAAGCAGAAGAAGCAGAAGAAGGAGAAGGAGAAGGTGAAGTCAGGAGGGTGAATCAGAAGAAGTAGAAGAAGGAAAAGGAGAAGGTGAAGTCTGGAGGGTGAATCAGAAGAAGTAGAAGAAGGAGAAGGAGAAGGTGAAGTCTGGAGGGTGAATCAGAAGAAGTGGAAGAAGGAGAAGGAGAAGGTGAAGTCTGGAGGGTGAATCAGAAGAAGCAGAAGAAGGAGAAGGAGAAGGTGAAGTCTGGAGGGAGAAGCAGAAGAAGTAGAAGAAGGAGAAGGAGAAGGTGAAGTCTGGATTGTGAATCAGAAGAAGTAGAAGAAGGAGAAGGAGGAGGTGAAGTCTGGAGGGTGAATCAGAAGAAGTAGAAGAAGGAGAAGGAGAAGGTCAAGTCTGGAGGGTGAATCAAAAGGAGCAGAAGAAGGAGAAGGAGAAGGTGAAGTCTGGAGGGTGAATCAGAAGAAGTAGAAGAAGGAGAAGGAGAAGGTGTAGTCTGGAGGATGAATCAGAAGAAGTAGAAGAAGGAGAAGGAGAAGGTGAAGTCTGGAGGGTGAATCAGAAGAAGCAGAATAAGGAGAAGGAGAAGGTGAACTCTGTAGGGTGAATCAGAAGAAGCAGAAGAAGGAGAAGGAGAAGGTGAAGTCTGGAGGGTGAATCAGAAGAAGTAGAAGAAGGAGAAGGAGAAGGTGAAGTCTGGAGCGTGAAGCAGAAGAAGTAGAAGAAGGAGAAGGAGAAGGTGAAGTCTGGAGGGCGAAGCAGAAGAAGCAGAAGAAGGAGAAGGAGAAGGTGAAGTCTGGAGGGTGAAGCAGAAGAAGCAGAAGAAGGAGAAGAAGAAGGTGAAGTCTGGAGGGTGAATCAGAAGAAGTAGAAGAAGGAGAAGGAGAAGGTGAAGTAAGGAGGGTGAAGCAGAAGAAGCAGAAGAAGGAGAAGGAGAAGGTGAAGTCTGGAGGGAGAAGCAGAAGAAGCAGAAGAAGGAGAAGGAGGAGGTGAAGTCTGGAGGGTGAATCAGAAGAAGCAGAAGAAGGAGAAGGAGAAGGTGAAGTCTGGAGGGTGTATCAGAAGAAGTTGAAGAAGGAGAAGGAGAAGGTGAAGTCTGGAGGGTGAATCAGAAGAAGCAGAATAAGGAGAAGGAGAAGGTGAAGTCTGGAGGGTGAATCAGAAGAAGCAGAAGAAGGAGAAGGAGAAGGTGAAGTCTGGAGGGTGAATCAGAAGAAGTAGAAGAAGGAGAAGGAGAAGGTGAAGTCTGGAGGGTGAAGCGGAAGAAGTAGAAGAAGGAGAAGGAGAAGGCGAAGTCTGGAGGGTGAATCAGAAGAAGCAGAAGAAGGAGAAGGAGAAGGTGAAGTCTGGAGGGTGAATCAGAAGAAGTTGAAGAAGGAGAAGGAGAAGGTGAAGACTGGAGGTTGAATCAGAAGAAGTAGAAGAAGGAGAAGGAGAAGGTGAAGTCTGGAGGGTGAATCAGAAGAAGTAGAAGAAGGAGAAGGAGAAGGCGAAGTCTGGAGGGTGAATCAGAAGAAGCAGAAGAAGGAGAAGGAGAAGGTGAAGTCTGGAGGGTGAATCAGAAGAAGCAGAAGAAGGAGAAGGAGAAGATGAAGTCTGGAGGGTGAATCAGAAGAATTAGAAGAAGGAGAAGGAGAAGTTGAGGTCTGGAGGGTGAATCAGAAGAAGCAGAAGAAGGAGAAGGAGAAGGTGAAGTCTGAAGGGTGAACCAGAAGAAGCAGAAGAAGGAGAAGGAAAAGGTGAAGTCTGGAGGGTGTATCAGAAGAAGCAGAAGAAGGAGAAGGAGAAGGTGAAGTCTGGAGGGTGAATCAGAAGAAGCAGAAGAAGGAGAAGGAGAAGGTGAAGTCTGGAGGGTGAATCAGAAGAAGTAGAAGAAGGAGAAGGAGAAGGTGAAGTCTGGAGGGTGAATCAGAAGAAGTAGAACAAGGAGAAGGAGAAGTTGAAGTCTGGAGGGTGAATCAGAAGAAGCAGAAGAAGGAGAAGGAGAAGGTGAAGTCTGGAGGGTGAATCAGAAGAAGCAGAAGAAGGAGAAGGAGAAGATGAAGTCTGGAGGGTGAATCAGAATAAGTAGAAGAAGGAGAAGGAGAAGGTGAAGTCTGGAGGGTGAATCAGAAGAAGCAGAAGAAGGGGAAGGAGAAGGTGAAGTCTGAAGAGTGAATCAGAAGAAGCAGAAGAAGGAGAAGGAGAAGGTGAAGTCTGGAGGGTGAATCAGAAGAAGCAGAATAAGGAGAAGGAGAAGGTGAAGTCTGTAGGGTGAATCAGAAGAAGCAGAAGAAGGACAAGGAGAAGGTGAAGTCTGGAGGGTGAAGCAGAAGAAGTAGAAGAAGGAGAAGGAGAAGGTGAAGTCTGGAGGGTGAAGCTGAAGAAGTAGAAGAAGGAGAAGGAGAAGGTGAAGTCATGAGGGTGAATCAGAAGAAGTAGAAGAAGGAGAAGTAGAAGGTGAAGTCAGGAGGGTGAATCAGAAGAAGCAGAAGAAGGAGAAGGAGAAGGTGAAGTCTGGAGTGTGAATCAGAAGAATCAGAAGAAGGAGAAGGAGAAGGTGAAGTCTGGAGGGTGAATCAGAAGAAGCAGAAGAAAGAGAAGGAGAAGGTGAAGTCTAGAGGGTGAAGCAGAAGAAGCAGAAGAAGGAGAAGTAGAAGGTGAAGACTGGAGGGTGAATCAGAAGAAGTAGAAGAAGGAGAAGGAGAAGGTGAAGTCTGGAGGGTGAATCAGAAGAGGTAGAAGAAGGAGAAGGAGAAGGTGAAGTCTGGAGGGTGAATCAGAAGAAGTCGAAGAAGGAGAAGGAAATGGTGAAGTCTGGAGGGTGAATCAGAAGAAGTAGAAGAAGGAGAAGGAGAAGGTGAAGTCAGGAGGGTGAATCAGAAGAAGCAGAAGAAGGAGAAGGAGAAGGTGAAGTTAGGAGGGTGAAGCAGAAGAAGCAGAAGAAGGAGAAGGAGAAGGTGAAGTCTGGAGGGTGAATCAGAAGAAGTAGAAGAAGGAGAAGGAGAAGGTGAAGTCTGGATGGTGAAGCAGAAGAAGCAGAAGAAGGAGAAGGAGAAGGTGAAGTCTGGAGGGTGAATCAGAAGAAGTAGAAGAAGGAGAAGGAGAAGGTGAAGTCTGGCGGGCGCAGCAGAAGAAGCAGAAGAAGGAGAAGGTGAAGGTGAAGTCTGGAGGGTGAAGCAGAAGAAGCAGAAGAAGGAGAAGGAGAAGGTGAAGTCTGGAGGGTGAATCAGAAGAAGTAGAAGAAGGAGAAGGAGAAGGTGAAGTCAGGAGGATGAAGCAGAAGAAGCAGAAGAAGGAGAAGGAGAAGGTGAAGTCTGGAGGGTGAAGCAGAAGAAGCAGAAGAAGGAGAAGGAGAAGGTGAAGTCTGGAGGGCGAAGCAGAAGAAGTAGAAGAAGGAGAAGGAGAAGGTGAAGTCTGGATGGTGAAGCAGAAGAAGCAGAAGAAGGAGAAGGAGAAGGTGAAGTCTGGAGGGTGAATCAGAAGAAGTAGAAGAAGGAGAAGGAGAAGGTGAAGTCAGGAGGGTGAAGCAGAAGAAGCAGAAGAAGGAGAAGGAGAAGGTGAAGTCTGGAGGGTGAAACAGAAGAAGCAGAAGAAGGAGAAGGAGAAGGTGAAGTCTGGAGGGTGAAGCAGAAGAAGCAGAAGAAGGAGAAGGAGAAGGTGAAGTCAGGAGGGTGAATCAGAAGAAGTAGAAGAAGGAAAAGGAGAAGGTGAAGTCTGGAGGGTGAATCAGAAGAAGTAGAAGAAGGAGAAGGAGAAGGTGAAGTCTGGAGGTTGAATCAGAAGAAGTAGAAGAAGAAGAAGGAGAAGGGGAAGTCTGGAGGGTGAATCAGAAGAAGCAGAAGAAGGAGAAGGAGAAGGTGAAGTCAGGAGGGTGAATCAGAAGAAGCAGAAGAAGGAGAAGGAGAAGGTGAAGTTAGGAGGGTGAATCAGAAGAAGCAGAAGAAGGAGAAGGAGAAGGTGAAGTCAGGGGGGTGAAGCAGAAGAAGTAGAAGAAGGAGAAGGAGAAGGTGAAGTCAGGAGGGTGAAGCAGAAGAAGCAGAAGAAGGAGAAGGAGAAGGTGAAGTCAGGAGGGTGAAGCAGAAGAAGCAGAAGAAGGAGATGGAGACGGTGAAGCCGGAGGGCGCAGCAGAAGAAGCAGAAGGAGGAGAAGGAGAAGGTGAAGTCCTAAGGGTGAAGCAGAAGAAGCAGAAGAAGGAGAAGGAGAAGGTGAAGTCTGGAGGGTGAATCAGAAGAAGTAGAAGAAGGAGAAGGAGAAGGTGAAGTCAGGAGGGTGAAGCAGAAGAGGCAGAAGAAGGAGAAGGAGAAGGTGAAATCTGGAGGGTGAAGCAGAAGAAGCAGAAGAAGGAGAAGGAGAAGGTGAAGTCTGGAGGGCGAAGCAGAAGAAGCAGAAGAAGGAGAAGGAGAAGGTGAAGTCTGGAGGGTGAAACAGAAGAAGCAGAAGAAGGAGAAGTAGAAGGTGAAGTCTGGAGGGTGAATCACAAGAAGTAGAAGAAGGAGAAGGAGAAGCTGAAGTAAGGAGGGTGAAGCAGAAGAAGCAGAAGAAGCAGAAGAAGCAGAAGGAGAAGGTGAAGTCTGGAGGGTGAAGCAGAAGAAGCAGAAGAAGGAGAAGGAGAAGGTGAAGTCTGGAGGGTGAAGCAGAAGAAGCAGAAGAAGGAGAAGGAGAAGGTGAAGTCAGGAGGGTGAATCAGAAGAAGTAGAAGAAGGAAAAGGAGATGGTGAAGTCTGGAGGGTGAATCAGAAGAAGTAGAAGAAGGAGAAGGAGAAGGTGAAGTCTGGAGGGTGAATCAGAAGAAGTGGAAGAAGGAGAAGGAGAAGGTGAAGTCTGGAGGGTGAATCAGAAGAAGCAGAAGAAGGAGAAGGAGAAGGTGAAGTCTGGAGGGAGAAGCAGAAGAAGTAGAAGAAGGAGAAGGAGAAGGTGAAGTCTGGATTGTGAATCAGAAGAAGTAGAAGAAGGAGAAGGAGGAGGTGAAGTCTGGAGGGTGAATCAGAAGAAGTAGAAGAAGGAGAAGGAGAAGGTCAAGTCTGGAGGGTGAATCAAAAGGAGCAGAAGAAGGAGAAGGAGAAGGTGAAGTCTGGAGGGTGAATCAGAAGAAGTAGAAGAAGGAGAAGGTGTAGTCTGGAGGATGAATCAGAAGAAGTAGAAGAAGGAGAAGGAGAAGGTGAAGTCTGGAGGGTGAATCAGAAGAAGCAGAATAAGGAGAAGGAGAAGGTGAAGTCTGGAGGGTGAATCAGAAGAAGCAGGAGAAGGAGAAGGAGAAGGTGAAGTCTGGAGGGTGAATCAGAAGAAGTAGAAGAAGGAGAAGGAGAAGGTGAAGTCTGGAGCGTGAAGCAGAAGAAGTAGAAGAAGGAGAAGGAGAAGGTGAAGTCTGGAGGGCGAAGCAGAAGAAGCAGAAGAAGGAGAAGGAGAAGGTGAAGTCTGGAGGGTGAAGCAGAAGAAGCAGAAGAAGGAGAAGAAGAAGGTGAAGTCTGGAGGGTGAATCAGAAGAAGTAGAAGAAGGAGAAGGAGAAGGTGAAGTAAGGAGGGTGAAGCAGAAGAAGCAGAAGAAGGAGAAGGAGAAGGTGAAGTCTGGAGGGAGAAGCAGAAGAAGCAGAAGAAGGAGAAGGAGGAGGTGAAGTCTGGAGGGTGAATCAGAAGAAGCAGAAGAAGGAGAAGGAGAAGGTGAAGTCTGGAGGGTGAATCAGAAGAAGTTGAAGAAGGAGAAGGAGAAGGTGAAGTCTGGAGGGTGAATCAGAAGAAGCAGAATAAGGAGAAGGAGAAGGTGAAGTCTGGAGGGTGAATCAGAAGAAGCAGAAGAAGGAGAAGGTGAAGTCTGGAGGGTGAATCAGAAGAAGTAGAAGAAGGAGAAGGAGAAGGTGAAGTCTGGAGGGTGAAGCGGAAGAAGTAGAAGAAGGAGAAGGAGAAGGCGAAGTCTGGAGGGTGAATCAGAAGAAGCAGAAGAAGGAGAAGGAGAAGGTGAAGTCTGGAGGGTGAATCAGAAGAAGTAGAACAAGGAGAAGGAGAAGGCGAAGTCTGGAGGGTGAATCAGAAGAAGTTGAAGAAGGAGAAGGAGAAGGTGAAGACTGGAGGTTGAATCAGAAGAAGTAGAAGAAGGAGAAGGAGAAGGTGAAGTCTGGAGGGTGAATCAGAAGAAGTAGAAGAAGGAGAAGGAGAAGGCGAAGTCTGGAGGGTGAAGCAGAAGAAGCAGAAGAAGGAGAAGGAGAAGGTGAAGTCAGGAGGGTGAATCAGAAGAAGTAGAAGAAGGAAAAGGAGAAGGTGAAGTCTGGAGGGTGAATCAGAAGAAGTAGAAGAAGGAGAAGTAGAAGGTGAAGTCTGGAGGGTGAATCAGAAGAAGTGGAAGAAGGAGAAGGAGAAGGTGAAGTCTGGAGGGTGAATCAGAAGAAGCAGAAGAAGGAGAAGGAGAAGGTGAAGTCTGGAGGGAGAAGCAGAAGAAGTAGAAGAAGGAGAAGGAGAAGGTGAAGTCTGGATTGTGAATCAGAAGAAGTAGAAGAAGGAGAAGGAGGAGGTGAAGTCTGGAGGGTGAATCAGAAGAAGTAGAAGAAGGAGAAGGAGAAGGTCAAGTCTGGAGGGTGAATCAAAAGGAGCAGAAGAAGGAGAAGGAGAAGGTGAAGTCTGGAGGGTGAATCAGAAGAAGTAGAAGAAGGAGAAGGAGAAGGTGTAGTCTGGAGGATGAATCAGAAGAAGTAGAAGAAGGAGAAGAAGAAGGTGAAGTCTGGAGGGTGAAGCAGAAGAAGTAGAAGAAGGAGAAGGAGAAGGTGAAGTCTGGAGGGCGAAGCAGAAGAAGCAGAAGAAGGAGAAGGAGAAGGTGAAGTCTGGAGGGTGAAGCAGAAGAAGCAGAAGAAGGAGAAGAAGAAGGTGAAGTCTGGAGGGTGAATCAGAAGAAGTAGAAGAAGGAGAAGGAGAAGGTGAAGTAAGGAGGGTGAAGCAGTAGAAGCAGAAGAAGGAGAAGGAGAAGGTGAAGTCTGGAGGGAGAAGCAGAAGAAGCAGAAGAAGGAGAAGGAGGAGGTGAAGTCTGGAGGGTGAATCAGAAGAAGCAGAAGAAGGAGAAGGAGAAGGTGAAGTCTGGAGGGTGAATCAGAAGAAGTTGAAGAAGGAGAAGGAGAAGGTGAAGTCTGGAGGGTGAATCAGAAGAAGCAGAATAAGGAGAAGGAGAAGGTGAAGTCTGGAGGGTGAATCAGAAGAAGCAGAAGAAGGAGAAGGTGAAGTCTGGAGGGTGAATCAGAAGAAGTAGAAGAAGGAGAAGGAGAAGGTGAAGTCTGGAGGGTGAAGCGGAAGAAGTAGAAGAAGGAGAAGGAGAAGGCGAAGTCTGGAGGGTGAATCAGAAGAAGCAGAAGAAGGAGAAGGAGAAGGTGAAGTCTGGAGGGTGAATCAGAAGAAGTAGAAGAAGGAGAAGGAGAAGGCGAATTCTGGAGGGTGAATCAGAAGAAGTTGAAGAAGGAGAAGGAGAAGGTGAAGACTGGAGGTTGAATCAGAAGAAGTAGAAGAAGGAGAAGGAGAAGGTGAAGTCTGGAGGGTGAATCAGAAGAAGTAGAAGAAGGAGAAGGAGAAGGCGAAGTCTGGAGGGTGAATCAGAAGAAGCAGAAGAAGGAGAAGGAGAAGGTGAAGTCTGGAGGGTGAATCAGAAGAAGCAGAAGAAGGAGAAGGAGAAGATGAAGTCTGGAGGGTGAATCAGAAGAATTAGAAGAAGGAGAAGGAGAAGTTGAGGTCTGGAGGGTGAATCAGAAGAAGCAGAAGAAGGAGAAGGAGAAGGTGAAGTCTGAAGGGTGAACCAGATGAAGCAGAAGAAGGAGAAGGAGAAGGTGAAGTCTGGAGGGTGTATCAGAAGAAGCAGAAGAAGGGGAAGGAGAAGGTGAAGTCTGAAGAGTGAATCAGAAGAAGCAGAAGAAGGAGAAGGAGAAGGTGAAGTCTGGAGGGTGAATCAGAAGAAGCAGAATAAGGAGAAGGAGCAGGTGAAGTCTGGAGGGTGAATCAGAAGAAGCAGAAGAAGGAGAAGGAGAAGGTGAAGTCTGGAGGGTGAATCAGAAGAAGTAGAAGAAGGAGAAGGAGAAGGTGAAGTCTGGAGGTTGAAGCAGAAGAAGTAGAAGAAGGAGAAGGAGAAGGTGAAGTCATGAGGGTGAATCAGAAGAAGTAGAAGAAGGAGAAGGAGAAGGTGAAGTCAGGAGGGTGAATCAGAAGAAGCAGAAGAAGGAGAAGGAGAAGGTGAAGTCTGGAGTGTGAATCAGAAGAATCAGAAGAAGGAGAAGGAGAAGGTGAAGTCTGGAGGGTGAATCAGAAGAAGCAGAAGAAAGAGAAGGAGAAGGTGAAGTCTAGAGGGTGAAGCAGAAGAAGCAGAAGAAGGAGAAGGAGAAGGTGAAGTCAGGAGGGTGAATCAGAAGAAGTAGAAGAAGGAAAAGGAGAAGGTGAAGTCTGGAGGGTGAATCAGAAGAAGTAGAAGAAGGAGAAGGAGAAGGTGAAGTCAGGAGGGTGAATCAGAAGAAGCAGAAGAAGGAGAAGGAGAAGGTGAAGTCTGGAGTGTGAATCAGAAGAATCAGAAGAAGGAGAAGGAGAAGGTGAAGTCTGGAGGGTGAATCAGAAGAAGCAGAAGAAAGAGAAGGAGAAGGTGAAGTCTAGAGGGTGAAGCAGAAGAAGCAGAAGAAGGAGAAGGAGAAGGTGAAGTCAGGAGGGTGAATCAGAAGAAGTAGAAGAAGGAAAAGGAGAAGGTGAAGTCTGGAGGGTGAATCAGAAGAAGTAGAAGAAGGAGAAGGAGAAGGTGAAGTCTGGAGGGTGAATCAGAAGAAGTGGAAGAAGGAGAAGGAGAAGGTGAAGTCTGGAGGGTGAATCAGAAGAAGCAGAAGAAGGAGAAGGAGAAGGTGAAGTCTGGAGGGAGAAGCAGAAGAAGTAGAAGAAGGAGAAGGAGAAGGTGAAGTCTGGATTGTGAATCAGAAGAAGTAGAAGAAGGAGAAGGAGGAGGTGAAGTCTGGAGGGTGAATCAGAAGAAGTAGAAGAAGGAGAAGGAGAAGGTCAAGTCTGGAGGGTGAATCAAAAGGAGCAGAAGAAGGAGAAGGAGAAGGTGAAGTCTGGAGGGTGAATCAGAAGAAGTAGAAGAAGGAGAAGGAGAAGGTGTAGTCTGGAGGATGAATCAGAAGAAGTAGAAGAAGGAGAAGGAGAAGGTGAAGTCTGGAGGGTGAATCAGAAGAAGCAGAATAAGGAGAAGGAGAAGGTGAAGTCTGGAGGGTGAATCAGAAGAAGCAGAAGAAGGAGAAGGAGAAGGTGAAGTCTGGAGCGTGAAGCAGAAGAAGTAGAAGAAGGAGAAGGAGAAGGTGAAGTCTGGAGGGCGAAGCAGAAGAAGCAGAAGAAGGAGAAGGAGAAGGTGAAGTCTGGAGGGTGAAGCAGAAGAAGCAGAAGAAGGAGAAGAAGAAGGTGAAGTCTGGAGGGTGAATCAGAAGAAGTAGAAGAAGGAGAAGGAGAAGGTGAAGTAAGGAGGGTGAAGCAGAAGAAGCAGAAGAAGGAGAAGGAGAAGGTGAAGTCTGGAGGGAGAAGCAGAAGAAGCAGAAGAAGGAGAAGGAGGAGGTGAAGTCTGGAGGGTGAATCAGAAGAAGCAGAAGAAGGAGAAGGAGAAGGTGAAGTCTGGAGGGTGAATCAGAAGAAGTTGAAGAAGGAGAAGGAGAAGGTGAAGTCTGGAGGGTGAATCAGAAGAAGCAGAATAAGGAGAAGGAGAAGGTGAAGTCTGGAGGGTGAATCAGAAGAAGCAGAAGAAGGAGAAGGAGAAGGTGAAGTCTGGAGGGTGAATCAGAAGAAGTAGAAGAAGGAGAAGGAGAAGGTGAAGTCTGGAGGGTGAAGCGGAAGAAGTAGAAGAAGGAGAAGGAGAAGGCGAAGTCTGGAGGGTGAATCAGAAGAAGCAGAAGAAGGAGAAGGAGAAGGTGAAGTCTGGAGGGTGAATCAGAAGAAGTAGAAGAAGGAGAAGGAGAAGGCGAAGTCTGGAGGGTGAATCAGAAGAAGTTGAAGAAGGAGAAGGAGAAGGTGAAGACTGGAGGTTGAATCAGAAGAAGTAGAAGAAGGAGAAGGAGAAGGTGAAGTCTGGAGGGTGAATCAGAAGAAGTAGAAGAAGGAGAAGGAGAAGGCGAAGTCTGGAGGGTGAATCAGAAGAAGCAGAAGAAGGAGAAGGAGAAGGTGAAGTCTGGAGAGTGAATCAGAAGAAGCAGAAGAAGGAGAAGGAGAAGATGAAGTCTGGAGGGTGAATCAGAAGAATTAGAAGAAGGAGAAGGAGAAGTTGAGGTCTGGAGGGTGAATCAGAAGAAGCAGAAGAAGGAGAAGGAGAAGGTGAAGTCTGAAGGGTGAACCAGAAGAAGCAGAAGAAGGAGAAGGAGAAGGTGAAGTCTGGAGGGTGTATCAGAAGAAGCAGAAGAAGGAGAAGGAGAAGGTGAAGTCTGGAGGGTGAATCAGAAGAAGCAGAAGAAGGAGAAGGAGAAGGTGAAGTCTGGAGGGTGAATCAGAAGAAGTAGAAGAAGCAGAAGGAGAAGGTGAAGTCTGGAGGGTGAATCAGAAGAAGTAGAACAAGGAGAAGGAGAAGTTGAAGTCTGGAGGGTGAATCAGAAGAAGCAGAAGAAGGAGAAGGAGAAGGTGAAGTCTGGAGGGTGAATCAGAAGAAGCAGAAGAAGGAGAAGGAGAAGATGAAGTCTGGAGGGTGAATCAGAATAAGTAGAAGAAGGAGAAGGTGAAGTCTGGAGGGTGAATCAGAAGAAGCAGAAGAAGGGGAAGGAGAAGGTGAAGTCTGAAGAGTGAATCAGAAGAAGCAGAAGAAGGAGAAGGAGAAGGTGAAGTCTGGAGGGTGAATCAGAAGAAGCAGAATAAGGAGAAGGAGAAGGTGAAGTCTGGAGGGTGAATCAGAAGAAGCAGAAGAAGGAGAAGGAGAAGGTGAAGTCTGGAGGGTGAAGCAGAAGAAGTAGAAGAAGGAGAAGGAGAAGGTGAAGTCTGGAGGGTGAAGCTGAAGAAGTAGAAGAAGGAGAAGGAGAAGGTGAAGTCATGAGGGTGAATCAGAAGAAGTAGAAGAAGGAGAAGTAGAAGGTGAAGTCAGGAGGGTGAATCAGAAGAAGCAGAAGAAGGAGAAGGAGAAGGTGAAGTCTGGAGTGTGAATCAGAAGAATCAGAAGAAGGAGAAGGAGAAGGTGAAGTCTGGAGGGTGAATCAGAAGAAGCAGAAGAAAGAGAAGGAGAAGGTGAAGTCTAGAGGGTGAAGCAGAAGAAGCAGAAGAAGGAGAAGTAGAAGGTGAAGACTGGAGGGTGAATCAGAAGAAGTAGAAGAAGGAGAAGGAGAAGGTGAAGTCTGGAGGGTGAATCAGAAGAGGTAGAAGAAGGAGAAGGAGAAGGTGAAGTCTGGAGGGTGAATCAGAAGAAGTCGAAGAAGGAGAAGGAAATGGTGAAGTCTGGAGGGTGAATCAGAAGAAGTAGAAGAAGGAGAAGGAGAAGGTGAAGTCAGGAGGGTGAATCAGAAGAAGCAGAAGAAGGAGAAGGAGAAGGTGAAGTTAGGAGGGTGAAGCAGAAGAAGCAGAAGAAGGAGAAGGAGAAGGTGAAGTCTGGAGGGTGAATCAGAAGAAGTAGAAGAAGGAGAAGGAGAAGGTGAAGTCTGGATGGTGAAGCAGAAGAAGCAGAAGAAGGAGAAGGAGAAGGTGAAGTCTGGAGGGTGAATCAGAAGAAGTAGAAGAAGGAGAAGGAGAAGATGAAGTCAGGAGGGTGAAGCAGAAGAAGCAGAAGAAGGAGAAGGAGAAGGTGAAGTCTGGAGGGTGAAACAGAAGAAGCAGAAGAAGGAGAAGGAGAAGGTGAAGTCTGGAGGGTGAAGCAGAAGAAGCAGAAGAAGGAGAAGGAGAAGGTGAAGTCAGGAGGGTGAATCAGAAGAAGTAGAAGAAGGAGAAGGAGAAGGTGAAGTCTGGAGGGTGAATCAGAAGAAGTAGAAGAAGGAGAAGGAGAAGGTGAAGTCTGGAGGTTGAATCAGAAGAAGTAGAAGAAGAAGAAGGAGAAGGGGAAGTCTGGAGGGTGAATCAGAAGAAGCAGAAGAAGGAGAAGGAGAAGGTGAAGTCTGGAGGGAGAAGTAGAAGAAGTAGAAGAAGAAGGAGAAGGTGAAATCTGGAGGGTGAATAAGAAGAAGTAGAAGAAGGAGAAGGAGAAGGTGAAGTCTGGAGGGTGAATCAGAAGAAGTAGAAGAAGGAGAAGGAGAAGGTGAAGTCTGGAGGGTGAATCAGAAGAAGCAGAAGAAGGAGAAGGAGAAGGTGGAGTCTGGAGGCTGAATCAGAAGAAGTAGAAGAAGGAGAAGGAGAAGGTGTAGTCTGGAGAGTGAATCAGAAGAAGTAGACGAAGGAGAAGGAGAAGGTGAAGTCTGGAGGGTGAATCAGAAAAAGCAGAAGAAGGAGAAGGAGAAGGCGAAGTCTGGAGGGTGAATCAGAAGAAGTAGAAGAAGGAGAAGGAGAAGGTGAAGTCTGGAGGGTGAATCAGAAGAAGCAGAAGAAGGAGAAGGAGAAGGTGAAGTCTGGAGGGTGAATCTGAAGAAGCAGAAGAAGGAGAAGGAGAAGGTGAAGTCTGGAGGGTGAATCAGAAGAAGCAGAAGAAGGAGAAGGAGAAGGTGAAGTCTGGAGGGTGAATCAGAAGAAGCAGAAGAAGTAGAAGGAGAAGGTGAAGTCTGGAGGGTGAATCAGAAGAAGTAGAAGAAGGAGAAGGAGAAGGTGAAGTCTGGAGGGTGAATCAGAAGAAGCAGAATAAGGAGAAGGAGAAGGTGAAGTCTGGAGGGTGAATCAGAAGAAGCAGAAGAAGGAGAAGGTGAAGTCTGGAGGGTGAATCAGAAGAAGTAGAAGAAGGAGAAGGAGAAGGTGAAGTCTGGAGGGTGAAGCGGAAGAAGTAGAAGAAGGAGAAGGAGAAGGCGAAGTCTGGAGGGTGAATCAGAAGAAGCAGAAGAAGGAGAAGGAGAAGGTGAAGTCTGGAGGGTGAATCAGAAGAAGTAGAAGAAGGAGAAGGAGAAGGCGAAGTCTGGAGGGTGAATCAGAAGAAGTTGAAGAAGGAGAAGGAGAAGGTGAAGACTGGAGGTTGAATCAGAAGAAGTAGAAGAAGGAGAAGGAGAAGGTGAAGTCTGGAGGGTGAATCAGAAGAAGTAGAAGAAGGAGAAGGAGAAGGCGAAGTCTGGAGGGTGAATCAGAAGAAGCAGAAGAAGGAGAAGGAGAAGGTGAAGTCTGGAGGGTGAATCAGAAGAAGCAGAAGAAGGAGAAGGAGAAGATGAAGTCTGGAGGGTGAATCAGAAGAATTAGAAGAAGGAGAAGGAGAAGTTGAGGTCTGGAGGGTGAATCAGAAGAAGCAGAAGAAGGAGAAGGAGAAGGTGAAGTCTGAAGGGTGAACCAGATGAAGCAGAAGAAGGAGAAGGAGAAGGTGAAGTCTGGAGGGTGTATCAGAAGAAGCAGAAGAAGGGGAAGGAGAAGGTGAAGTCTGAAGAGTGAATCAGAAGAAGCAGAAGAAGGAGAAGGAGAAGGTGAAGTCTGGAGGGTGAATCAGAAGAAGCAGAATAAGGAGAAGGAGCAGGTGAAGTCTGGAGGGTGAATCAGAAGAAGCAGAAGAAGGAGAAGGAGAAGGTGAAGTCTGGAGGGTGAATCAGAAGAAGTAGAAGAAGGAGAAGGAGAAGGTGAAGTCATGAGGGTGAATCAGAAGAAGTAGAAGAAGGAGAAGGAGAAGGTGAAGTCAGGAGGGTGAATCAGAAGAAGCAGAAGAAGGAGAAGGAGAAGGTGAAGTCTGGAGTGTGAATCAGAAGAATCAGAAGAAGGAGAAGGAGAAGGTGAAGTCTGGAGGGTGAATCAGAAGAAGCAGAAGAAAGAGAAGGAGAAGGTGAAGTCTAGAGGGTGAAGCAGAAGAAGCAGAAGAAGGAGAAGGAGAAGGTGAAGTCAGGAGGGTGAATCAGAAGAAGTAGAAGAAGGAAAAGGAGAAGGTGAAGTCTGGAGGGTGAATCAGAAGAAGTAGAAGAAGGAGAAGGAGAAGGTGAAGTCTGGAGGGTGAATCAGAAGAAGTGGAAGAAGGAGAAGGAGAAGGTGAAGTCTGGAGGGTGAATCAGAAGAAGCAGAAGAAGGAGAAGGAGAAGGTGAAGTCTGGAGGGAGAAGCAGAAGAAGTGGAAGAAGGAAAAGCAGAAGGTGAAGTCTGGATTGTGAATCAGAAGAAGTAGAAGAAGGAGAAGGAGGAGGTGAAGTCTGGAAGGTGAATCAGAAGAAGTAGAAGAAGGAGAAGGAGAAGGTCAAGTCTGGAGGGTGAATCAAAAGGAGCAGAAGAAGGAGAAGGAGAAGGTGAAGTCTGGAGGGTGAATCAGAAGAAGTAGAAGAAGGAGAAGGAGAAGGTGAAGTCTGGAGGGTGAAGCAGAAGAAGTAGAAGAAGGAGAAGGAGAAGGTGAAGTCATGAGGGTGAATCAGAAGAAGTAGAAGAAGGAGAAGGAGAAGGTGAAGTCAGGAGGGTGAATCAGAAGAAGCAGAAGAAGGAGAAGGAGAAGGTGAAGTCTGGAGTGTGAATCAGAAGAATCAGAAGAAGGAGAAGGAGAAGGTGAAGTCTGGAGGGTGAATCAGAAGAAGCAGAAGAAAGAGAAGGAGAAGGTGAAGTCTAGAGGGTGAAGCAGAAGAAGCAGAAGAAGGAGAAGGAGAAGGTGAAGTCAGGAGGGTGAATCAGAAGAAGTAGAAGAAGGAAAAGGAGAAGGTGAAGTCTGGAGGGTGAATCAGAAGAAGTAGAAGAAGGAGAAGGAGAAGGTGAAGTCTGGAGGGTGAATCAGAAGAAGTGGAAGAAGGAGAAGGAGAAGGTGAAGTCTGGAGGGTGAATCAGAAGAAGCAGAAGAAGGAGAAGGAGAAGGTGAAGTCTGGAGGGAGAAGCAGAAGAAGTAGAAGAAGGAGAAGGAGAAGGTGAAGTCTGGATTGTGAATCAGAAGAAGTAGAAGAAGGAGAAGGAGGAGGTGAAGTCTGGAGGGTGAATCAGAAGAAGTAGAAGAAGGAGAAGGAGAAGGTCAAGTCTGGAGGGTGAATCAAAAGGAGCAGAAGAAGGAGAAGGAGAAGGTGAAGTCTGGAGGGTGAATCAGAAGAAGTAGAAGAAGGAGAAGGAGAAGGTGTAGTCTGGAGGATGAATCAGAAGAAGTAGAAGAAGGAGAAGGAGAAGGTGAAGTCTGGAGGGTGAATCAGAAGAAGCAGAATAAGGAGAAGGAGAAGGTGAAGTCTGGAGGGTGAATCAGAAGAAGCAGAAGAAGGAGAAGGAGAAGGTGAAGTCTGGAGGGTGAATCAGAAGAAGTAGAAGAAGGAGAAGGAGAAGGTGAAGTCTGGAGCGTGAAGCAGAAGAAGTAGAAGAAGGAGAAGGAGAAGGTGAAGTCTGGAGGGCGAAGCAGAAGAAGCAGAAGAAGGAGAAGGAGAAGCTGAAGTCTGGAGGGTGAAGCAGAAGAAGCAGAAGAAGGAGAAGAAGAAGTTGAAGTCTGGAGGGTGAATCAGAAGAAGTAGAAGAAGGAGAAGGAGAAGGTGAAGTAAGGAGGGTGAAGCAGAAGAAGCAGAAGAAGGAGAAGGAGAAGGTGAAGTCTGGAGGGAGAAGCAGAAGAAGCAGAAGAAGGAGAAGGAGGAGGTGAAGTCTGGAGGGTGAATCAGAAGAAGCAGAAGAAGGAGAAGGAGAAGGTGAAGTCTGGAGGGTGAATCAGAAGAAGTTGAAGAAGGAGAAGGAGAAGGTGAAGTCTGGAGGGTGAATCAGAAGAAGCAGAATAAGGAGAAGGAGAAGGTGAAGTCTGGAGGGTGAATCAGAAGAAGCAGAAGAAGGAGAAGGAGAAGGTGAAGTCTGGAGGGTGAATCAGAAGAAGTAGAAGAAGGAGAAGGAGAAGGTGAAGTCTGGAGGGTGAAGCCGAAGAAGTAGAAGAAGGAGAAGGAGAAGGCGAAGTCTGGAGGGTGAATCAGAAGAAGCAGAAGAAGGAGAAGGAGAAGGTGAAGTCTGGAGGGTGAATCAGAAGAAGTAGAAGAAGGAGAAGGAGAAGGCGAAGTCTGGAGGGTGAATCAGAAGAAGTTGAAGAAGGAGAAGGAGAAGGTGAAGACTGGAGGTTGAATCAGAAGAAGTAGAAGAAGGAGAAGGAGAAGGTGAAGTCTGGAGGGTGAATCAGAAGAAGTAGAAGAAGGAGAAGGAGAAGGCGAAGTCTGGAGGGTGAATCAGAAGAAGCAGAAGAAGGAGAAGGAGAAGGTGAAGTCTGGAGGGTGAATCAGAAGAAGCAGAAGAAGGAGAAGGAGAAGATGAAGTCTGGAGGGTGAATCAGAAGAATTAGAAGAAGGAGAAGGAGAAGTTGAGGTCTGGAGGGTGAATCAGAAGAAGCAGAAGAAGGAGAAGGAGAAGGTGAAGTCTGAAGGGTGAACCAGAAGAAGCAGAAGAAGGAGAAGGAGAAGGTGAAGTCTGGAGGGTGTATCAGAAGAAGCAGAAGAAGGAGAAGGAGAAGGTGAAGTCTGGAGGGTGAATCAGAAGAAGCAGAAGAAGGAGAAGGAGAAGGTGAAGTCTGGAGGGTGAATCAGAAGAAGTAGAAGAAGGAGAAGGAGAAGGTGAAGTCTGGAGGGTGAATCAGAAGACGTAGAACAAGGAGAAGGAGAAGTTGAAGTCTGGAGGGTGAATCAGAAGAAGCAGAAGAAGGAGAAGGAGAAGGTGAAGTCTGGAGGGTGAATCAGAAGAAGCAGAAGAAGGAGAAGGAGAAGATGAAGTCTGGAGGGTGAATCAGAATAAGTAGAAGAAGGAGAAGGAGAAGGTGAAGTCTGGAGGGTGAATCAGAAGAAGCAGAAGAAGGGGAAGGAGAAGGTGAAGTCTGAAGAGTGAATCAGAAGAAGCAGAAGAAGGAGAAGGAGAAGGTGAAGTCTGGAGGGTGAATCAGAAGAAGCAGAATAAGGAGAAGGAGAAGGTGAAGTCTGGAGGGTGAATCAGAAGAAGCAGAAGAAGGAGAAGGAGAAGGTGAAGTCTGGAGGGAGAAGCAGAAGAAGTAGAAGAAGGAGAAGGAGAAGGTGAAGTCTGGAGGGTGAAGCTGAAGAAGTAGAAGAAGGAGAAGGAGAAGGTGAAGTCATGAGGGTGAATCAGAAGAAGTAGAAGAAGGAGAAGTAGAAGGTGAAGTCAGGAGGGTGAATCAGAAGAAGCAGAAGAAGGAGAAGGAGAAGGTGAAGTCTGGAGTGTGAATCAGAAGAATCAGAAGAAGGAGAAGGAGAAGGTGAAGTCTGGAGGGTGAATCAGAAGAAGCAGAAGAAAGAGAAGGAGAAGGTGAAGTCTAGAGGGTGAAGCAGAAGAAGCAGAAGAAGGAGAAGTAGAAGGTGAAGACTGGAGGGTGAATCAGAAGAAGTAGAAGAAGGAGAAGGAGAAGGTGAAGTCTGGAGGGTGAATCAGAAGAGGTAGAAGAAGGAGAAGGAGAAGGTGAAGTCTGGAGGGTGAATCAGAAGAAGTCGAAGAAGGAGAAGGAAATGGTGAAGTCTGGAGGGTGAATCAGAAGAAGTAGAAGAAGGAGAAGGAGAAGGTGAAGTCAGGAGGGTGAATCAGAAGAAGCAGAAGAAGGAGAAGGAGAAGGTGAAGTTAGGAGGGTGAAGCAGAAGAAGCAGAAGAAGGAGAAGGAGAAGGTGAAGTCTGGAGGGTGAATCAGAAGAAGTAGAAGAAGGAGAAGGAGAAGGTGAAGTCTGGATGGTGAAGCAGAAGAAGCAGAAGAAGGAGAAGGAGAAGGTGAAGTCTGGAGGGTGAATCAGAAGAAGTAGAAGAAGGAGAAGGAGAAGATGAAGTCAGGAGGGTGAAGCAGAAGAAGCAGAAGAAGGAGAAGGAGAAGGTGAAGTCTGGAGGGTGAAACAGAAGAAGCAGAAGAAGGAGAAGGAGAAGGTGAAGTCTGGAGGGTGAAGCAGAAGAAGCAGAAGAAGGAGAAGGAGAAGGTGAAGTCAGGAGGGTGAATCAGAAGAAGTAGAAGAAGGAGAAGGAGAAGGTGAAGTCTGGAGGGTGAATCAGAAGAAGTAGAAGAAGGAGAAGGAGAAGGTGAAGTCTGGAGGTTGAATCAGAAGAAGTAGAAGAAGAAGAAGGAGAAGGGGAAGTCTGGAGGGTGAATCAGAAGAAGCAGAAGAAGGAGAAGGAGAAGGTGAAGTCTGGAGGGAGAAGCAGAAGAAGTAGAAGAAGAAGGAGAAGGTGAAATCTGGAGGGTGAATAAGAAGAAGTAGAAGAAGGAGAAGGAGAAGGTGAAGTCTGGAGGGTGAATCAGAAGAAGTAGAAGAAGGAGAAGGAGAAGGTGAAGTCTGGAGGGTGAATCAGAAGAAGCAGAAGAAGGAGAAGGAGAAGGTGGAGTCTGGAGGCTGAATCAGAAGAAGTAGAAGAAGGAGAAGGAGAAGGTGTATTCTGGAGAGTGAATCAGAAGAAGTAGACGAAGGAGAAGGAGAAGGTGAAGTCTGGAGGGTGAATCAGAAAAAGCAGAAGAAGGAGAAGGAGAAGGCGAAGTCTGGAGGGTGAATCAGAAGAAGTAGAAGAAGGAGAAGGAGAAGGTGAAGTCTGGAGGGTGAATCAGAAGAAGCAGAAGAAGGAGAAGGAGAAGGTGAAGTCTGGAGGGTGAATCTGAAGAAGCAGAAGAAGGAGAAGGAGAAGGTGAAGTCTGGAGGGTGAATCAGAAGAAGCAGAAGAAGGAGAAGGAGAAGGTGAAGTCTGGAGGGTGAATCAGAAGAAGCAGAAGAAGTAGAAGGAGAAGGTGAAGTCTGGAGGGTGAATCAGAAGAAGTAGAAGAAGGAGAAGGAGAAGGTGAAGTCTGGAGGGTGAATCAGAAGAAGCAGAAGAAGGAGAAGGAGAAGGTGAAGTCAGGAGTGTGAATCAGAAGAAGCAGAAACAGGAGAAGGAGAAGGTGAAGACTGGAGGGTGAAGCAGAAGAAGCAGAAGAAGGAGAAGGAGAAGGTGAAATCTGGAGGGTGAAGCAGAAGAAGCAGAAGAAGGAGAAGGAGAAGGTGAAGTCTGGAGGGCGAAGCAGAAGAAGCAGAAGAAGGAGAAGGAGAAGGTGAAGTCTGGAGGGTGAAGCAGAAGAAGCAGAAGAAGGAGAAGGAGAAGGTGAAGTCTGGAGGGTGAATCAGAAGAAGTAGAAGAAGGAGAAGGAGATGGTGAGGTCTGGAGGGTGAATCAGAAGAAGCAGAAGAAGGAGAAGGAGAAGGTGAAGTCTGGAGGGTGAATCAGAAGAAGCAGAAGAAGGAGAAGGAGAAGGTGAAGACTGGCGGGTGAATCAGAAGAAGTAGAAGAAGGAGAAGGAGAAGATGAAGTCTGGAGGGTGAATCAGAAGAAGTAGAAGAAGGAGAAGGAGAAGGTGAGGTCTGGAGGGTGAATCAGAAGAAGCAGAAGAAGGAGAAGGAGAAGGTGAAGTCTGGAGGGTGAATCAGAAGAAGCAGAAGAAGGAGAAGGAGAAGGTGAAGTCTGGAGGGTGAATCAGAAGAAGCAGAAGAAGGAGAAGGAGAAGGTGAAGTCAGGAGGGTGAATCAGAAGAAGCAGAAGAAGGAGAAGGAGAAGGTGAAGTTAGGAGGGTGAATCAGAAGAAGTAGAAAAAGGAGAAGGAGAAGGTGAAGTCTGGAGGGTGAATCAGAAGAAGTAGAAGAAGGAGAAGGAGAAGGTGAAGTCAGGAGGGTGAAGCAGAAGAAGCAGAAGAAGGAGAAGGAGAAGGTGAAATCTGGAGGGTGAAGCAGAAGAAGCAGAAGAAGGAGAAGGAGAAGGTGAAGTCTGGAGGGCGAAGCAGAAGAAGCAGAAGAAGGAGAAGGAGAAGGTGAAGTCTGGAGGGTGAAGCAGAAGAAGCAGAAGAAGGAGAAGGAGAAGGTGAAGTCTGGAGGGTGAATCACAAGAAGTAGAAGAAGGAGAAGGAGAAGGTGAAGTAAGGAGGGTGAAGCAGAAGAAGCAGAAGAAGGAGAAGGAGAAGGTGAAGTCTGGAGGGTGAATCAGAAGAAGCAGAATAAGGAGAAGGAGAAGGTGAAGTCTGGAGGGTGAATCAGAAGAAGCAGAAGAAGGAGAAGGAGAAGGTGAAGTCTGGAGGGTGAATCAGAAGAAGTAGAAGAAGGAGAAGGAGAAGGTGAAGTCTGGAGCGTGAAGCAGAAGAAGTAGAAGAAGGAGAAGGAGAAGGTAAAGTCTGGAGGGCGAAGCAGAAGAAGCAGAAGAAGGAGAAGGAGAAGGTGAAGTCTGGAGGGTGAAGCAGAAGAAGCAGAAGAAGGAGAAGAAGAAGGTGAAGTCTGGAGGGTGAATCAGAAGAAGTAGAAGAAGGAGAAGGAGAAGGTGAAGTAAGGAGGGTGAAGCAGAAGAAGCAGAAGAAGGAGAAGGAGAAGGTGAAGTCTGGAGGGAGAAGCAGAAGAAGCAGAAGAAGGAGAAGGAGGAGGTGAAGTCTGGAGGGTGAATCAGAAGAAGCAGAAGAAGGAGAAGGAGAAGGTGAAGTCTGGAGGGTGAATCAGAAGAAGTTGAAGAAGGAGAATGATAAGGTGAAGTCTGGAGGGTGAATCAGAAGAAGTAGAAGAAGGAGAAGGAGAAGGTCAAGTCTGGAGGGTGAATCAAAAGGAGCAGAAGAAGGAGAAGGAGAAGGTGAAGTCTGGAGGGTGAATCAGAAGAAGTAGAAGAAGGAGAAGGAGAAGGTGAAGTCTGGAGGGTGAAGCAGAAGAAGTAGAAGAAGGAGAAGGAGAAGGTGAAGTCATGAGGGTGAATCAGAAGAAGTAGAAGAAGGAGAAGGAGAAGGTGAAGTCAGGAGGGTGAATCAGAAGAAGCAGAAGAAGGAGAAGGAGAAGGTGAAGTCTGGAGTGTGAATCAGAAGAATCAGAAGAAGGAGAAGGAGAAGGTGAAGTCTGGAGGGTGAATCAGAAGAAGCAGAAGAAAGAGAAGGAGAAGGTGAAGTCTAGAGGGTGAAGCAGAAGAAGCAGAAGAAGGAGAAGGAGAAGGTGAAGTCAGGAGGGTGAATCAGAAGAAGTAGAAGAAGGAAAAGGAGAAGGTGAAGTCTGGAGGGTGAATCAGAAGAAGTAGAAGAAGGAGAAGGAGAAGGTGAAGTCTGGAGGGTGAATCAGAAGAAGTGGAAGAAGGAGAAGGAGAAGGTGAAGTCTGGAGGGTGAATCAGAAGAAGCAGAAGAAGGAGAAGGAGAAGGTGAAGTCTGGAGGGAGAAGCAGAAGAAGTAGAAGAAGGAGAAGGAGAAGGTGAAGTCTGGATTGTGAATCAGAAGAAGTAGAAGAAGGAGAAGGAGGAGGTGAAGTCTGGAGGGTGAATCAGAAGAAGTAGAAGAAGGAGAAGGGGAAGGTCAAGTCTGGAGGGTGAATCAAAAGGAGCAGAAGAAGGAGAAGGAGAAGGTGAAGTCTGGAGGGTGAATCAGAAGAAGTAGAAGAAGGAGAAGGAGAAGGTGTAGTCTGGAGGATGAATCAGAAGAAGTAGAAGAAGGAGAAGGAGAAGGTGATGTCTGGAGGGTGAATCAGAAGAAGCAGAATAAGGAGAAGGAGAAGGTGAAGTCTGGAGGGTGAATCAGAAGAAGCAGAAGAAGGAGAAGGAGAAGGTGAAGTCTGGAGGGTGAATCAGAAGAAGTAGAAGAAGGAGAAGGAGAAGGTGAAGTCTGGAGCGTGAAGCAGAAGAAGTAGAAGAAGGAGAAGGAGAAGGTGAAGTCTGGAGGGCGAAGCAGAAGAAGCAGAAGAAGGAGAAGGAGAAGGTGAAGTCTGGAGGGTGAAGCAGAAGAAGCAGAAGAAGGAGAAGAAGAAGGTGAAGTCTGGAGGGAGAATCAGAAGAAGTAGAAGAAGGAGAAGGAGAAGGTGAAGTAAGGAGGGTGAAGCAGAAGAAGCAGAAGAAGGAGAAGGAGAGGGTGAAGTCTGGAGGGAGAAGCAGAAGAAGCAGAGGAAGGAGAAGGAGGAGGTGAAGTCTGGAGGGTGAATCAGAAGAAGCAGAAGAAGGAGAAGGAGAAGGTGAAGTCTGGAGGGTGAATCAGAAGAAGTTGAAGAAGGAGAAGGAGAAGGTGAAGTCTGGAGGGTGAATCAGAAGAAGCAGAATAAGGAGAAGGAGAAGGTGAAGTCTGGAGGGTGAATCAGAAGAAGCAGAAGAAGGAGAAGGAGAAGGTGAAGTCTGGAGGGTGAATCAGAAGAAGTAGAAGAAGGAGAAGGAGAAGGTGAAGTCTGGAGGGTGAAGCGGAAGAAGTAGAAGAAGGAGAAGGAGAAGGCGAAGTCTGGAGGGTGAATCAAAAGAAGCAGAAGAAGGAGAAGGAGAAGGCGAAGTCTGGAGGGTGAATCAGAAGAAGTAGAAGAAGGAGAAGGAGAAGGCGAAGTCTGGAGGGTGAATCAGAAGAAGCAGAAGAAGGAGAAGGAGAAGGTGAAGTCTGGAGGGTGAATCAGAAGAATTAGAAGAAGGAGAAGGAGAAGTTGAGGTCTGGAGGGTGAATCAGAAGAAGCAGAAGAAGGAGAAGGAGAAGGTGAAGTCTGAAGGGTGAACCAGAAGAAGCAGAAGAAGGAGAAGGAGAAGGTGAAGTCTGGAGGGTGTATCAGAAGAAGCAGAAGAAGGAGAAGGAGAAGGTGAAGTCTGGAGGGTGAATCAGAAGAAGCAGAAGAAGGAGAAGGTGAAGTCTGGAGGGTGAATCAGAAGAAGTAGAAGAAGGAGAAGGAGAAGGTGAAGTCTGGAGGGTGAATCAGAAGAAGTAGAACAAGGAGAAGGAGAAGTTGAAGTCTGGAGGGTGAATCAGAAGAAGCTGAAGAAGGAGAAGGAGAAGGTGAAGTCTGGAGGGTGAATCAGAAGAAGCAGAAGAAGGAGAAGGAGAAGATGAAGTCTGGAGGGTGAATCAGAATAAGTAGAAGAAGGAGAAGGAGAAGGTGAAGTCTGGAGGGTGAATCAGAAGAAGCAGAAGAAGGGGAAGGAGAAGGTGAAGTCTGAAGAGTGAATCAGAAGAAGCAGAAGAAGGAGAAGGAGAAGGTGAAGTCTGGAGGGTGAATCAGAAGAAGTAGAAGAAGGAGAAGGAGAAGGCGAAGTCTGGAGGGTGAATCAGAAGAAGCAGAAGAAGGAGAAGGAGAAGGTGAAGTCTGTAGGGTGAATCAGAAGAAGCAGAAGAAGGAGAAGGAGAAGGCGAAGTCTGGAGGGTGAATCAGAAGAAGTTGAAGAAGGAGAAGGAGAAGGTGAAGACTGGAGGTTGAATCAGAAGAAGTAGAAGAAGGAGAAGGAGAAGGTGAAGTCTGGAGGGTGAATCAGAAGAAGTAGAAGAAGGAGAAGGAGAAGGCGAAGTCTGGAGGGTGAATCAGAAGAAGCAGAAGAAGGAGAAGGAGAAGGTGAAGTCTGGAGGGTGAATCAGAAGAAGCAGAAGAAGGAGAAGGAGAAGATGAAGTCTGGAGGGTGAATCAGAAGAATTAGAAGAAGGAGAAGGAGAAGTTGAGGTCTGGAGGGTGAATCAGAAGAAGCAGAAGAAGGAGAAGGAGAAGGTGAAGTCTGAAGGGTGAACCAGAAGAAGCAGAAGAAGGAGAAGGAGAAGGTGAAGTCTGGAGGGTGTATCAGAAGAAGCAGAAGAAGGAGAAGGAGAAGGTGAAGTCTGGAGGGTGAATCAGAAGAAGCAGAAGAAGGAGAAGGAGAAGGTGAAGTCTGGAGGGTGAATCAGAAGAAGCAGAAACAGGAGAAGGAGAAGGTGAAGACTGGAGGGTGAAGCAGAAGAAGCAGAAGAAGGAGAAGGAGAAGGTGAAATCTGGAGGGTGAAGCAGAAGAAGCAGAAGAAGCAGAAGGAGAAGGTGAAGTCTGGAGGGCGAAGCAGAAGAAGCAGAAGAAGGAGAAGGAGAAGGTGAAGTCTGGAGGGTGAAGCAGAAGAAGCAGAAGAAGGAGAAGGAGAAGGTGAAGTCTGGAGGGTGAATCAGAAGAAGTAGAAGAAGGAGAAGGAGATGGTGAGGTCTGGAGGGTGAATCAGAAGAAGCAGAAGAAGGAGAAGGAGAAGGTGAAGTCTGGAGGGTGAATCAGAAGAAGCAGAAGAAGGAGAAGGAGAAGGTGAAGACTGGCGGGTGAATCAGAAGAAGTAGAAGAAGGAGAAGGAGAAGATGAAGTCTGGAGGGTGAATCAGAAGAAGTAGAAGAAGGAGAAGGAGAAGGTGAGGTCTGGAGGGTGAATCAGAAGAAGCAGAAGAAGGAGAAGGAGAAGGTGAAGTCTGGAGGGTGAATCAGAAGAAGCAGAAGAAGGAGAAGGAGAAGGTGAAGTCTGGAGGGTGAATCAGAAGAAGCAGAAGAAGGAGAAGGAGAAGGTGAAGTCAGGAGGGTGAATCAGAAGAAGCAGAAGAAGGAGAAGGAGAAGGTGAAGTTAGGAGGGTGAATCAGAAGAAGTAGAAAAAGGAGAAGGAGAAGGTGAAGTCTGGAGGGTGAATCAGAAGAAGTAGAAGAAGGAGAAGGAGAAGGTGAAGTCAGGAGGGTGAAGCAGAAGAAGCAGAAGAAGGAGAAGGAGAAGGTGAAATCTGGAGGGTGAAGCAGAAGAAGCAGAAGAAGGAGAAGGAGAAGGTGAAGTCTGGAGGGCGAAGCAGAAGAAGCAGAAGAAGGAGAAGGAGAAGGTGAAGTCTGGAGGGTGAAGCAGAAGAAGCAGAAGAAGGAGAAGGAGAAGGTGAAGTCTGGAGGGTGAATCACAAGAAGTAGAAGAAGGAGAAGGAGAAGGTGAAGTAAGGAGGGTGAAGCAGAAGAAGCAGAAGAAGGAGAAGGAGAAGGTGAAGTCTGGAGGGTGAATCAGAAGAAGCAGAATAAGGAGAAAGAGAAGGTGAAGTCTGGAGGGTGAATCAGAAGAAGCAGAAGAAGGAGAAGGAGAAGGTGAAGTCTGGAGGGTGAATCAGAAGAAGTAGAAGAAGGAGAAGGAGAAGGTGAAGTCTGGAGCGTGAAGCAGAAGAAGTAGAAGAAGGAGAAGGAGAAGGTAAAGTCTGGAGGGCGAAGCAGAAGAAGCAGAAGAAGGAGAAGGAGAAGGTGAAGTCTGGAGGGTGAAGCAGAAGAAGCAGAAGAAGGAGAAGAAGAAGGTGAAGTCTGGAGGGTGAATCAGAAGAAGTAGAAGAAGGAGAAGGAGAAGGTGAAGTAAGGAGGGTGAAGCAGAAGAAGCAGAAGAAGGAGAAGGAGAAGGTGAAGTCTGGAGGGAGAAGCAGAAGAAGCAGAAGAAGGAGAAGGAGGAGGTGAAGTCTGGAGGGTGAATCAGAAGAAGCAGAAGAAGGAGAAGGAGAAGGTGAAGTCTGGAGGGTGAATCAGAAGAAGTTGAAGAAGGAGAATGATAAGGTGAAGTCTGGAGGGTGAATCAGAAGAAGTAGAAGAAGGAGAAGGAGAAGGTCAAGTCTGGAGGGTGAATCAAAAGGAGCAGAAGAAGGAGAAGGAGAAGGTGAAGTCTGGAGGGTGAATCAGAAGAAGTAGAAGAAGGAGAAGGAGAAGGTGAAGTCTGGAGGGTGAAGCAGAAGAAGTAGAAGAAGGAGAAGGAGAAGGTGAAGTCATGAGGGTGAATCAGAAGAAGTAGAAGAAGGAGAAGGAGAAGGTGAAGTCAGGAGGGTGAATCAGAAGAAGCAGAAGAAGGAGAAGGAGAAGGTGAAGTCTGGAGTGTGAATCAGAAGAATCAGAAGAAGGAGAAGGAGAAGGTGAAGTCTGGAGGGTGAATCAGAAGAAGCAGAAGAAAGAGAAGGAGAAGGTGAAGTCTAGAGGGTGAAGCAGAAGAAGCAGAAGAAGGAGAAGGAGAAGGTGAAGTCAGGAGGGTGAATCAGAAGAAGTAGAAGAAGGAAAAGGAGAAGGTGAAGTCTGGAGGGTGAATCAGAAGAAGTAGAAGAAGGAGAAGGAGAAGGTGAAGTCTGGAGGGTGAATCAGAAGAAGTGGAAGAAGGAGAAGGAGAAGGTGAAGTCTGGAGGGTGAATCAGAAGAAGCAGAAGAAGGAGAAGGAGAAGGTGAAGTCTGGAGGGAGAAGCAGAAGAAGTAGAAGAAGGAGAAGGAGAAGGTGAAGTCTGGATTGTGAATCAGAAGAAGTAGAAGAAGGAGAAGGAGGAGGTGAAGTCTGGAGGGTGAATCAGAAGAAGTAGAAGAAGGAGAAGGGGAAGGTCAAGTCTGGAGGGTGAATCAAAAGGAGCAGAAGAAGGAGAAGGAGAAGGTGAAGTCTGGAGGGTGAATCAGAAGAAGTAGAAGAAGGAGAAGGAGAAGGTGTAGTCTGGAGGATGAATCAGAAGAAGTAGAAGAAGGAGAAGGAGAAGGTGATGTCTGGAGGGTGAATCAGAAGAAGCAGAATAAGGAGAAGGAGAAGGTGAAGTCTGGAGGGTGAATCAGAAGAAGCAGAAGAAGGAGAAGGAGAAGGTGAAGTCTGGAGGGTGAATCAGAAGAAGTAGAAGAAGGAGAAGGAGAAGGTGAAGTCTGGAGCGTGAAGCAGAAGAAGTAGAAGAAGGAGAAGGAGAAGGTGAAGTCTGGAGGGCGAAGCAGAAGAAGCAGAAGAAGGAGAAGGAGAAGGTGAAGTCTGGAGGGTGAAGCAGAAGAAGCAGAAGAAGGAGAAGAAGAAGGTGAAGTCTGGAGGGAGAATCAGAAGAAGTAGAAGAAGGAGAAGGAGAAGGTGAAGTAAGGAGGGTGAAGCAGAAGAAGCAGAAGAAGGAGAAGGAGAGGGTGAAGTCTGGAGGGAGAAGCAGAAGAAGCAGAGGAAGGAGAAGGAGGAGGTGAAGTCTGGAGGGTGAATCAGAAGAAGCAGAAGAAGGAGAAGGAGAAGGTGAAGTCTGGAGGGTGAATCAGAAGAAGTTGAAGAAGGAGAAGGAGAAGGTGAAGTCTGGAGGGTGAATCAGAAGAAGCAGAATAAGGAGAAGGAGAAGGTGAAGTCTGGAGGGTGAATCAGAAGAAGCAGAAGAAGGAGAAGTAGAAGGTGAAGTCTGGAGGGTGAATCAGAAGAAGTAGAAGAAGGAGAAGGAGAAGGTGAAGTCTGGAGGGTGAAGCGGAAGAAGTAGAAGAAGGAGAAGGAGAAGGCGAAGTCTGGAGGGTGAATCAAAAGAAGCAGAAGAAGGAGAAGGAGAAGGTGAAGTCTGGAGGGTGAATCAGAAGAAGTAGAAGAAGGAGAAGGAGAAGGCGAAGTCTGGAGGGTGAATCAGAAGAAGTTGAAGAAGGAGAAGGAGAAGGTGAAGACTGGAGGTTGAATCAGAAGAAGTAGAAGAAGGAGAAGGAGAAGGTGAAGTCTGGAGGGTGAATCAGAAGAAGTAGAAGAAGGAGAAGGAGAAGGCGAAGTCTGGAGGGTGAATCAGAAGAAGCAGAAGAAGGAGAAGGAGAAGGTGAAGTCTGGAGGGTGAATCAGAAGAATTAGAAGAAGGAGAAGGAGAAGTTGAGGTCTGGAGGGTGAATCAGAAGAAGCAGAAGAAGGAGAAGGAGAAGGTGAAGTCTGAAGGGTGAACCAGAAGAAGCAGAAGAAGGAGAAGGAGAAGGTGAAGTCTGGAGGGTGTATCAGAAGAAGCAGAAGAAGGAGAAGGAGAAGGTGAAGTCTGGAGGGTGAATCAGAAGAAGCAGAAGAAGGAGAAGGTGAAGTCTGGAGGGTGAATCAGAAGAAGTAGAAGAAGGAGAAGGAGAAGGTGAAGTCTGGAGGGTGAATCAGAAGAAGTAGAACAAGGAGAAGGAGAAGTTGAAGTCTGGAGGGTGAATCAGAAGAAGCTGAAGAAGGAGAAGGAGAAGGTGAAGTCTGGAGGGTGAATCAGAAGAAGCAGAAGAAGGAGAAGGAGAAGATGAAGTCTGGAGGGTGAATCAGAATAAGTAGAAGAAGGAGAAGGAGAAGGTGAAGTCTGGAGGGTGAATCAGAAGAAGCAGAAGAAGGGGAAGGAGAAGGTGAAGTCTGAAGAGTGAATCAGAAGAAGCAGAAGAAGGAGAAGGAGAAGGTGAAGTCTGGAGGGTGAATCAGAAGAAGTAGAAGAAGGAGAAGGAGAAGGCGAAGTCTGGAGGGTGAATCAGAAGAAGCAGAAGAAGGAGAAGGAGAAGGTGAAGTCTGTAGGGTGAATCAGAAGAAGTAGAAGAAGGAGAAGGAGAAGGCGAAGTCTGGAGGGTGAATCAGAAGAAGTTGAAGAAGGAGAAGGAGAAGGTGAAGACTGGAGGTTGAATCAGAAGAAGTAGAAGAAGGAGAAGGAGAAGGTGAAGTCTGGAGGGTGAATCAGAAGAAGTAGAAGAAGGAGAAGGAGAAGGCGAAGTCTGGAGGGTGAATCAGAAGAAGCAGAAGAAGGAGAAGGAGAAGGTGAAGTCTGGAGGGTGAATCAGAAGAAGCAGAAGAAGGAGAAGGAGAAGATGAAGTCTGGAGGGTGAATCAGAAGAATTAGAAGAAGGAGAAGGAGAAGTTGAGGTCTGGAGGGTGAATCAGAAGAAGCAGAAGAAGGAGAAGGAGAAGGTGAAGTCTGAAGGGTGAACCAGAAGAAGCAGAAGAAGGAGAAGGAGAAGGTGAAGTCTGGAGGGTGTATCAGAAGAAGCAGAAGAAGGAGAAGGAGAAGGTGAAGTCTGGAGGGTGAATCAGAAGAAGCAGAAGAAGGAGAAGGAGAAGGTGAAGTCTGGAGGGTGAATCAGAAGAAGTAGAAGAAGGAGAAGGAGAAGGTGAAGTCTGGAGGGTGAATCAGAAGAAGTAGAACAAGGAGAAGGAGAAGTTGAAGTCTGGAGGGTGAATCAGAAGAAGCAGAAGAAGGAGAAGGAGAAGGTGAAGTCTGGAGGGTGAATCAGAAGAAGCAGAAGAAGGAGAAGGAGAAGATGAAGTCTGGAGGGTGAATCAGAATAAGTAGAAGAAGGAGAAGGAGAAGGTGAAGTCTGGAGGGTGAATCAGAAGAAGCAGAAGAAGGGGAAGGAGAAGTTGAAGTCTGAAGAGTGAATCAGAAGAAGCAGAAGAAGGAGAAGGAGAAGGTGAAGTCTGGAGGGTGAATCAGAAGAAGCAGAATAAGGAGAAGGAGAAGGTGAAGTCTGGAGGGTGAATCAGAAGAAGCAGAAGAAGGAGAAGGAGAAGGTGAAGTCTGGAGGGTGAAGCAGAAGAAGTAGAAGAAGGAGAAGGAGAAGGTGAAGTCTGGAGGGTGAAGCTGAAGAAGTAGAAGAAGGAGAAGGAGAAGGTGAAGTCATGAGGGTGAATCAGAAGAAGTAGAAGAAGGAGAAGTAGAAGGTGAAGTCAGGAGGGTGAATCAGAAGAAGCAGAAGAAGGAGAAGGAGAAGGTGAAGTCTGGAGTGTGAATCAGAAGAATCAGAAGAAGGAGAAGGAGAAGGTGAAGTCTGGAGGGTGAATCAGAAGAAGCAGAAGAAAGAGAAGGAGAAGGTGAAGTCTAGAGGGTGAAGCAGAAGAAGCAGAAGAAGGAGAAGTAGAAGGTGAAGACTGGAGGGTGAATCAGAAGAAGTAGAAGAAGGAGAAGGAGAAGGTGAAGTCTGGATGGTGAATCAGAAGAGGTAGAAGAAGGAGAAGGAGAAGGTGAAGTCTGGAGGGTGAATCAGAAGAAGTCGAAGAAGGAGAAGGAAATGGTGAAGTCTGGAGGGTGAATCAGAAGAAGTAGAAGAAGGAGAAGGAGAAGGTGAAGTCAGGAGGGTGAATCAGAAGAAGCAGAAGAAGGAGAAGGAGAAGGTGAAGTTAGGAGGGTGAATCAGAAGAAGCAGAAGAAGGAGAAGGAGAAGGTGAAGTCAGGGGGGTGAAGCAGAAAAATTAGAAGAAGGAGAAGGAGAAGGCGAAGTCAGGAAGGTGAAGCAGAAGAAGCAGAAGAAGGAGAAGGAGAAGGTGAAGTCTGGCGGGCGCAGCAGAAGAAGCAGAAGAAGGAGAAGGTGAAGGTGAAGTCTGGAGGGTGAAGCAGAAGAAGCAGAAGAAGGAGAAGGAGAAGGTGAGGTCTGGAGGGTGAATCAGAAGAAGTAGAAGAAGGAGAAGGAGAAGGTGAAGTCAGGAGGGTGAATCAGAAGAAGTAGAAGAAGGAGAAGGAGAAGGTGAAGTCAGGAGGGTGAAGCAGAAGAAGCAGAAGAAGGAGAAGGAGAAGGTGAAGTCTGGAGGGTGAAACAGAAGAAGCAGAAGAAGGAGAAGGAGAAGGTGAAGTCTGGAGGGTGAAGCAGAAGAAGCAGAAGAAGGAGAAGGAGAAGGTGAAGTCAGGAGGGTGAATCAGAAGAAGTAGAAGAAGGAGAAGGAGAAGGTGAAGTCTGGAGGGTGAATCAGAAGAAGTAGAAGAAGGCGAAGGAGAAGGTGAAGTCTGGAGGTTGAATCAGAAGAAGTAGAAGAAGAAGAAAGAAAAGGGGAAGTCTGGAGGGTGAATCAGAAGAAGCAGAAGAAGGAGAAGGAGAAGGTGAAGTCTGGAGGGAGAAGCAGAAGAAGTAGAAGAAGAAGGAGAAGGTGAAATCTGGAGGGTGAATAAGAAGAAGTAGAAGAAGGAGAAGGAGAAGGTGAAGTCTGGAGGGTGAATCAGAAGAAGTAGAAGAAGGAGAAGGAGACGGTGAAGTCTGGAGGGTGAATCAGAAGAAGCAGAAGAAGGAGAAGGAGAAGGTGGAGTCTGGAGGCTGAATCAGAAGAAGTAGAAGAAGGAGAAGGAGAAGGTGTAGTCTGGAGAGTGAATCAGAAGAAGTAGACGAAGGAGAAGGAGAAGGTGAAGTCTGGAGGGTGAATCAGAAAAAGCAGAAGAAGGAGAAGGAGAAGGCGAAGTCTGGAGGGTGAATCAGAAGAAGTAGAAGAAGGAGAAGGAGAAGGTGAAGTCTGGAGGGTGAATCAGAAGAAGCAGAAGAAGGAGAAGGAGAAGGTGAAGTCTGGAGGGTGAATCTGAAGAAGCAGAAGAAGGAGAAGGAGAAGGTGAAGTCTGGAGGGTGAATCAGAAGAAGCAGAAGAAGGAGAAGGAGAAGGTGAAGTCTGGAGGGTGAATCAGAAGAAGCAGAAGAAGTAGAAGGAGAAGGTGAAGTCTGGAGGGTGAATCAGAAGAAGTAGAAGAAGGAGAAGGAGAAGGTGAAGTCTGGAGGGTGAATCAGAAGAAGCAGAAGAAGGAGAAGGAGAAGGTGAAGTCAGGAGTGTGAATCAGAAGAAGCAGAAACAGGAGAAGGAGAAGGTGAAGACTGGAGGGTGAATCAGAAGAAGTAGAAGAAGCAGAAGGAGAAGGTGAAGTCTGGAGGGTGAATCAGAAGAAGTAGAAGAAGGAGAAGGAGATGGTGAGGTCTGGAGGGTGAATCAGAAGAAGCAGAAGAAGGAGAAGGAGAAGGTGAAGTCTGGAGGGTGAATCAGAAGAAGCAGAAGAAGGAGAAGGAGAAGGTGAAGACTGGCGGGTGAATCAGAAGAAGTAGAAGAAGGAGAAGGAGAAGATGAAGTCTGGAGGGTGAATCAGAAGAAGTAGAAGAAGGAGAAGGAGAAGGTGAGGTCTGGAGGGTGAATCAGAAGAAGCAGAAGAAGGAGAAGGAGAAGGTGAAGTCTGGAGGGTGAATCAGAAGAAGCAGAAGAAGGAGAAGGAGAAGTTGAAGTCTGGAGGGTGAATCAGAAGAAGCAGAAGAAGGAGAAGGAGAAGGTGAAGTCAGGAGGGTGAATCAGAAGAAGCAGAAGAAGGAGAAGGAGAAGGTGAAGTTAGGAGGGTGAATCAGAAGAAGTAGAAGAAGGAGAAGGAGAAGGTGAAGTCTGGAGGGTGAATCAGAAGAAGTAGAAGAAGGAGAAGGAGAAGGTGAAGTCAGGAGGGTGAAGCAGAAGAAGCAGAAGAAGGAGAAGGAGAAGGTGAAATCTGGAGGGTGTAGCAGAAGAAGCAGAAGAAGGAGAAGGAGAAGGTGAAGTCTGGAGGGCGAAGCAGAAGAAGCAGAAGAAGGAGAAGGAGAAGGTGAAGTCTGGAGGGTGAAGCAGAAGAAGCAGAAGAAGGAGAAGGAGAAGGTGAAGTCTGGAGGGTGAATCAGAAGAAGCAGAAGAAGGAGAAGGAGAAGGTGAAGTCTGGAGGGTGAATCAGAAGAAGTAGAAGAAGGAGAAGGAGAAGGCGAAGTCTGGAGGGTGAATCAGAAGAAGTTGAAGAAGGAGAAGGAGAAGGTGAAGACTGGAGGTTGAATCAGAAGAAGTAGAAGAAGGAGAAGGAGAAGGTGAAGTCTGGAGGGTGAATCAGAAGAAGTAGAAGAAGGAGAAGGAGAAGGCGAAGTCTGGAGGGTGAATCAGAAGAAGCAGAAGAAGGAGAAGGAGAAGGTGAAGTCTGGAGGGTGAATCAGAAGAAGCAGAAGAAGGAGAAGGAGAAGATGAAGTCTGGAGGGTGAATCAGAAGAATTAGAAGAAGGAGAAGGAGAAGTTGAGGTCTGGAGGGTGAATCAGAAGAAGCAGAAGAAGGAGAAGGAGAAGGTGAAGTCTGAAGGGTGAACCAGAAGAAGCAGAAGAAGGAGAAGGAGAAGGTGAAGTCTGGAGGGTGTATCAGAAGAAGCAGAAGAAGGAGAAGGAGAAGGTGAAGTCTGGAGGGTGAATCAGAAGAAGCAGAAGAAGGAGAAGGAGAAGGTGAAGTCTGGAGGGTGAATCAGAAGAAGTAGAAGAAGGAGAAGGAGAAGGTGAAGTCTGGAGGGTGAATCAGAAGAAGTAGAACAAGGAGAAGGAGAAGTTGAAGTCTGGAGGGTGAATCAGAAGAAGCAGAAGAAGGAGAAGGAGAAGGTGAAGTCTGGAGGGTGAATCAGAAGAAGCAGAAGAAGGAGAAGGAGAAGATGAAGTCTGGAGGGTGAATCAGAATAAGTAGAAGAAGGAGAAGGAGAAGGTAAAGTCTGGAGGGTGAATCAGAAGAAGCAGAAGAAGGGGAAGGAGAAGGTGAAGTCTGAAGAGTGAATCAGAAGAAGCAGAAGAAGGAGAAGGAGAAGGTGAAGTCTGGAGGGTGAATCAGAAGAAGCAGAATAAGGAGAAGGAGAAGGTGAAGTCTGGAGGGTGAATCAGAAGAAGCAGAAGAAGGAGAAGGAGAAGGTGAAGTCTTGGGGGTGAATCAGAAGAAGTAGAAGAAGGAGAAGGAGAAGGTGAAGTCTGGAGGGTGAATCAGAAGAAGCAGAAGAAGGAGAAGGAGAAGATGAAGTCTGGAGGGTGAAGCAGAAGAAGCAGAAGAAGGAGAAGGAGAAGGTGAGGTCTGGAGGGTGAATCAGAAGAAGTAGAAGAAGGAGAAGGAGAAGGTGAAGTCAGGAGGGTGAAGCAGAAGAAGCAGAAGAAGGAGAAGGAGAAGGTGAAGTCTGGAGGGTGAAGCAGAAGAAGCAGAAGAAGGAGAAGGAGAAGGTGAAGTCTGGAGGGCGAAGCAGAAGAAGTAGAAGAAGGAGAAGGAGAAGGTGAAGTCTGGATGGTGAAGCAGAAGAAGCAGAAGAAGGAGAAGGAGAAGGTGAAGTCTGGAGGGTGAATCAGAAGAAGTAGAAGAAGGAGAAGGAGAAGGTGAAGTCAGGAGGGTGAAGCAGAAGAAGCAGAAGAAGGAGAAGGAGAAGGTGAAGTCTGGAGGGTGAAACAGAAGAAGCAGAAGAAGGAGAAGGAGAAGGTGAAGTCTGGAGGGTGAAGCAGAAGAAGCAGAAGAAGGAGAAGGAGAAGGTGAAGTCAGGAGGGTGAATCAGAAGAAGTAGAAGAAGGAGAAGGAGAAGGTGAAGTCTGGAGGGTGAATCAGAAGAAGTAGAAGAAGGCGAAGGAGAAGGTGAAGTCTGGAGGTTGAATCAGAAGAAGTAGAAGAAGAAGAAAGAAAAGGGGAAGTCTGGAGGGTGAATCAGAAGAAGCAGAAGAAGGAGAAGGAGAAGGTGAAGTCTGGAGGGAGAAGCAGAAGAAGTAGAAGAAGAAGGAGAAGGTGAAATCTGGAGGGTGAATAAGAAGAAGTAGAAGAAGGAGAAGGAGAAGGTGAAGTCTGGAGGGTGAATCAGAAGAAGTAGAAGAAGGAGAAGGAGACGGTGAAGTCTGGAGGGTGAATCAGAAGAAGCAGAAGAAGGAGAAGGAGAAGGTGGAGTCTGGAGGCTGAATCAGAAGAAGTAGAAGAAGGAGAAGGAGAAGGTGTAGTCTGGAGAGTGAATCAGAAGAAGTAGACGAAGGAGAAGGAGAAGGTGAAGTCTGGAGGGTGAATCAGAAAAAGCAGAAGAAGGAGAAGGAGAAGGCGAAGTCTGGAGGGTGAATCAGAAGAAGTAGAAGAAGGAGAAGGAGAAGGTGAAGTCTGGAGGGTGAATCAGAAGAAGCAGAAGAAGGAGAAGGAGAAGGTGAAGTCTGGAGGGTGAATCTGAAGAAGCAGAAGAAGGAGAAGGAGAAGGTGAAGTCTGGAGGGTGAATCAGAAGAAGCAGAAGAAGGAGAAGGAGAAGGTGAAGTCTGGAGGGTGAATCAGAAGAAGCAGAAGAAGTAGAAGGAGAAGGTGAAGTCTGGAGGGTGAATCAGAAGAAGTAGAAGAAGGAGAAGGAGAAGGTGAAGTCTGGAGGGTGAATCAGAAGAAGCAGAAGAAGGAGAAGGAGAAGGTGAAGTCAGGAGTGTGAATCAGAAGAAGCAGAAACAGGAGAAGGAGAAGGTGAAGACTGGAGGGTGAATCAGAAGAAGTAGAAGAAGCAGAAGGAGAAGGTGAAGTCTGGAGGGTGAATCAGAAGAAGTAGAAGAAGGAGAAGGAGATGGTGAGGTCTGGAGGGTGAATCAGAAGAAGCAGAAGAAGGAGAAGGAGAAGGTGAAGTCTGGAGGGTGAATCAGAAGAAGCAGAAGAAGGAGAAGGAGAAGGTGAAGACTGGCGGGTGAATCAGAAGAAGTAGAAGAAGGAGAAGGAGAAGATGAAGTCTGGAGGGTGAATCAGAAGAAGTAGAAGAAGGAGAAGGAGAAGGTGAGGTCTGGAGGGTGAATCAGAATAAGCAGAAGAAGGAGAAGGAGAAGGTGAAGTCTGGAGGGTGAATCAGAAGAAGCAGAAGAAGGAGAAGGAGAAGTTGAAGTCTGGAGGGTGAATCAGAAGAAGCAGAAGAAGGAGAAGGAGAAGGTGAAGTCAGGAGGGTGAATCAGAAGAAGCAGAAGAAGGAGAAGGAGAAGGTGAAGTTAGGAGGGTGAATCAGAAGAAGTAGAAGAAGGAGAAGGAGAAGGTGAAGTCTGGAGGGTGAATCAGAAGAAGTAGAAGAAGGAGAAGGAGAAGGTGAAGTCAGGAGGGTGAAGCAGAAGAAGCAGAAGAAGGAGAAGGAGAAGGTGAAATCTGGAGGGAGTAGCAGAAGAAGCAGAAGAAGGAGAAGGAGAAGGTGAAGTCTGGAGGGCGAAGCAGAAGAAGCAGAAGAAGGAGAAGGAGAAGGTGAAGTCTGGAGGGTGAAGCAGAAGAAGCAGAAGAAGGAGAAGGAGAAGGTGAAGTCTGGAGGGTGAATCAGAAGAAGCAGAAGAAGGAGAAGGAGAAGGTGAAGTCTGGAGGGTGAATCAGAAGAAGTAGAAGAAGGAGAAGGAGAAGGCGAAGTCTGGAGGGTGAATCAGAAGAAGTTGAAGAAGGAGAAGGAGAAGGTGAAGACTGGAGGTTGAATCAGAAGAAGTAGAAGAAGGAGAAGGAGAAGGTGAAGTCTGGAGGGTGAATCAGAAGAAGTAGAAGAAGGAGAAGGAGAAGGCGAAGTCTGGAGGGGGAATCAGAAGAAGCAGAAGAAGGAGAAGGAGAAGGTGAAGTCTGGAGGGTGAATCAGAAGAAGCAGAAGAAGGAGAAGGAGAAGATGAAGTCTGGAGGGTGAATCAGAAGAATTAGAAGAAGGAGAAGGAGAAGTTGAGGTCTGGAGGGTGAATCAGAAGAAGCAGAAGAAGGAGAAGGAGAAGGTGAAGTCTGAAGGGTGAACCAGAAGAAGCAGAAGAAGGAGAAGGAGAAGGTGAAGTCTGGAGGGTGTATCAGAAGAAGCAGAAGAAGGAGAAGGAGAAGGTGAAGTCTGGAGGGTGAATCAGAAGAAGCAGAAGAAGGAGAAGGAGAAGGTGAAGTCTGGAGGGTGAATCAGAAGAAGTAGAAGAAGGAGAAGGAGAAGGTGAAGTCTGGAGGGTGAATCAGAAGAAGTAGAACAAGGAGAAGGAGAAGTTGAAGTCTGGAGGGTGAATCAGAAGAAGCAGAAGAAGGAGAAGGAGAAGGTGAAGTCTGGAGGGTGAATCAGAAGAAGCAGAAGAAGGAGAAGGAGAAGATGAAGTCTGGAGGGTGAATCAGAATAAGTAGAAGAAGGAGAAGGAGAAGGTGAAGTCTGGAGGGTGAATCAGAAGAAGCAGAAGAAGGGGAAGGAGAAGGTGAAGTCTGAAGAGTGAATCAGAAGAAGCAGAAGAAGGAGAAGGAGAAGGTGAAGTCTGGAGGGTGAATCAGAAGAAGCAGAATAAGGAGAAGGAGAAGGTGAAGTCTGGAGGGTGAATCAGAAGAAGCAGAAGAAGGAGAAGGAGAAGGTGAAGTCTTGGGGGTGAATCAGAAGAAGTAGAAGAAGGAGAAGGAGAAGGTGAAGTCTGGAGGGTGAAGCAGAAGAAGTAGAAGAAGGAGAAGGAGAAGGTGAAGTCATGAGGGTGAATCAGAAGAAGTAGAAGAAGGAGAAGGAGAAGGTGAAGTCAGGAGGGTGAATCAGAAGAAGCAGAAGAAGGAGAAGGAGAAGGTGAAGTCTGGAGTGTGAATCAGAAGAATCAGAAGAAGGAGAAGGAGAAGGTGAAGTCTGGAGGGTGAATCAGAAGAAGCAGAAGAAAGAGAAGGAGAAGGTGAAGTCTAGAGGGTGAAGCAGAAGAAGCAGAAGAAGGAGAAGGAGAAGGTGAAGTCAGGAGGGTGAATCAGAAGAAGTAGAAGAAGGAAAAGGAGAAGGTGAAGTCTGGAGGGTGAATCAGAAGAAGTAGAAGAAGGAGAAGGAGAAGGTGAAGTCTGGAGGGTGAATCAGAAGAAGTGGAAGAAGGAGAAGGAGAAGGTGAAGTCTGGAGGGTGAATCAGAAGAAGCAGAAGAAGGAGAAGGAGAAGGTGAAGTCTGGAGGGAGAAGCAGAAGAAGTAGAAGAAGGAGAAGGAGAAGGTGAAGTCTGGATTGTGAATCAGAAGAAGTAGAAGAAGGAGAAGGAGGAGGTGAAGTCTGGAGGGTGAATCAGAAGAAGTAGAAGAAGGAGAAGGAGAAGGTCAAGTCTGGAGGGTGAATCAAAAGGAGCAGAAGAAGGAGAAGGAGAAGGTGAAGTCTGGAGGGTGAATCAGAAGAAGTAGAAGAAGGAGAAGGAGAAGGTGAAGTCTGGAGGGTGAAGCAGAAGAAGTAGAAGAAGGAGAAGGAGAAGGTGAGGCCATGAGGGTGAATCAGAAGAAGTAGAAGAAGGAGAAGGAGAAGGTGAAGTCAGGAGGGTGAATCAGAAGAAGCAGAAGAAGGAGAAGGAGAAGGTGAAGTCTGGAGTGTGAATCAGAAGAATCAGAAGAAGGAGAAGGAGAAGGTGAAGTCTGGAGGGTGAATCAGAAGAAGCAGAAGAAAGAGAAGGAGAAGGTGAAGTCTAGAGGGTGAAGCAGAAGAAGCAGAAGAAGGAGAAGGAGAAGGTGAAGTCAGGAGGGTGAATCAGAAGAAGTAGAAGAAGGAAAATGAGAAGGTGAAGTCTGGAGGGTGAATCAGAAGAAGTAGAAGAAGGAGAAGGAGAAGGTGAAGTCTGGAGGGTGAATCAGAAGAAGTGGAAGAAGGAGAAGGAGAAGGTGAAGTCTGGAGGGTGAATCAGAAGAAGCAGAAGAAGGAGAAGGAGAAGGTGAAGTCTGGAGGGAGAAGCAGAAGAAGTAGAAGAAGGAGAAGGAGAAGGTGAAGTCTGGATTGTGAATCAGAAGAAGTAGAAGAAGGAGAAGGAGGAGGTGAAGTCTGGAGGGTGAATCAGAAGAAGTAGAAGAAGGAGAAGGAGAAGGTCAAGTCTGGAGTGTGAATCAAAAGGAGCAGAAGAAGGAGAAGGAGAAGGTGAAGTCTGGAGGGTGAATCAGAAGAAGTAGAAGAAGGAGAAGGAGAAGGTGTAGTCTGGAGGATGAATCAGAAGAAGTAGAAGAAGGAGAAGGAGAAGGTGAAGTCTGGAGGGTGAATCAGAAGAAGCAGAATAAGGAGAAGGAGAAGGTGAAGTCTGGAGGGTGAATCAGAAGAAGCAGAAGAAGGAGAAGGAGAAGGTGAAGTCTGGAGGGTGAATCAGAAGAAGTAGAAGAAGGAGAAGGAGAAGGTGAAGTCTGGAGCGTGAAGCAGAAGAAGTAGAAGAAGGAGAAGGAGAAGGTGAAGTCTGGAGGGCGAAGCAGAAGAAGCAGAAGAAGGAGAAGGAGAAGGTGAAGTCTGGAGGGTGAAGCAGAAGAAGCAGAAGAAGGAGAAGAAGAAGGTGAAGTCTGGAGGGTGAATCAGAAGAAGTAGAAGAAGGAGAAGGAGAAGGTGAAGTAAGGAGGGTGAAGCAGAAGAAGCAGAAGAAGGAGAAGGAGAGGGTGAAGTCTGGAGGGAGAAGCAGAAGAAGCAGAAGAAGGAGAAGGAGGAGGTGAAGTCTGGAGGGTGAATCAGAAGAAGCAGAAGAAGGAGAAGGAGAAGGTGAAGTCTGGAGGGTGAATCAGAAGAAGTTGAAGAAGGAGAAGGAGAAGGTGAAGTCTGGAGGGTGAATCAGAAGAAGCAGAATAAGGAGAAAGAGAAGGTGAAGTCTGGAGGGTGAATCAGAAGAAGCAGAAGAAGGAGAAGGAGAAGGTGAAGTCTGGAGGGTGAATCAGAAGAAGTAGAAGAAGGAGAAGGAGAAGGTGAAGTCTGGAGGGTGAAGCGGAAGAAGTAGAAGAAGGAGAAGGAGAAGGCGAAGTCTGGAGGGTGAATCAGAAGAAGCAGAAGAAGGAGAAGGAGAAGGTGAAGTCTAGAGGGTGAATCAGAAGAAGTAGAAGAAGGAGAAGGAGAAGGCGAAGTCTGGAGGGTGAATCAGAAGAAGTTGAAGAAGGAGAAGGAGAAGGTGAAGTCTGGAGGGTGAATCAGAAGAAGCAGAAGAAGGAGAAGAAGAAGATGAAGTCTGGAGGGTGAATCAGAAGAATTAGAAGAAGGAGAAGGAGAAGTTGAGGTCTGGAGGGTGAATCAGAAGAAGCAGAAGAAGGAGAAGGAGAAGGTGAAGTCTGAAGGGTGAACCAGAAGAAGCAGAAGAAGGAGAAGGAGAAGGTGAAGTCTGGAGGGTGTATCAGAAGAAGCAGAAGAAGGAGAAGGAGAAGGTGAAGTCTGGAGGGTGAATCAGAAGAAGCAGAAGAAGGAGAAGGAGAAGGTGAAGTCTGGAGGGTGAATCAGAAGAAGTAGAAGAAGGAGAAGGAGAAGGTGAAGTCTGGAGGGTGAATCAGAAGAAGTAGAACAAGGAGAAGGAGAAGTTGAAGTCTGGAGGGTGAATCAGAAGAAGTAGAAGAAGGAGAAGGAGAAGGTGAAGTCTGGAGGGTGAATCAGAAGAAGCAGAAGAAGGAGAAGGAGAAGGTGAAGTCTGGAGGGTGAATCAGAAGAAGTAGAAGAAGGAGAAGGAGAAGGTGAAGTCTGGAGGGTGAAGCGGAAGAAGTAGAAGAAGGAGAAGGAGAAGGCGAAGTCTGGAGGGTGAATCAGAAGAAGCAGAAGAAGGAGAAGGAGAAGGTGAAGTCTAGAGGGTGAATCAGAAGAAGTAGAAGAAGGAGAAGGAGAAGGCGAAGTCTGGAGGGTGAATTAGAAGAAGTTGAAGAAGGAGAAGGAGAAGGTGAAGTCTGGAGGGTGAATCAGAAGAAGCAGAAGAAGGAGAAGAAGAAGATGAAGTCTGGAGGGTGAATCAGAAGAATTAGAAGAAGGAGAAGGAGAAGTTGAGGTCTGGAGGGTGAATCAGAAGAAGCAGAAGAAGGAGAAGGAGAAGGTGAAGTCTGAAGGGTGAACCAGAAGAAGCAGAAGAAGGAGAAGGAGAAGGTGAAGTCTGGAGGGTGTATCAGAAGAAGCAGAAGAAGGAGAAGGAGAAGGTGAAGTCTGGAGGGTGAATCAGAAGAAGCAGAAGAAGGAGAAGGAGAAGGTGAAGTCTGGAGGGTGAATCAGAAGAAGTAGAAGAAGGAGAAGGAGAAGGTGAAGTCTGGAGGGTGAATCAGAAGAAGTAGAACAAGGAGAAGGAGAAGTTGAAGTCTGGAGGGTGAATCAGAAGAAGCTGAAGAAGGAGAAGGAGAAGGTGAAGTCTGGAGGGTGAATCAGAAGAAGCAGAAGAAGGAGAAGGAGAAGATGAAGTCTGGAGGGTGAATCAGAATAAGTAGAAGAAGGAGAAGGAGAAGGTGAAGTCTGGAGGGTGAATCAGAAGAAGCAGAAGAAGGGGAAGGAGAAGGTGAAGTCTGAAGAGTGAATCAGAAGAAGCAGAAGAAGGAGAAGGAGAAGGTGAAGTCTGGAGGGTGAATCAGAAGAAGCAGAATAAGGAGAAGGAGAAGGTGAAGTCTGGAGGGTGAATCAGAAGAAGCAGAAGAAGGAGAAGGAGAAGGTGAAGTCTGGAGGGTGAAGCAGAAGAAGTAGAAGAAGGAGAAGGAGAAGGTGAAGTCTGGAGGGTGAAGCAGAAGAAGTAGAAGAAGGAGAAGGAGAAGGTGAAGTCATGAGGGTGAATCAGAAGAAGTAGAAGAAGGAGAAGGAGAAGGTGAAGTCAGGAGGGTGAATCAGAAGAAGCAGAAGAAGGAGAAGGAGAAGGTGAAGTCTGGAGTGTGAATCAGAAGAATCAGAAGAAGGAGAAGGAGAAGGTGAAGTCTGGAGGGTGAATCAGAAGAAGCAGAAGAAAGAGAAGGAGAAGGTGAAGTCTAGAGGGTGAAGCAGAAGAAGCAGAAGAAGGAGAAGTAGAAGGTGAAGATTGGAGGGTGAATCAGAAGAAGTAGAAGAAGGAGAAGGAGAAGGTGAAGTCTGGAGGGTGAATCAGAAGAGGTAGAAGAAGGAGAAGGAGAAGGTGAAGTCTGGAGGGTGAATCAGAAGAAGTCGAAGAAGGAGAAGGAAATGGTGAAGTCTGGAGGGTGAATCAGAAGAAGTAGAAGAAGGAGAAGGAGAAGGTGAAGTCAGGAGGGTGAATCAGAAGAAGCAGAAGAAGGAGACGGAGAAGGTGAAGTTAGGAGGGTGAATCAGAAGAAGCAGAAGAAGGAGAAGGAGAAGGTGAAGTCAGGGGGGTGAAGCAGAAAAAGTAGAAGAAGGAGAAGGAGAAGGCGAAGTCAGGAAGGTGAAGCAGAAGAAGCAGAAGAAGGAGAAGGAGAAGGTGAAGTCTGGCGGGCGCAGCAGAAGAAGCAGAAGAAGGAGAAGGTGAAGGTGAAGTCTGGAGGGAGAAGCAGAAGAAGCAGAAGAAGGAGAAGGAGAAGGTGAAGTCTGGAGGGTGAAACAGAAGAAGCAGAAGAAGGAGAAGGAGAAGGTGAAGTCTGGAGGGTGAAGCAGAAGAAGCAGAAGAAGGAGAAGGAGAAGGTGAAGTCAGGAGGGTGAATCAGAAGAAGTAGAAGAAGGAGAAGGAGAAGGTGAAGTCTGGAGGGTGAATCAGAAGAAGTAGAAGAAGGAGAAGGAGAAGGTGAAGTCTGGAGGTTGAATCAGAAGAAGTAGAAGAAGAAGAAGGAGAAGGGGAAGTCTGGAGGGTGAATCAGAAGAAGCAGAAGAAGGAGAAGGAGAAGGTGATGTCTGGAGGGAGAAGCAGAAGAAGTAGAAGAAGAAGGAGAAGGTGAAATCTGGAGGGTGAATAAGAAGAAGTAGAAGAAGGAGAAGGAGAAGGTGAAGTCTGGAGGGTGAATCAGAAGAAGTAGAAGAAGGAGAAGGAGAAGGTGAAGTCTGGAGGGTGAATCAGAAGAAGCAGAAGAAGGAGAAGGAGAAGGTGGAGTCTGGAGGCTGAATCAGAAGAAGTAGAAGAAGGAGAAGGAGAAGGTGTAGTCTGGAGAGTGAATCAGAAGAAGTAGACGAAGGAGAAGGAGAAGGTGAAGTCTGGAGGGTGAATCAGAAAAAGCAGAAGAAGGAGAAGGAGAAGGCGAAGTCTGGAGGGTGAATCAAAAGAAGCAGAAGAAGGAGAAGGAGAAGGTGAAGTCTGGAGGGTGAATCAGAAGAAGCAGAAGAAGGAGAAGGAGAAGGTGAAGTCTGGAGGGTGAATCTGAAGAAGCAGAAGAAGGAGAAGGAGAAGGTGAAGTCTGGAGGGTGAATCAGAAGAAGCAGAAGAAGGAGAAGGAGAAGGTGAAGTCTGGAGGGTGAATCAGAAGAAGCAGAAGAAGTAGAAGCAGAAGGTGAAGTCTGGAGGGTGAATCAGAAGAAGTAGAAGAAGGAGAAGGAGAAGGTGAAGTCTGGAGGGTGAATCAGAAGAAGCAGAAGAAGGAGAAGGAGAAGGTGAAGTCAGGAGTGTGAATCAGAAGAAGCAGAAACAGGAGAAGGAGAAGGTGAAGACTGGAGGGTGAATCAGAAGAAGTAGAAGAAGCAGAAGGAGAAGGTGAAGTCTGGAGGGTGAATCAGAAGAAGTAGAAGAAGGAGAAGGAGATGGTGAGGTCTGGAGGGTGAATCAGAAGAAGCAGAAGAAGGAGAAGGAGAAGGTGAAGTCTGGAGGGTGAATCAGAAGAAGCAGAAGAAGGAGAAGGAGAAGGTGAAGACTGGCGGGTGAATCAGAAGAAGTAGAAGAAGGAGAAGGAGAAGATGAAGTCTGGAGGGTGAATCAGAAGAAGTAGAAGAAGGAGAAGGAGAAGGTGAGGTCTGGAGGGTGAATCAGAAGAAGCAGAAGAAGGAGAAGGAGAAGGTGAAGTCTGGAGGGTGAATCAGAAGAAGCAGAAGAAGGAGAAGGAGAAGGTGAAGTCTGGAGGGTGAATCAGAAGAAGCAGAAGAAGGAGAAGGAGAAGGTGAAGTCAGGAGGGTGAATCAGAAGAAGCAGAAGAAGGAGAAGGAGAAGGTGAAGTTAGGAGGGTGAATCAGAAGAAGTAGAAGAAGGAGAAGGAGAAGGTGAAGTCTGGAGGGTGAATCAGAAGAAGTAGAAGAAGGAGAAGGAGAAGGTGAAGTCAGGAGGGTGAAGCAGAAGAAGCAGAAGAAGGAGAAGGAGAAGGTGAAATCTGGAGGGTGAAGCAGAAGAAGCAGAAGAAGGAGAAGGAGAAGGTGAAGTCTGGAGGGCGAAGCAGAAGAAGCAGAAGAAGGAGAAGGAGAAGGTGAAGTCTGGAGGGTGAAGCAGAAGAAGCAGAAGAAGGAGAAGGAGAAGGTGAAGTCTGGAGTGTGAAGCAGAAGAAGCAGAAGAAGGAGAAGGAGAAGGTGAAGTCAGGAGGGTGAATCAGAAGAAGTAGAAGAAGGAAAAGGAGAAGGTGAAGTCTGGAGGGTGAATCAGAAGAAGTAGAAGAAGGAGAAGGAGAAGGTGAAGTCTGGAGGGTGAATCAGAAGAACTGGAAGAAGGAGAAGGAGAAGGTGAAGTCTGGAGGGTGAATCAGAAGAAGAAGAAGAAGGAGAAGGAGAAGGTGAGTCTGGAGGGAGAAGCAGAAGAAGTAGAAGAAGGAGAAGGAGAAGGTGAAGTCTGGATTGTGAATCAGAAGAAGTAGAAGAAGGAGAAGGAGGAGGTGAAGTCTGGAGGGTGAATCAGAAGAAGTAGAAGAAGGAGAAGGAGAAGGTCAAGTCTGGAGGGTGAATCAAAAGGAGCAGAAGAAGGAGAAGGAGAAGGTGAAGTCTGGAGGGTGAATCAGAAGAAGTAGAAGAAGGAGAAGGAGAAGGTGTAGTCTGGAGGATGAATCAGAAGAAGTAGAAGAAGGAGAAGGAGAAGGTGAAGTCTGGAGGGTGAATCAGAAGAAGCAGAATAAGGAGAAGGAGAAGGTGAAGACTGGAGGGTGAATCAGAAGAAGTAGAAGAAGCAGAAGGAGAAGGTGAAGTCTGGAGGGTGAATCAGAAGAAGTAGAAGAAGGAGAAGGAGATGGTGAGGTCTGGAGGGTGAATCAGAAGAAGCAGAAGAAGGAGAAGGAGAAGGTGAAGTCTGGAGGGTGAATCAGAAGAAGCAGAAGAAGGAGAAGGAGAAGGTGAAGACTGGCGGGTGAATCAGAAGAAGTAGAAGAAGGAGAAGGAGAAGATGAAGTCTGGAGGGTGAATCAGAAGAAGTAGAAGAAGGAGAAGGAGAAGGTGAGGTCTGGAGGGTGAATCAGAAGAAGCAGAAGAAGGAGAAGGAGAAGGTGAAGTCTGGAGGGTGAATCAGAAGAAGCAGAAGAAGGAGAAGGAGAAGGTGAAGTCTGGAGGGTGAATCAGAAGAAGCAGAAGAAGGAGAAGGAGAAGGTGAAGTCAGGAGGGTGAATCAGAAGAAGCAGAAGAAGGAGAAGGAGAAGGTGAAGTTAGGAGGGTGAATCAGAAGAAGTAGAAGAAGGAGAAGGAGAAGGTGAAGTCTGGAGGGTGAATCAGAAGAAGTAGAAGAAGGAGAAGGAGAAGGTGAAGTCAGGAGGGTGAAGCAGAAGAAGCAGAAGAAGGAGAAGGAGAAGGTGAAATCTGGAGGGTGAAGCAGAAGAAGCAGAAGAAGGAGAAGGAGAAGGTGAAGTCTGGAGGGCGAAGCAGAAGAAGCAGAAGAAGGAGAAGGATAAGGTGAAGTCTGGAGGGTGAAGCAGAAGAAGCAGAAGAAGGAGAAGGAGAAGGTGAAGTCTGGAGTGTGAAGCAGAAGAAGCAGAAGAAGGAGAAGGAGAAGGTGAAGTCAGGAGGGTGAATCAGAAGAAGTAGAAGAAGGAAAAGGAGAAGGTGAAGTCTGGAGGGTGAATCAGAAGAAGTAGAAGAAGGAGAAGGAGAAGGTGAAGTCTGGAGGGTGAATCAGAAGAACTGGAAGAAGGAGAAGGAGAAGGTGAAGTCTGGAGGGTGAATCAGAAGAAGAAGAAGAAGGAGAAGGAGAAGGTGAAGTCTGGAGGGAGAAGCAGAAGAAGTAGAAGAAGGAGAAGGAGAAGGTGAAGTCTGGATTGTGAATCAGAAGAAGTAGAAGAAGGAGAAGGAGGAGGTGAAGTCTGGAGGGTGAATCAGAAGAAGTAGAAGAAGGAGAAGGAGAAGGTCAAGTCTGGAGGGTGAATCAAAAGGAGCAGAAGAAGGAGAAGGAGAAGGTGAAGTCTGGAGGGTGAATCAGAAGAAGTAGAAGAAGGAGAAGGAGAAGGTGTAGTCTGGAGGATGAATCAGAAGAAGTAGAAGAAGGAGAAGGAGAAGGTGAAGTCTGGAGGGTGAATCAGAAGAAGCAGAATAAGGAGAAGGAGAAGGTGAAGTCTGGAGGGGGAATCAGAAGAAGCAGAAGAAGGAGAAGGAGAAGGTGAAGTCTGGAGGGTGAATCAGAAGAAGTAGAAGAAGGAGAAGGAGAAGGTGAAGTCTGGAGCGTGAAGCAGAAGAAGTAGAAGAAGGAGAAGGAGAAGGTGAAGTCTGGAGGGCGAAGCAGAAGAAGCAGAAGAAGGAGAAGGAGAAGGTGAAGTCTGGAGGGTGAAGCAGAAGAAGCAGAAGAAGGAGAAGGAGAAGGTGAAGTCTGGAGGGTGAATCAGAAGAAGTAGAAGAAGGAGAAGGAGAAGGTGAAGTAAGGAGGGTGAAGCAGAAGAAGCAGAAGAAGGAGAAGGAGAAGGTGAAGTCTGGAGGGTGAAGCAGAAGAAGCAGAAGAAGGAGAAGGAGGAGGTGAAGTCTGGAGGGTGAATCAGAAGAAGCAGAAGAAGGAGAAGGAGAAGGTGAAGTCTGGAGGGTGAATCAGAAGAAGTTGAAGAAGGAGAAGGAGAAGGTGAAGTCTGGAGGGTGAATCAGAGAAACAGAATAAGGAGAAGGAGAAGGTGAAGTCTGGAGGGTGAATCAGAAGAAGCAGAAGAAGGAGAAGGAGAAGGTGAAGTCTGGAGGGTGAATCAGAAGAAGTAGAAGAAGGAGAAGGAGAAGGTGAAGTCTGGAGGGTGAAGCGGAAGAAGTAGAAGAAGGAGAAGGAGAAGGCGAAGTCTGGAGGGTGAATCAGAAGAAGCAGAAGAAGGAGAAGGAGAAGGTGAAGTCTGGAGGGTGAATCAGAAGAAGTAGAAGAAGGAGAAGGAGAAGGCGAAGTCTGGAGGGTGAATCAGAAGAAGTTGAAGAAGGAGAAGGAGAAGGTGAAGACTGGAGGTTGAATCAGAAGAATTAGAAGAAGGAGAAGGAGAAGGTGAAGTCTGGAGGGTGAATCAGAAGAAGTAGAAGAAGGAGAAGGAGAAGGCGAAGTCTGGAGGGTGAATCAGAAGAAGCAGAAGAAGGAGAAGGAGAAGGTGAAGTCTGGAGGGTGAATCAGAAGAAGCAGAAGAAGGAGAAGGAGAAGATGAAGTCTGGAGGGTGAATCAGAAGAATTAGAAGAAGGAGAAGGAGAAGTTGAGGTGTGGAGGGTGAATCAGAAGAAGCAGAAGAAGGAGAAGGAGAAGGTGAAGTCTGGAGGGTGTATCAGAAGAAGCAGAAGAAGGAGAAGGAGAAGGTGAAGTCTGGAGGGTGAATCAGAAGAAGCAGAAGAAGGAGAAGGAGAAGGTGAAGTCTGGAGGGTGAATCAGAAGAAGTCGAAGAAGGAGAAGGAGAAGGTGAAGTCTGGAGGGTGAATCAGAAGAAGTAGAACAAGGAGAAGGAGAAGTTGAAGTCTGGAGGGTGAATCAGAAGAAGCAGAAGAAGGAGAAGGAGAAGGTGATGTCTGGAGGGTGAATCAGAAGAAGCAGAAGAAGGAGAAGGAGAAGATGAAGTCTGGAGGGTGAATCAGAATAAGTAGAAGAAGGAGAAGGAGAAGGTGAAGTCTGGAGGGTGAATCAGAAGAAGCAGAAGAAGGGGAAGGAGAAGGTGAAGTCTGAAGAGTGAATCAGAAGAAGCAGAATAAGGAGAAGGAGAAGGTGAAGTCTGGAGGGTGAATCAGAAGAAGCAGAAGAAGGAGAAGGAGAAGTTGAAATCTGGAGGGTGAATCAGAAGAAGTAGAAGAAGGAGAAGGAGAAGGTGAAGTCTGGAGGGTGAAGCAGAAGAAGTAGAAGAAGGAGAAGGAGAAGGTGAAGTCATGAGGGTGAATCAGAAGAAGTAGAAGAAGGAGAAGGAGAAGGTGAAGTCAGGAGGGTGAATCAGAAGAAGCAGAAGAAGGAGAAGGAGAAGGTGAAGTCTGGAGTGTGAATCAGAAGAATCAGAAGAAGGAGAAGGAGAAGGTGAAGTCTGGAGGGTGAATCAGAAGAAGCAGAAGAAAGAGAAGGAGAAGGTGAAGTCTAGAGGGTGAAGCAGAGGAAGCAGAAGAAGGAGAAGTAGAAGGTGAAGACTGGAGGGTGAATCAGAAGAAGTAGAAGAAGGAGAAGGAGAAGGTGAAGTCTGGAGGGTGAATCAGAAGATGTAGAAGAAGGAGAAGGAGTAGGTGAAGTCTGGAGGGTGAATCAGAAGAAGTAGAAGAAGGAGAAGGAGATGGTGAAGTCTGGAGGGTGAATCAGAAGAAGTAGAAGAAGGAGAAGGAGAAGGTGAAGTCAGGAGGGTGAATCAGAAGAAGCAGAAGAAGGAGAAGGAGAAGGTGAAGTTAGGAGGGTGAATCAGAAGAAGCAGAAGAAGGAGAAGGAGAAGGTGAAGTCAGGGGGGTGAAGCAGAAAAAGTAGAAGAAGGAGAAGGAGAAGGCGAAGTCAGGAAGGTGAAGCAGAAGAAGCAGAAGAAGGAGAAGGAGAGGGTGAAGTCTGGCGGGCGCAGCAGAAGAAGCAGAAGAAGGAGAAGGTGAAGGTGAAGTCTGGAGGGTGAAGCAGAAGAAGCAGAAGAAGGAGAAGGAGAAGGTGAAGTCTGGAGGGTGAATCAGAAGAAGTAGAAGAAGGAGAAGGAGAAGGTGAAGTCAGGAGGGTGAAGCAGAAGAAGCAGAAGAAGGAGAAGGAGAAGGTGAAGTCTGGAGGGTGAAGCAGAAGAAGCAGAAGAAGGAGAAGGAGAAGTTGAAGTCTGGAGGGCGAAGCAGAAGAAGTAGAAGAAGGAGAAGGAGAAGGTGAAGTCTGGATGGTGAAGCAGAAGAAGCAGAAGAAGGAGAAGGAGAAGGTGAAGTCTGGAGGGTGAATCAGAAGAAGTAGAAGAAGGAGAAGGAGAAGGTGAAGTCAGGAGGGTGAAGCAGAAGAAGCAGAAGAAGGAGAAGGAGAAGGTGAAGTCTGGAGGGTGAAACAGAAGAAGCAGAAGAAGGAGAAGGAGAAGGTGAAGTCTGGAGGGTGAAGCAGAAGACGCAGAAGAAGGAGAAGGAGAAGGTGAAGTCAGGAGGGTGAATCAGAAGAAGTAGAAGAAAGAGAAGGAGAAGGTGAAGTCTGGAGGGTGAATCAGAAGAAGTAGAAGAAGGAGAAGGAGAAGGTGAAGTCTGGAGGTTGAATCAGAAGAAGTAGAAGAAGAAGAAGGAGAAGGGGAAGTCTGGAGGGTGAATCAGAAGAAGCAGAAGAAGGAGAATGAGAAGGTGAAGTCTGGAGGGTGAATCAGAAGAAACAGAATAAGGAGAAGGAGAAGGTGAAGTCTGGAGGGTGAATCAGAAGAAGCAGAAGAAGGAGAAGGAGAAGGTGAAGTCTGGAGGGTGAATCAGAAGAAGTAGAAGAAGGAGAAGGAGAAGGTGAAGTCTGGAGGGTGAAGCGGAAGAAGTAGAAGAAGGAGAAGGAGAAGACGAAGTCTGGAGGGTGAATCAGAAGAAGCAGAAGAAGGAGAAGGAGAAGGTGAAGTCTGGAGGGTGAATCAGAAGAAGCAGAAGAAGGAGAAGGAGAAGATGAAGTCTGGAGGGTGAATCAGAAGAATTAGAAGAAGGAGAAGGAGAAGTTGAGGTCTGGAGGGTGAATCAGAAGAAGCAGAAGAAGGAGAAGGAGAAGGTGAAGTCTGAAGGGTGAACCAGAAGAAGCAGAAGAAGGAGAAGGAGAAGGTGAAGTCTGGAGGGTGTATCAGAAGAAGCAGAAGAAGGAGAAGGAGAAGGTGAAGTCTGGAGGGTGAATCAGAAGAAGCAGAAGAAGGAGAAGGAGAAGATGAAGTCTGGAGGGTGAATCAGAAGAATTAGAAGAAGGAGAAGGAGAAGTTGAGGTCTGGAGGGTGAATCAGAAGAAGCAGAAGAAGGAGAAGGAGAAGGTGAAGTCTGAAGGGTGAACCAGAAGAAGCAGAAGAAGGAGAAGGAGAAGGTGAAGTCTGGAGGGTGAATCAGAAGATGTAGAAGAAGGAGAAGGAGTAGGTGAAGTCTGGAGGGTGAATCAGAAGAAGTAGAAGAAGGAGAAGGAGATGGTGAAGTCTGGAGGGTGAATCAGAAGAAGTAGAAGAAGGAGAAGGAGAAGGTGAAGTCAGGAGGGTGAATCAGAAGAAGCAGAAGAAGGAGAAGGAGAAGGTGAAGTTAGGAGGGTGAATCAGAAGAAGCAGAAGAAGGAGAAGGAGAAGGTGAAGTCAGGGGGGTGAAGCAGAAAAAGTAGAAGAAGGAGAAGGAGAAGGCGAAGTCAGGAAGGTGAAGCAGAAGAAGCAGAAGAAGGAGAAGGAGAGGGTGAAGTCTGGCGGGCGCAGCAGAAGAAGCAGAAGAAGGAGAAGGTGAAGGTGAAGTCTGGAGGGTGAAGCAGAAGAAGCAGAAGAAGGAGAAGGAGAAGGTGAAGTCTGGAGGGTGAATCAGAAGAAGTAGAAGAAGGAGAAGGAGAAGGTGAAGTCAGGAGGGTGAAGCAGAAGAAGCAGAAGAAGGAGAAGGAGAAGGTGAAGTCTGGAGGGTGAAGCAGAAGAAGCAGAAGAAGGAGAAGGAGAAGTTGAAGTCTGGAGGGCGAAGCAGAAGAAGGAGAAGAAGGAGAAGGAGAAGGTGAAGTCTGGATGGTGAAGCAGAAGAAGCAGAAGAAGGAGAAGGAGAAGGTGAAGTCTGGAGGGTGAATCAGAAGAAGTAGAAGAAGGAGAAGGAGAAGGTGAAGTCAGGAGGGTGAAGCAGAAGAAGCAGAAGAAGGAGAAGGAGAAGGTGAAGTCTGGAGGGTGAAACAGAAGAAGCAGAAGAAGGAGAAGGAGAAGGTGAAGTCTGGAGGGTGAAGCAGAAGACGCAGAAGAAGGAGAAGGAGAAGGTGAAGTCAGGAGGGTGAATCAGAAGAAGTAGAAGAAAGAGAAGGAGAAGGTGAAGTCTGGAGGGTGAATCAGAAGAAGTAGAAGAAGGAGAAGGAGAAGGTGAAGTCTGGAGGTTGAATCAGAAGAAGTAGAAGAAGAAGAAGGAGAAGGGGAAGTCTGGAGGGTGAATCAGAAGAAGCAGAAGAAGGAGAATGAGAAGGTGAAGTCTGGAGGGTGAATCAGAAGAAACAGAATAAGGAGAAGGAGAAGGTGAAGTCTGGAGGGTGAATCAGAAGAAGCAGAAGAAGGAGAAGGAGAAGGTGAAGTCTGGAGGGTGAATCAGAAGAAGTAGAAGAAGGAGAAGGAGAAGGTGAAGTCTGGAGGGTGAAGCGGAAGAAGTAGAAGAAGGAGAAGGAGAAGACGAAGTCTGGAGGGTGAATCAGAAGAAGCAGAAGAAGGAGAAGGAGAAGGTGAAGTCTGGAGGGTGAATCAGAAGAAGCAGAAGAAGGAGAAGGAGAAGATGAAGTCTGGAGGGTGAATCAGAAGAATTAGAAGAAGGAGAAGGAGAAGTTGAGGTCTGGAGGGTGAATCAGAAGAAGCAGAAGAAGGAGAAGGAGAAGGTGAAGTCTGAAGGGTGAACCAGAAGAAGCAGAAGAAGGAGAAGGAGAAGGTGAAGTCTGGAGGGTGTATCAGAAGAAGCAGAAGAAGGAGAAGGAGAAGGTGAAGTCTGGAGGGTGAATCAGAAGAAGCAGAAGAAGGAGAAGGAGAAGATGAAGTCTGGAGGGTGAATCAGAAGAATTAGAAGAAGGAGAAGGAGAAGTTGAGGTCTGGAGGGTGAATCAGAAGAAGCAGAAGAAGGAGAAGGAGAAGGTGAAGTCTGAAGGGTGAACCAGAAGAAGCAGAAGAAGGAGAAGGAGAAGGTGAAGTCTGGAGGGTGTATCAGAAGAAGCAGAAGAAGGAGAAGGAGAAGGTGAAGTCTGGAGGGTGAATCAGAAGAAGCAGAAGAAGGAGAAGGAGAAGGTGAAGTCTGGAGGGTGAATCAGAAGAAGTAGAAGAAGGAGAAGGAGAAGGTGAAGTCTGGAGGGTGAATCAGAAGAAGTAGAACAAGGAGAAGGAGAAGTTGAAGTCTGGAGGGTGAATCAGAAGAAGCAGAAGAAGGAGAAGGAGAAGGTGAAGTCTGGAGGGTGAATCAGAAGAAGCAGAAGAAGGAGAAGGAGAAGATGAAGTCTGGAGGGTGAATCAGAATAAGTAGAAGAAGGAGAAGGAGAAGGTGAAGTCTGGAGGGTGAATCAGAAGAAGCAGAAGAAGGAGAAGGAGAAGGTGAAGTCTGGAGTGTGAATCAGAAGAATCAGAAGAAGGAGAAGGAGAAGGTGAAGTCTGGAGGGTGAATCAGAAGAAGCAGAAGAAAGAGAAGGAGAAGGTGAAGTCTAGAGGGTGAAGCAGAAGAAGCAGAAGGAGGAGAAGTAGAAGGTGAAGACTGGAGGGTGAATCAGAAGAAGTAGAAGAAGGAGAAGGAGAAGGTGAAGTCTGGAGGGTGAATCAGAAGAGGTAGAAGAAGGAGAAGGAGAAGGTGAAGTCTGGAGGGTGAATCAGAAGAAGTAGAAGAAGGAGAAGGAGATGGTGAAGTCTGGAGGGTGAATCAGAAGAAGTAGAAGAAGGAGAAGGAGAAGGTGAAGTCAGGAGCGTGAATCAGAAGAAGCAGAAGAAGGAGAAGGAGAAGGTGAAGTTAGGAGGGTGAATCAGAAGAAGCAGAAGAAGGAGAAGGAGAAGGTGAAGTCAGGGGGGTGAAGCAGAAAAAGTAGAAGAAGGAGAAGGAGAAGGCGAAGTCAGGAAGGTGAAGCAGAAGAAGCAGAAGAAGGAGAAGGAGAAGGTGAAGTCTGGCGGGCGCAGCAGAAGAAGCAGAAGAAGAAGGTGAAGGTGAAGTCTGGAGGGTGAAGCAGAAGAAGCAGAAGAAGGAGAAGGAGAAGGTGAAGTCTGGAGGGTGAATCAGAAGAAGTAGAAGAAGGAGAAGGAGAAGGTGAAGTCAGGAGGGTGAAGCAGAAGAAGCAGAAGAAGGAGAAGGAGAAGGTGAAGTCTGGAGGGTGAAGCAGAAGAAGCAGAAGAAGGAGAAGGAGAAGGTGAAGTCTGGAGGGCGAAGCAGAAGAAGTAGAAGAAGGAGAAGGAGAAGGTGAAGTCTGGATGGTGAAGCAGAAGAAGCAGAAGAAGGAGAAGGAGAAGGTGAAGTCTGGAGGGTGAATCAGAAGAAGTAGAAGAAGGAGAAGGAGAAGGTGAAGTCAGGAGGGTGAAGCAGAAGAAGCAGAAGAAGGAGAAGGAGAAGGTGAAGTCTGGAGGGTGAAACAGAAGAAGCAGAAGAAGGAGAAGGAGAAGGTGAAGTCTGGAGGGTGAAGCAGAAGAAGCAGAAGAAGGAGAAGGAGAAGGTGAAGTCAGGAGGGTGAATCAGAAGAAGTAGAAGAAGGAGAAGGAGAAGGTGAAGTCTGGAGGGTGAATCAGAAGAAGTAGAAGAAGGAGAAGGAGAAGGTGAAGTCTGGAGGTTGAATCAGAAGAAGTAGAAGAAGAAGAAGGAGAAGGGGAAGTCTGGAGGGTGAATCAGAAGAAGCAGAAGAAGGAGAAGGAGAAGGTGAAGTCTGGAGGGAGAAGCAGAAGAAGTAGAAGAAGAAGGAGAAGGTGAAATCTGGAGGGTGAATAAGAAGAAGTAGAAGAAGGAGAAGGAGAAGGTGAAGTCTGGAGGGTGAATCAGAAGAAGTAGAAGAAGGAGAAGGAGAAGGTGAAGTCTGGAGGGTGAATCAGAAGAAGCAGAAGAAGGAGAAGGAGAAGGTGAAGTCTGAAGGGTGAACCAGAAGAAGCAGAAGAAGGAGAAGGAGAAGGTGAAGTCTGGAGGGTGTATCAGAAGAAGCAGAAGAAGGAGAAGGAGAAGGTGAAGTCTGGAGGGTGAATCAGAAGAAGCAGAAGAAGGAGAAGGAGAAGATGAAGTCTGGAGGGTGAATCAGAAGAATTAGAAGAAGGAGAAGGAGAAGTTGAGGTCTGGAGGGTGAATCAGAAGAAGCAGAAGAAGGAGAAGGAGAAGGTGAAGTCTGAAGGGTGAACCAGAAGAAGCAGAAGAAGGAGAAGGAGAAGGTGAAGTCTGGAGGGTGTATCAGAAGAAGCAGAAGAAGGAGAAGGAGAAGGTGAAGTCTGGAGGGTGAATCAGAAGAAGCAGAAGAAGGAGAAGGAGAAGGTGAAGTCTGGAGGGTGAATCAGAAGAAGTAGAAGAAGGAGAAGGAGAAGGTGAAGTCTGGAGGGTGAATCAGAAGAAGTAGAACAAGGAGAAGGAGAAGTTGAAGTCTGGAGGGTGAATCAGAAGAAGCAGAAGAAGGAGAAGGAGAAGGTGAAGTCTGGAGGGTGAATCAGAAGAAGCAGAAGAAGGAGAAGGAGAAGATGAAGTCTGGAGGGTGAATCAGAATAAGTAGAAGAAGGAGAAGGAGAAGGTGAAGTCTGGAGGGTGAATCAGAAGAAGCAGAAGAAGGAGAAGGAGAAGGTGAAGTCTGGAGTGTGAATCAGAAGAATCAGAAGAAGGAGAAGGAGAAGGTGAAGTCTGGAGGGTGAATCAGAAGAAGCAGAAGAAAGAGAAGGAGAAGGTGAAGTCTAGAGGGTGAAGCAGAAGAAGCAGAAGGAGGAGAAGTAGAAGGTGAAGACTGGAGGGTGAATCAGAAGAAGTAGAAGAAGGAGAAGGAGAAGGTGAAGTCTGGAGGGTGAATCAGAAGAGGTAGAAGAAGGAGAAGGAGAAGGTGAAGTCTGGAGGGTGAATCAGAAGAAGTAGAAGAAGGAGAAGGAGATGGTGAAGTCTGGAGGGTGAATCAGAAGAAGTAGAAGAAGGAGAAGGAGAAGGTGAAGTCAGGAGCGTGAATCAGAAGAAGCAGAAGAAGGAGAAGGAGAAGGTGAAGTTAGGAGGGTGAATCAGAAGAAGCAGAAGAAGGAGAAGGAGAAGGTGAAGTCAGGGGGGTGAAGCAGAAAAAGTAGAAGAAGGAGAAGGAGAAGGCGAAGTCAGGAAGGTGAAGCAGAAGAAGCAGAAGAAGGAGAAGGAGAAGGTGAAGTCTGGCGGGCGCAGCAGAAGAAGCAGAAGAAGAAGGTGAAGGTGAAGTCTGGAGGGTGAAGCAGAAGAAGCAGAAGAAGGAGAAGGAGAAGGTGAAGTCTGGAGGGTGAATCAGAAGAAGTAGAAGAAGGAGAAGGAGAAGGTGAAGTCAGGAGGGTGAAGCAGAAGAAGCAGAAGAAGGAGAAGGAGAAGGTGAAGTCTGGAGGGTGAAGCAGAAGAAGCAGAAGAAGGAGAAGGAGAAGGTGAAGTCTGGAGGGCGAAGCAGAAGAAGTAGAAGAAGGAGAAGGAGAAGGTGAAGTCTGGATGGTGAAGCAGAAGAAGCAGAAGAAGGAGAAGGAGAAGGTGAAGTCTGGAGGGTGAATCAGAAGAAGTAGAAGAAGGAGAAGGAGAAGGTGAAGTCAGGAGGGTGAAGCAGAAGAAGCAGAAGAAGGAGAAGGAGAAGGTGAAGTCTGGAGGGTGAAACAGAAGAAGCAGAAGAAGGAGAAGGAGAAGGTGAAGTCTGGAGGGTGAAGCAGAAGAAGCAGAAGAAGGAGAAGGAGAAGGTGAAGTCAGGAGGGTGAATCAGAAGAAGTAGAAGAAGGAGAAGGAGAAGGTGAAGTCTGGAGGGTGAATCAGAAGAAGTAGAAGAAGGAGAAGGAGAAGGTGAAGTCTGGAGGTTGAATCAGAAGAAGTAGAAGAAGAAGAAGGAGAAGGGGAAGTCTGGAGGGTGAATCAGAAGAAGCAGAAGAAGGAGAAGGAGAAGGTGAAGTCTGGAGGGAGAAGCAGAAGAAGTAGAAGAAGAAGGAGAAGGTGAAATCTGGAGGGTGAATAAGAAGAAGTAGAAGAAGGAGAAGGAGAAGGTGAAGTCTGGAGGGTGAATCAGAAGAAGTAGAAGAAGGAGAAGGAGAAGGTGAAGTCTGGAGGGTGAATCAGAAGAAGCAGAAGAAGGAGAAGGAGAAGGTGGAGTCTGGAGGCTGAATCAGAAGAAGTAGAAGAAGGAGAAGGAGAAGGTGTAGTCTGGAGAGTGAATCAGAAGAAGTAGACGAAGGAGAAGGAGAAGGTGAAGTCTGGAGGGTGAATCGAAAAAGCAGAAGAAGGAGAAGGAGAAGGCGAAGTCTGGAGGGTGAATCAGAAGAAGTAGAAGAAGGAGAAGGAGAAGGTGAAGTCTGGAGGGTGAATCAGAAGAAGCAGAAGAAGGAGAAGGAGAAGGTGAAGTCTGGAGGGTGAATCTGAAGAAGCAGAAGAAGGAGAAGGAGAAGGTGAAGTCTGGAGGGTGAATCAGAAGAAGCAGAAGAAGGAGAAGGAGAAGGTGAAGTCTGGAGGGTGAATCAGAAGAAGTAGAAGGAGAAGGTGAAGTCTGGAGGGTGAATCAGAAGAAGTAGAAGAAGGAGAAGGAGAAGGTGAAGTCTGGAGGGTGAATCAGAAGAAGCAGAAGAAGGAGAAGGAGAAGGTGAAGTCAGGAGGGTGAATCAGAAGAAGCAGAAGCAGGAGAAGGAGAAGGTGAAGACTGGAGGGTGAATCAGAAGAAGTAGAAGAAGCAGAAGGAGAAGGTGAAGTCTGGAGGGTGAATCAGAAGAAGTAGAAGAAGGAGAAGGAGATGGTGAGGTCTGGAGGGTGAATCAGAAGAAGCAGAAGAAGGAGAAGGAGAAGGTGAAGTCTGGAGGGTGAATCAGAAGAAGCAGAAGAAGGAGAAGGAGAAGGTGAAGACTGGCGGGTGAATCAGAAGAAGTAGAAGAAGAAGAAGGAGAAGATGAAGTCTGGAGGGTGAATCAGAAGAAGTAGAAGAAGGAGAAGGAGAAGGTGAAGTCTGGAGGGTGAAGCAGAAGAAGTAGAAGAAGGAGAAGGAGAAGGTGAAGTCATGAGGGTGAATCAGAAGAAGTAGAAGAAGGAGAAGGAGAAGGTGAAGTCAGGAGGGTGAATCAGAAGAAGCAGAAGAAGGAGAAGGAGAAGGTGAAGTCTGGAGGGTGAATCAGAAGAAGCAGAAGAAAGAGAAGGAGAAGGTGAAGTCTGGAGGGTGAATCAGAAGAGGTAGAAGAAGGAGAAGGAGAAGGTGAAGTCTGGAGGGTGAATCAGAAGAAGTAGAAGAAGGAGAAGGAGAAGGTGAATTCAGGAGGGTGTATCAGAAGAAGCAGAAGAAGGAGAAGGAGAAGGTGAAGTTAGGAGGGTGAATCAGAAGAAGCAGAAGAAGGAGAAGGAGAAGGTGAAGTCAGGGGGGTGAAGCAGAAAAAGTAGAAGAAGGAGAAGGAGAAGGCGAAGTCAGGAAGGTGAAGCAGAAGAAGCAGAAGAAGGAGAAGGAGAAGGTGAAGTCTGGCGGGCGCAGCAGAAGAAGCAGAAGAAGGAGAAGGTGAAGGTGAAGTCTGGAGGGTGAAGCAGAAGAAGCAGAAGAAGGAGAAGGAGAAGGTGAAGTCTGGAGGGTGAATCAGAAGAAGTAGAAGAAGGAGAAGGAGAAGCTGAAGTCAGGAGGGTGAAGCAGAAAAAGCAGAAGAAGGAGAAGGAGAAGGTGAAGTCTGGAGGGTGAAGCAGAAGAAGCAGAAGAAGGAGAAGGAGAAGGTGAAGTCTGGCGGGCGAAGCAGAAGAAGTAGAAGAAGGAGAAGGAGAAGGTGAAGTCTGGATGGTGCAGCAGAAGAAGCAGAAGAAGGAGAAGGAGAAGGTGAAGTCTGGAGGGTGAATCAGAAGAAGTAGAAGAAGGAGAAGGAGAAGGTGAAGTCCGGAGGGTGAAGCAGAAGAAGCAGAAGAAGGAGAAGGAGAAGGTGAAGTCTGGAGGGTGAAACAGAAGAAGCAGAAGAAGGAGAAGGAGAAGGTGAAGTCTGGAGGGTGAAGCAGAAGAAGCAGAAGAAGGAGAAGGAGAAGGTGAAGTCAGGAGGGTGAATCAGAAGAAGTAGAAGAAGGAGAAGGAGAAGGTGAAGTCTGGAGGGTGAATCAGAAGAAGTAGAAGAAGGAGAAGGAGAAGGTGAAGTCTGGAGGTTGAATCAGAAGAAGTAGAAGAAGAAGAAGGAGAAGGGGAAGTCTGGAGGGTGAATCAGAAGAAGCAGAAGAAGGAGAAGGAGAAGGTGAAGTCTGGAGGGAGAAGCAGAAGAAGTAGAAGAAGAAGGAGAAGGTGAAATCTGGAGGGTGAATAAGAAGTAGAAGAAGGAGAAGGAGAAGGTGAAGTCTGGAGGGTGAATCAGAAGAAGTAGAAGAAGGAGAAGGAGAAGGTGAAGTCTGGAGGGTGAATCAGAAGAAGCAGAAGAAGGAGAAGGAGAAGGTGGAGTCTGGAGGCTGAATCAGAAGAAGTAGAAGAAGGAGAAGGAGAAGGTGTAGTCTGGAGAGTGAATCAGAAGAAGTAGACGAAGGAGAAGGAGAAGGTGAAGTCTGGAGGGTGAATCAGAAAAAGCAGAAGAAGGAGAAGGAGAAGGCGAAGTCTGGAGGGTGAATCAGAAGAAGTAGAAGAAGGAGAAGGAGAAGGTGAAGTCTGGAGGGTGAATCAGAAGAAGCAGAAGAAGGAGAAGGAGAAGGTGAAGTCTGGAGGGTGAATCTGAAGAAGCAGAAGAAGGAGAAGGAGAAGGTGAAGTCTGGAGGGTGAATCAGAAGAAGCAGAAGAAGGAGAAGGAGAAGGTGAAGTCTGGAGGGTGAATCGGAAGAAGCAGAAGAAGTAGAAGGAGAAGGTGAAGTCTGGAGGATGAATCAGAAGAAGTAGAAGAAGGAGAAGGAGAAGGTGAAGTCTGGAGGGTGAATCAGAAGAAGCAGAAGAAGGAGAAGGAGAAGGTGAAGTCAGGAGGGTGCATCAGAAGAAGCAGAAGCAGGAGAAGGAGAAGGTGAAGACTGGAGGGTGAATCAGAAGAAGTAGAAGAAGCAGAAGGAGAAGGTGAAGTCTGGAGGGTGAATCAGAAGAAGTAGAAGAAGGAGAAGGAGATGGTGAGCTCTGGAGGGTGAATCAGAAGAAGCAGAAGAAGGAGAAGGAGAAGGTGATGTCTGGAGGGTGAATCAGAAGAAGCAGAAGAAGGAGAAGGAGAACGTGAAGACTGGCGGGTGAATCAGAAGAAGTAGAAGAAGGAGAAGGAGAAGATGAAGTCCGGAGGGTGAATCAGAAGAAGTAGAAGAAGGAGAAGGAGAAGGTGAGGTCTGGAGGGTGAATCAGAAGAAGCAGAAGAAGGAGAAGGAGAAGGTGAAGTCTTGAGGGTGAATCAGAAGAAGCAGAAGAAGGAGAAGTAGAAGGTGAAGTCTGGAGGGTGAATCAGAAGAAGCAGAAGAAGGAGAAGGAGAAGGTGAAGTCAGGAGGGTGAATCAGAAGAAGCAGAAGAAGGAGAAGGAGAAGGTGAAGTTAGGAGGGTGAATCAGAAGAAGCAGAAGAAGGAGAAGGAGAAGGTGAGGTCAGGGGGGTGAAGCAGAAGAAGTAGAAGAAGGAGAAGGAGAAGGTGAAGTCAGGAGGTAGAAGCAGAAGAAGCAGAAGAAGGAGAAGGAGAAGGTGAAGTCTGGCGGGCGCAGCAGAAGAAGCAGAAGAAGGAGAAGGAGAAGGTGAAGTCTGGAGGGTGAAGCAGAAGAAGCAGAAGAAGTAGAAGGAGAAGGTGAAGTCTGGAGGGTGAATCAGAAGATGTAGAAGAAGGAGAAGGAGAAGGTGAAGTCATGAGGGAGAAGCAGAAGAAGCAGAAGAAGGAGACGGAGAAGGTGATGTCTGGAGGGTGAAGCAGAAGAAGCAGAAGAAGGAGAAGGAGAAGGTGAAGTCTGGAGGGCGAAGCAGAAGAAGCAGAAGAAGGAGAAAGAGAAGGTGACGTCTGGAGGGTGAAGAAGAAGAAGCAGAAGAAGGAGAAGGAGAAGGTGAAGTCTGGAGGGTGAATCAGAAGAAGTAGAAGAAGGAGAAGGAGAAGGTGAAGTCTGGAGGGTGAATCAGAAGAAGTAGAAGAAGGAGAAGGAGAAGGTGAAGTCAGGAGGGTGAAGCAGAAGAAGCAGAAGAAGGAGAAGGACAAGGTGAAGTCTGCAGGGTGAAGCAGAAGAAGCAGAAGAAGGAGAAGGAGAAGGTGAAGTCTGGAGGGTGAAGCAGAAGAAGCAGAAGAAGGAGAAGGAGAAGGTGAAGTCAGGAGGGTGAATCAGAAGAAGTAGAAGAAGGAGAAGGAGAAGGTGAAGTCTGGAGGGTGAATCAGAAGAAGCAGAAGAAGGAGAAGGAGAAGGTGAAGTCTGGAGGGAGAAGCAGAAGAAGGAGAAGAAGGAGAAGGAGAAGGTGAAGTCTGGAGGGTGAATCAGAAGAAGTAGAAGAAGGAGAAGGAGAAGGTGACGTCTGGAGGGTGAATCAGAAGAAGTAGAAGAAGGAGAAGGAGAAGGTGTAGTCTGGAGGGTGAATCAGAAGAAGTCGACGAAGGAGAAGGAGAAGGTGAAGTCTGGAGGGTGAATCAGAAGAAGCAGAAGCAGGAGAAGGAGAAGGTGAAGTCTGGAGGGTGAATCAGAAGAAGTAGAAGAAGGAGAAGGAGAAGGTGAAGTCTGGAGGGTGAATCAGAAGAAGCAGAAGAAGGAGAAGGAGAAGGTGAAGTCTGGAGGGTGAATCAGAAGAAGCAGAAGAAGGAGAAGGAGAAGGTGAAGTCTGGAGGGTGAATCAGAAGAAGCAGAAGAAGGAGAAGGAGAAGGTGAAGTCTGGAGGGTGAATCAGAAGAAGCAGAAGAAGTAGAAGGAGAAGGTGAAGTCTGGAGGGTGAATCAGAAGAAGGAGAAGAAGGAGAAGGAGAAGGTGAAGTCTGGAGGGTGAATCAGAAGAAGCAGAAGAAGGAGAAGGAGAAGGTGAAGTCAGGAGGGTGAATCAGAGGAAGCAGAAGAAGGAGAAGGAGAAGGTGAAGTCTGGAGGGTGAATCAGAAGAAGCAGAAGAAGGCGAAGGAGAAGGTGAAGACTGGAGGGTGAATCAGAATAAGTAGAAGAAGGAGAAGGAGATGGTGAAGTCTGGAGGGTGAATCAGAAGAAGTAGAAGAAGCAGAAGGAGAAGGCGAAGTCTGGGGGGTGAATCAGAAGAAGCAGAAGAAGGAGAAGGAGAAGGTTAAGTCTGGAGGGTGAATCAGAAGAAGCAGAAGAAGGAGAAGGAGAAGGTGAAGTCTGGAGGGTGAATCATAAGAAGTAGAAGAAGGTGAAGGAGAAGGTGAGGTCTGGAGGGTGAATCAGAAGAAGCAGAAGAAGGAGAAGGAGAAGGTGAAGTCTGAAGGGTGAATCAGAAGAAGCAGAAGATGGAGAAGGAGAAGGTGAAGTCTGGAGGGTGAATCAGAAGAAGCAGAAGAAGGAGAAGGAGAAGGTGAAGTCTGGAGGGTGAATCAGAAGATGCAGAAGAAGGAGAAGGAGAAGGTGAAGTCTGGAGGGTGAATCAGAAGAAGTAGAAGAAGGAGAAGGAGAAGGTGAAGTCTGGAGGGTGAATCAGAAGAAGTAGAAGAAGGAGAAGGAGAAGGACAAGTCTGGAGGGTGAATCAGAAGAAGCAGAAGAAGGAGAAGGAGAAGGTGAAGTCTGGAGGGTGAATCAGAAGAAGCAGAAGAAGGAGAATGAGAAGATGAAGTCTGGAGGGTGTATCAGAAGAAGTAGAAGAAGGAGAAGGAGAAGGTGAAGTCTGGAGGGTGAATCAGAAGAAGCAGAAGAAGGAGAAGGAGAAGGTGAAGTCTGGAGGGTGAATCAGAAGAAGCAGAAGAAGGAGAAGGAGAAGGTGAAGTCTGGAGGGTGAATCAGAAGAAGCAGAATAAGGAGAAGGAGAAGGTGAAGTCTGGTGGGTGAATCAGGAGAAGCAGAAGAAGGAGAAGGAGAAGGTGAAGTCTGGAGGGTGAATCAGAAGAAGTAGAAGAAGGAGAAGGAGAAGGTGAAGTCTGGAGGGTGAATCAGAAGAAGTAGAAGAAGGAGAAGGAGAAGGTGAAGTCAGGAGGGTGAATCAGAAGAAGTAGAAGAAGGAGAAGGAGAAGGTGAAGTCTGGAGGGTGAATCAGAAGAAGTAGAAGAAGGAGAAGGAGAAGGTGAGGTCTGGAGGGTGAATCAGAAGAAGCAGAAGAAGGAGAAGGAGAAGATGAAGTCTGGAGGGTGAATCAGAAGAAGCAGAAGAAGGAGAAGGAGAAGGTGAAGTCTGGAGGGTGAATCAGAAGAAGCAGAAGAAGGAGAAGGAGAAGGTGAAGTCAGGAGGGTGAATCAGAAGAAGCAGAGGAAGGAGAAGGAAAAGGTGAAGTTAGGATGGTGAATCAGAAGAAGCAGAAGAAGGAGAAGGAGAAGGTGAAGTCAGGGGGGTGAAGCAGAAGAAGTAGAAGAAGGAGAAGGAGATGGTGAAGTCAGGAGGGTGAAGCAGAAGAAGCAGAAGAAGGAGAAGGAGAAGGTGAAGTCTGGAGGGTGAAGCAGAAGAAACAGAAGAAGGAGAAGGAGAAGGTGAAGTCTGGAGGGCGAAGCAGAAGAAGCAGAAGAAGGAGAAGGAGAAGGTGAAGTCTGGAGGGTGAATCAGAAGAAGTAGAAGAAGGAGAAGGAGAAGGTGAAGTCAGGAGGGTGAAGCAGAAGAAGGAGACGGAGAAGGTGAAGTCTGGAGGGTGAAGCAGAAGAAGCAAAAGAAGGAGAAGGAGAAGGTGAAGTCTGGAGGGTGAAGCAGAAGAAGCAGAAGAAGGAGAAGGAGAAGGTGAAGTCAGGAGGGTGAATCAGAAGAAGTAGAAGAAGGAGAAGGAGAAGGTGAAGTCTGGAGGGTGAATCAGAAGAAGTAGAAGAAGGAGAAGGAGAAGGTGAAGTCTGGAGGGTGAATCAGAAGAAGTAGAAGAAGGAGAAGGAGAAGGTGAAGTCTGGAGGGTGAATCAGAAGAAGCAGAAGAAGGAGAAGGAGAAGATGAAGTCTGGAGGGTGAATCAGAAGAAGCAGAAGAAGGAGAAGGAGAAGGTGAAGTCAGGAGGGTGAATCAGAAGAAGCAGAGGAAGGAGAAGGAAAAGGTGAAGTTAGGATGGTGAATCAGAAGAAGCAGAAGAAGGAGAAAGAGAAGGTGAAGTCAGGGGGGTGAAGCAGAAGAAGTAGAAGAAGGAGAAGGAGATGGTGAAGTCAGGAGGGTGAAGCAGAAGAAGCAGAAGAAGGAGAAGGAGAAGGTGAAGTCTGGAGGGTGAAGCAGAAGAAACAGAAGAAGGAGAAGGAGAAGGTGAAGTCTGGAGGGCGAAGCAGAAGAAGCAGAAGAAGGAGAAGGAGAAGGTGAAGTCTGGAGGGTGAATCAGAAGAAGTAGAAGAAGGAGAAGGAGAAGGTGAAGTCAGGAGGGTGAAGCAGAAGAAGGAGACGGAGAAGGTGAAGTCTGGAGGGTGAAGCAGAAGAAGCAAAAGAAGGAGAAGGAGAAGGTGAAGTCTGGAGGGTGAAGCAGAAGAAGCAGAAGAAGGAGAAGGAGAAGGTGAAGTCAGGAGGGTGAATCAGAAGAAGTAGAAGAAGGAGAAGGAGAAGGTGAAGTCTGGAGGGTGAATCAGAAGAAGTAGAAGAAGGAGAAGGAGAAGGTGAAGTCTGGAGGGTGAATCAGAAGAAGTAGAAGAAGGAGAAGGAGAAGGTGAAGTCTGGAGGGTGAATCAGAAGAAGCAGAAGAAGGAGAAGGAGAAGGTGAAGTCTGGAGGGAGAAGCAGAAGAAGTAGAAGAAGGAGAAGGAGAAGGTGAAGTCTGGAGGGTGAATCAGAAGAAGTAGAAGAAGGAGAAGGAGAAGGTAAAGTCTGGAGGGTGAATCAGAAGAAGTAGAAGAAGGAAAAGGAGAAGGTGAAGTCTGGAGGGTGAATCAGAAGAAGCAGAAGAAGGAGAAGGAGAAGGTGAAGTCTGGAGGGTGAATCAGAAGAAGTAGAAGAAGGAGAAGGAGAAGGTGTAGTTTGGAGGGTGAATCAGGAGAAGTAGACGAAGGAGAAGGAGAAGGTGAAGTCTGGAGGGTGAATCAGAAGAAGCAGAAGAAGGAGAAGGAGAAGGTGAAGTCTGGAGGGTGAATCAGAAGAAGTAGAAGAAGCAGAAGGAGAAGGTGAAGTCTGGAGAGTGAATCAGAAGAAGCAGAAGAAGGAGAAGGAGAAGGTGAAGTCTGGAGGGTGAATCAGAAGAAGCAGAAGAAGGAGAAGGAGAAGGTGAAGTATGGAGGGTGAATCAGAAGAAGCAGAAGAAGGAGAAGGAGAAGGTGAAGTCTGGAGTGTGAATCAGAAGAAGCAGAAGAAGTAGAAGGAGAAGGTGAAGTCTGGAGGGTGAATCAGAAGAAGTAGAAGAAGGAGAAGGAGAAGGTGAAGTCTGGAGGGTGAATCAGAAGAAGCAGAAGAAGGAGAAGGAGAAGGTAAAGTCAGGAGGGTGAATCAGAAGAAGCAGAAGAAGGAGAAGGAGAAGGTGAAGTCTGGAGGGTGAATCAGAAGAAGCAGAAGAAGGAGAAGGAGAAGGTGAAGACTGGAGGGTGAATCAGAAGAAGTAGAAGAAGGAGAAGGAGAAGGTGAAGTCTGGAGGGTGAATCAGAAGAAGGAGAAGAAGGAGAAGGAGAAGGCGAAGTCTGGAGGGTGAATCAGAAGAAGCAGAAGAAGGAGAAGGAGAAGATGAAATCTGGAGGGTGAATCAGAAGAAGCAGAAGAAGGAGAAGGAGAAGATGAAGTCTGGAGGGTGAATCAGAAGAAGTAGAAGAAGGAGAAGGAGAAGGTGAGATCTGGAGGGTGAATCAGAAGAAGCAGAAGAAGGAGAAGGAGAAGGTGATGTCTGAAGGGTGAATCAGAAGAAGCAGAAAAAGGAGAAGGAGAAGGTGAAGTCTGGACGGTGAATCAGAAGAAGCAGAAGAAGGAGAAGTAGAAGCTGACGTCTGGAGGGTGAATCAGAAGAAGCAGAAGAAGGAGAAGGAGAAGGTGAAGTCTGGAGGGTGAATCAGAAGAAGCAGAAGAAGGAGAAGGAGAAGGTGAAGTCTGGAGGGTGAATCAGAAGAAGTAGAAGAAGCAGAAGGAGAAGGTGAAGTCTGGAGAGTGAATCAGAAGAAGCAGAAGAAGGAGAAGGAGAAGGTGAAGTCTGGAGGGTGAATCAGAAGAAGCAGAAGAAGGAGAAGGAGAAGGTGAAGTATGGAGGGTGAATCAGAAGAAGCAGAAGAAGGAGAAGGAGAAGGTGAAGTCTGGAGTGTGAATCAGAAGAAGCAGAAGAAGTAGAAGGAGAAGGTGAAGTCTGGAGGGTGAATCAGAAGAAGTAGAAGAAGGAGAAGGAGAAGGTGAAGTCTGGAGGGTGAATCAGAAGAAGCAGAAGAAGGAGAAGGAGAAGGTAAAGTCAGGAGGGTGAATCAGAAGAAGCAGAAGAAGGAGAAGGAGAAGGTGAAGTCTGGAGGGTGAATCAGAAGAAGCAGAAGAAGGAGAAGGAGAAGGTGAAGACTGGAGGGTGAATCAGAAGAAGTAGAAGAAGGAGAAGGAGAAGGTGAAGTCTGGAGGGTGAATCAGAAGAAGGAGAAGAAGGAGAAGGAGAAGGCGAAGTCTGGAGGGTGAATCAGAAGAAGCAGAAGAAGGAGAAGGAGAAGATGAAATCTGGAGGGTGAATCAGAAGAAGCAGAAGAAGGAGAAGGAGAAGATGAAGTCTGGAGGGTGAATCAGAAGAAGTAGAAGAAGGAGAAGGAGAAGGTGAGATCTGGAGGGTGAATCAGAAGAAGCAGAAGAAGGAGAAGGAGAAGGTGATGTCTGAAGGGTGAATCAGAAGAAGCAGAAAAAGGAGAAGGAGAAGGTGAAGTCTGGACGGTGAATCAGAAGAAGCAGAAGAAGGAGAAGTAGAAGCTGACGTCTGGAGGGTGAATCAGAAGAAGCAGAAGAAGGAGAAGGAGAAGGTGAAGTCCGGAGGGTGAATCAGAAGAAGTAGAAGAAGGAGAGGAGAAGGTGAAGTCTGGAGGGTGAATCAGAAGAAGTAGAAGAAGGAGAAGGAGAAGGTGAAGTCTGGAGGGTGAATCAGAAGAAGCAGAAGAAGGAGAAGGAGAAGGTGAAGTCTGGAGGGTGAATCAGAAGAAGCAGAAGAAGGAGAAGGAGAAGATGAAGTCTGGAGGGTGAATCAGAAGAAGTAGAAGAAGGAGAAGGAGAAGGTGAAGTCTGGAGGGTGAATCAGAAGAAGCAGAAGAAGGAGAAGGAGAAGGTGAAGTCTGGAGGGTGAATCAGAAGAAGCAGAAGAAGGAGAAGGAGAAGGTGAAGTTTGGAGGGTGAATCAGAAGAAGCAGAATAAGGAGAAGGAGAAGGTGAAGTCTGGAGGGTGAATCAGAAGAAGCAGAAGAAGGAGAAGGAGAAGGTGAAGTCTGGAGGGTGAATCAGAAGAAGTAGAAGAAGGAGAAGGAGAAGGTGAAGTCTGGAGGGTGAAGCAGAAGAAGTAGAAGAAGGAGAAGGAGAAGGTGAAGTCAGGAGGGTGAATCAGAAGAAGTAGAAGAAGGAGAAGGAGAAGGTGAAGTCAGGAGGGTGAACCAGAAGAAGCAGAAGAAGGAGAAGGAGAAGGTGAAGTCTGGAGGGTGAACCAGAAGAATCAGAAGAAGGAGAAGGAGAAGGTGAAGTCTGGAGGGTGAATCAGAAGAAGCAGAAGGATGAGAAGGAGAAGGTGAAGTCTGGAGGGTGAAGCAGAAGAAGCAGAAGAAGGAGAAGGAGAAGGTGAAGACTGGAGGGTGAATCAGAAGAAGTAGAAGAAGGAGAAGAAGAAGGTGAAGTCTGGAGGGTGAATCAGAAGAAGTAGAAGAAGGAGAAGGAGAAGGTGAAGTCTGGAGGGTGAATCAGAAGAAGCAGAAGAAGGAGAAGGAGAAGTTGAAGTCTGGAGGGTGAATCAGAAGAAGTAGAAGAAGGAGAAGGAGAAGGTGAGGTCTGGAGGGTGAATCAGAAGAAGAAGAAGAAGGAGAAGTAGAAGGTGAAGTCTGGAGGGTGGATCAGAAGAAGCAGAAGAAGGAGAAGGAGAAGGTGAGGTCAGGAGGGTGAATCAGAAGAAGCAGAAGAAGGAGAAGGAGAAGGTGAAGTTAGGAGGGTGAATCAGAAGAAGCAGAAGAAGGAGAAGGAGAAGGTGAAGTCAGGGGGGTGAAGCAGAAGAAGTAGAAGAAGGAGAAGGAGAAGGTGAAGTCAGGAGGGTGAAGCAGAAGAAGCAGAAGAAGGAGAAGGAGAAGGTCAAGTCTGGAGGGCGCAGCAGAAGAAGCAGAAGAAGGAGAAGGAGAAGGTGAAGTCTGGAGGGTGAAGCCGTAGAAGCAGAAGAAGGAGAAGGAGAAGGTGAAGTCTGGAGGGTGAATCAGAAGAAGTAGAAGAAGGAGAAGGAGAAGGTGAAGTCAGGAGGGTGAAGCAGAAGAAGCAGAAGAAGGAGAAGGAGAAGGTGAAGTCTGGAGGGTGAAGCAGAAGAAGCAGAAGAAGGAGAAGGAGAAGGTGAAGTCTGGAGGGCGAAGCAGAAGAAGCAGAAGAAGGAGAAGGAGAAGGTGAATTCTGGAGGGTGAAGCAGAAAAAGCAGATGAAGGACAAGGAGAAGGTGAAGTCTGGAGGGTGAATCAGAAGAAGTAGAAGAAGGAGTAGCAGAAGGTGAAGTCAGGAGGGTGAAGCAGAAGAAGCAGAAGAAGGATAAGGAGAAGGTGAAGTCTGGAGGGTGAAGCAGAAGAAGCAGAAGAAGGAGAAGGAGAAGGTGAAGTCTGGAGGGTGAAGCAGAAGAAGCAGAAGAAGGAGAAGGAGAAGGTGAAGTGAGGAGGGTGAATCAGAAGAATCAGAAGAAGGAGAAGGAGAAGGTGAAGTCTGGAGGGTGAATCAGAAGAAGTAGAAGAAGGAGAAGGAGAAGGTGAAGTCTGGAGGGTGAATCAGAAGAAGCAGAAGAAGGAGAAGGAGAAGGTGAAGTCTGGAGGGAGAAGCAGAAGAAGTAGAAGAAGGAGAAGGAGAAGGTGAAGTCTGGAGGGTGAATCAGAAGAAGTAGAAGAAGGAGAAGAAGAAGGTGAAGTCTGGAGGGTGAATCAGAAGAAGTAGAAGAAGGAGAAGGAGAAGGTGAAGTCTGGAGGGTGAATCAGAAGAAGCAGAAGAAGGAGAAGGAGAAGGTGAAGTCTGGAGGGTGAATCAGAAGAAGTAGAAGAAGGAGAAGGAGAAGGTGAGGTCTGGAGGGTGAATCAGAAGAAGCAGAAGAAGGAGAAGTAGAAGGTGAAGTCTGGAGGGTGGATCAGAAGAAGCAGAAGAAGGAGAAGGAGAAGGTGAGGTCAGGAGGGTGAATCAGAAGAAGCAGAAGAAGGAGAAGGAGAAGGTGAAGTTAGGAGGGTGAATCAGAAGAAGCAGGAGAAGGAGAAGGTGAAGTCAGGGGGGTGAAGCAGAAGAAGTAGAAGAAGGAGAAGGAGAAGGTGAAGTCAGGAGGGTGAAGCAGAAGAAGCAGAAGAAGGAGAAGGAGAAGGTCAAGTCTGGAGGGCGCAGCAGAAGAAGCAGAAGAAGGAGAAGGAGAAGGTGAAGTCTGGAGGGTGAAGCCGTAGAAGCAGAAGAAGGAGAAGGAGAAGGTGAAGTCTGGAGGGTGAATCAGAAGAAGTAGAAGAAGGAGAAGGAGAAGGTGAAGTCAGGAGGGTGAAGCAGAAGAAGCAGAAGAAGGAGAAGGAGAAGGTGAAGTCTGGAGGGTGAAGCAGAAGAAGCAGAAGAAGGAGAAGGAGAAGGTGAAGTCTGGAGGGCGAAGCAGAAGAAGCAGAAGAAGGAGAAGGAGAAGGTGAATTCTGGAGGGTGAAGCAGAAAAAGCAGATGAAGGACAAGGAGAAGGTGAAGTCTGGAGGGTGAATCAGAAGAAGTAGAAGAAGGAGTAGCAGAAGGTGAAGTCAGGAGGGTGAAGCAGAAGAAGCAGAAGAAGGATAAGGAGAAGGTGAAGTCTGGAGGGTGAAGCAGAAGAAGCAGAAGAAGGAGAAGGAGAAGGTGAAGTCTGGAGGGTGAAGCAGAAGAAGCAGAAGAAGGAGAAGGAGAAGGTGAAGTGAGGAGGGTGAATCAGAAGAATCAGAAGAAGGAGAAGGAGAAGGTGAAGTCTGGAGGGTGAATCAGAAGAAGTAGAAGAAGGAGAAGGAGAAGGTGAAGTCTGGAGGGTGAATCAGAAGAAGCAGAAGAAGGAGAAGGAGAAGTTGAAGTCTGGAGGGTGAATCAGAAGAAGTAGAAGAAGGAGAAGGAGAAGGTGAGGTCTGGAGGGTGAATCAGAAGAAGCAGAAGAAGGAGAAGTAGAAGGTGAAGTCTGGAGGGTGGATCAGAAGAAGCAGAAGAAGGAGAAGGAGAAGGTGAGGTCAGGAGGGTGAATCAGAAGAAGCAGAAGAAGGAGAAGGAGAAGGTGAAGTTAGGAGGGTGAATCAGAAGAAGCAGAAGAAGGAGAAGGAGAAGGTGAAGTCAGGGGGGTGAAGCAGAAGAAGTAGAAGAAGGAGAAGGAGAAGGTGAAGTCAGGAGGGTGAAGCAGAAGAAGCAGAAGAAGGAGAAGGAGAAGGTCAAGTCTGGAGGGCGCAGCAGAAGAAGCAGAAGAAGGAGAAGGAGAAGGTGAAGTCTGGAGGGTGAAGCCGTAGAAGCAGAAGAAGGAGAAGGAGAAGGTGAAGTCTGGAGGGTGAATCAGAAGAAGTAGAAGAAGGAGAAGGAGAAGGTGAAGTCAGGAGGGTGAAGCAGAAGAAGCAGAAGAAGGAGAAGGAGAAGGTGAAGTCTGGAGGGTGAAGCAGAAGAAGCAGAAGAAGGAGAAGGAGAAGGTGAAGTCTGGAGGGCGAAGCAGAAGAAGCAGAAGAAGGAGAAGGAGAAGGTGAATTCTGGAGGGTGAAGCAGAAAAAGCAGATGAAGGACAAGGAGAAGGTGAAGTCTGGAGGGTGAATCAGAAGAAGTAGAAGAAGGAGTAGCAGAAGGTGAAGTCAGGAGGGTGAAGCAGAAGAAGCAGAAGAAGGATAAGGAGAAGGTGAAGTCTGGAGGGTGAAGCAGAAGAAGCAGAAGAAGGAGAAGGAGAAGGTGAAGTCTGGAGGGTGAAGCAGAAGAAGCAGAAGAAGGAGAAGGAGAAGGTGAAGTGAGGAGGGTGAATCAGAAGAATCAGAAGAAGGAGAAGGAGAAGGTGAAGTCTGGAGGGTGAATCAGAAGAAGTAGAAGAAGGAGAAGGAGAAGGTGAAGTCTGGAGGGTGAATCAGAAGAAGCAGAAGAAGGAGAAGGAGAAGGTGAAGTCTGGAGGGAGAAGCAGAAGAAGTAGAAGAAGGAGAAGGAGAAGGTGAAGTCTGGAGGGTGAATCAGAAGAAGTAGAAGAAGGAGAAGAAGAAGGTGAAGTCTGGAGGGTGAATCAGAAGAAGTAGAAGAAGGAGAAGGAGAAGGTGAAGTCTGGAGGGTGAATCAGAAGAAGCAGAAGAAGGAGAAGGAGAAGGTGAAGTCTGGAGGGTGAATCAGAAGAAGTAGAAGAAGGAGAAGGAGAAGGTGAGGTCTGGAGGGTGAATCAGAAGAAGCAGAAGAAGGAGAAGTAGAAGGTGAAGTCTGGAGGGTGGATCAGAAGAAGCAGAAGAAGGAGAAGGAGAAGGTGAGGTCAGGAGGGTGAATCAGAAGAAGCAGAAGAAGGAGAAGGAGAAGGTGAAGTTAGGAGGGTGAATCAGAAGAAGCAGGAGAAGGAGAAGGTGAAGTCAGGGGGGTGAAGCAGAAGAAGTAGAAGAAGGAGAAGGAGAAGGTGAAGTCAGGAGGGTGAAGCAGAAGAAGCAGAAGAAGGAGAAGGAGAAGGTCAAGTCTGGAGGGCGCAGCAGAAGAAGCAGAAGAAGGAGAAGGAGAAGGTGAAGTCTGGAGGGTGAAGCCGTAGAAGCAGAAGAAGGAGAAGGAGAAGGTGAAGTCTGGAGGGTGAATCAGAAGAAGTAGAAGAAGGAGAAGGAGAAGGTGAAGTCAGGAGGGTGAAGCAGAAGAAGCAGAAGAAGGAGAAGGAGAAGGTGAAGTCTGGAGGGTGAAGCAGAAGAAGCAGAAGAAGGAGAAGGAGAAGGTGAAGTCTGGAGGGCGAAGCAGAAGAAGCAGAAGAAGGAGAAGGAGAAGGTGAATTCTGGAGGGTGAAGCAGAAAAAGCAGATGAAGGACAAGGAGAAGGTGAAGTCTGGAGGGTGAATCAGAAGAAGTAGAAGAAGGAGTAGCAGAAGGTGAAGTCAGGAGGGTGAAGCAGAAGAAGCAGAAGAAGGATAAGGAGAAGGTGAAGTCTGGAGGGTGAAGCAGAAGAAGCAGAAGAAGGAGAAGGAGAAGGTGAAGTCTGGAGGGTGAAGCAGAAGAAGCAGAAGAAGGAGAAGGAGAAGGTGAAGTGAGGAGGGTGAATCAGAAGAATCAGAAGAAGGAGAAGGAGAAGGTGAAGTCTGGAGGGTGAATCAGAAGAAGTAGAAGAAGGAGAAGGAGAAGGTGAAGTCTGGAGGGTGAATCAGAAGAAGCAGAAGAAGGAGAAGGAGAAGGTGAAGTCTGGAGGGAGAAGCAGAAGAAGTAGAAGAAGGAGAAGGAGAAGGTGAAGTCTGGAGGGTGAATCAGAAGAAGTAGAAGAAGGAGAAGGAGAAGGTGTAGTCTGGAGGGTGAATCAGAAGAAGTAGACGAAGGAGAAGGAGAAGGTGAAGTCTGGAGGGTGAATCAGAAGAAGCAGAAGCAGGAGAAGGAGAAGGTGAAGTCTGGAGGGTGAAACAGAAGAAGTAGAAGAAGGAGAAGGAGAAGGTAAACTCTGGAGGGTGAATCAGAAGAAGCAGAAGAAGGAGAAGGAGAAGGTGAATTCTGGAGGTTGAATCAGAAGTAGCAGAAGAAGGAGAAGGAGAAGGTGAAGTCTGGAGCGTGAATCAGAAGAAGCAGAAGAAGGAGAAGGAGAAGGTGAAGTCTGGAGGGTGAATCAGAAGAAGCAGAAGAAGTAGAAGGAGAAGGTGAATTCTGGAGGGTGAATCAGAAGAAGTAGAAGAAGGAGAAGGAGAAGGTGAAGTCTGGAGGGTGAATCAGAAGAAGCAGAAGAAGGAGAAGGAGAAGGTGAAGTCAGGAGGGTGAATCAGAAGAAGCGGAAGAAGGAGAAGGAGAAGGTGAAGTCTGGAGGGTGAATCAGAAGAAGCAGAAGAAGGAGAAGGAGAAGGTGAAGACTGGAGGGTGAATCAGAAGAAGTAGAAGAAGGAGAAGGAGAAGGTGAAGTCTGGAGGGTGAATCAGAAGAAGTAGAAGAAGGAGAAGGCGAAGTCTGGAGGGTGAATCAGAAGAAGTAGAAGAGGGAGAAGGAGAAGGTGAAGTCATGAGGGAGAAGCAGAAGAAGCAGAAGAAGGAGAAGGAGAAGGTGATGCCTGGAGGGTGAAGCAGAAGAAGCAGAAGAAGGAGAAGGAGAAGGTGAAGTCTGGAGGGCGAAGCAGAAGAAGCAGAAGAAGGAGAAAGAGAAGGTGACGTCTGGAGGGTGAAGAAGAAGAAGCAGAAGAAGGAGAAGGAGAAGGTGAAGTCTGGAGGGTGAATCAGAAGAAGTAGAAGAAGGAGAAGGAGAAGGTGAAGTCTGGAGGGTGAATCAGAAGAAGTAGAAGAAGGAGAAGGAGAAGGTGAAGTCAGGAGGGTGAAGCAGAAGAAGCAGAAGAAGGAGAAGGAGAAGGTGAAGTCTGGAGGGTGAAGCAGAAGAAGCAGAAGAAGGAGAAGGAGAAGGTGAAGTCTGGAGGGTGAAGCAGAAGAAGCAGAAGAAGGAGAAGGAGAAGGTGAAGTCTGGAGGGAGAAGCAGAAGAAGTAGAAGAAGGAGAAGGAGAAGGTGAAGTCTGGAGGGTGAATCAGAAGAAGTAGAAGAAGGAGAAGGAGAAGGTGACGTCTGGAGGGTGAATCAGAAGAAGTAGAAGAAGGAGAAGGAGAAGGTGAAGTCTGGAGGGTGAATCAGAAGAAGCAGAAGAAGGAGAAGGAGAAGGAGAAGTCTGGAGGGTGAATCAGAAGAAGTAGAAGAAGGAGAAGGAGAAGGTGAGGTCTGGAGGGTGAACCAGAAGAATCAGAAGAAGGAGAAGGAGAAGGTGAAGTCTGGAGGGTGAATCAGAAGAAGCAGAAGAAAGAGAAGGAGAAGGTGAAGTCTGGAGGGTGAAGCAGAAGAAGCAGAAGAAGGAGAAGGAGAAGGTGAAGACTGGAGGGTGAATCAGAAGAAGTAGAAGAAGGAGAAGAAGAAGGTGAAGTCTGGAGGGTGAATCAGAAGAAGTAGAAGAAGGAGAAGGAGAAGGTGAAGTCTGGAGGGTGAATCAGAAGAAGCAGAAGAAGGAGAAGGAGAAGGTGAAGTCTGGAGGGTGAATCAGAAGAAGAAGAAGAAGGAGAAGGAGAAGGTGAGGTCTGGAGGGTGAATCAGAAGAAGCAGAAGAAGGAGAAGTAGAAGGTGAAGTCTGGAGGGTGGATCAGAAGAAGCAGAAGAAGGAGAAGGAGAAGGTGAGGTCAGGAGGGTGAATCAGAAGAAGCAGAAGAAGGAGAAGGAGAAGGTGAAGTTAGGAGGGTGAATCAGAAGAAGCAGAAGAAGGAGAAGGAGAAGGTGAAGTCAGGGGGGTGAAGCAGAAGAAGTAGAAGAAGGAGAAGGAGAAGGTGAAGTCAGGAGGGTGAAGCAGAAGAAGCAGAAGAAGGAGAAGGAGAAGGTCAAGTCTGGAGGGCGCAGCAGAAGAAGCAGAAGAAGGAGAAGGAGAAGGTGAAGTCTGGAGGGTGAAGCCGTAGAAGCAGAAGAAGGAGAAGGAGAAGGTGAAGTCTGGAGGGTGAATCAGAAGAAGTAGAAGAAGGAGAAGGAGAAGGTGAAGTCAGGAGGGTGAAGCAGAAGAAGCAGAAGAAGGAGAAGGAGAAGGTGAAGTCTGGAGGGTGAAGCAGAAGAAGCAGAAGAAGGAGAAGGAGAAGGTGAAGTCTGGAGGGCGAAGCAGAAGAAGCAGAAGAAGGAGAAGGAGAAGGTGAATTCTGGAGGGTGAAGCAGAAAAAGCAGATGAAGGACAAGGAGAAGGTGAAGTCTGGAGGGTGAATCAGAAGAAGTAGAAGAAGGAGTAGCAGAAGGTGAAGTCAGGAGGGTGAAGCAGAAGAAGCAGAAGAAGGATAAGGAGAAGGTGAAGTCTGGAGGGTGAAGCAGAAGAAGCAGAAGAAGGAGAAGGAGAAGGTGAAGTCTGGAGGGTGAAGCAGAAGAAGCAGAAGAAGGAGAAGGAGAAGGTGAAGTGAGGAGGGTGAATCAGAAGAATCAGAAGAAGGAGAAGGAGAAGGTGAAGTCTGGAGGGTGAATCAGAAGAAGTAGAAGAAGGAGAAGGAGAAGGTGAAGTCTGGAGGGTGAAGCAGAAGAAGCAGAAGAAGGAGAAGGAGAAGGTGAAGTGAGGAGGGTGAATCAGAAGAATCAGAAGAAGGAGAAGGAGAAGGTGAAGTCTGGAGGGTGAATCAGAAGAAGTAGAAGAAGGAGAAGGAGAAGGTGAAGTCTGGAGGGTGAATCAGAAGAAGCAGAAGAAGGAGAAGGAGAAGGTGAAGTCTGGAGGGAGAAGCAGAAGAAGTAGAAGAAGGAGAAGGAGAAGGTGAAGTCTGGAGGGTGAATCAGAAGAAGTAGAAGAAGGAGAAGGAGAAGGTGTAGTCTGGAGGGTGAATCAGAAGAAGTAGACGAAGGAGAAGGAGAAGGTGAAGTCTGGAGGGTGAATCAGAAGAAGCAGAAGCAGGAGAAGGAGAAGGTGAAGTCTGGAGGGTGAAACAGAAGAAGTAGAAGAAGGAGAAGGAGAAGGTAAACTCTGGAGGGTGAATCAGAAGAAGCAGAAGAAGGAGAAGGAGAAGGTGAATTCTGGAGGTTGAATCAGAAGTAGCAGAAGAAGGAGAAGGAGAAGGTGAAGTCTGGAGGGTGAATCAGAAGAAGCAGAAGAAGGAGAAGGAGAAGGTGAAGTCTGGAGGGTGAATCAGAAGAAGCAGAAGAAGTAGAAGGAGAAGGTGAATTCTGGAGGGTGAATCAGAAGAAGTAGAAGAAGGAGAAGGAGAAGGTGAAGTCTGGAGGGTGAATCAGAAGAAGCAGAAGAAGGAGAAGGAGAAGGTGAAGTCAGGAGGGTGAATCAGAAGAAGCGGAAGAAGGAGAAGGAGAAGGTGAAGTCTGGAGGGTGAATCAGAAGAAGCAGAAGAAGGAGAAGGAGAAGGTGAAGACTGGAGGGTGAATCAGAAGAAGTAGAAGAAGGAGAAGGAGAAGGTGAAGTCTGGAGGGTGAATCAGAAGAAGTAGAAGAAGGAGAAGGCGAAGTCTGGAGGGTGAATCAGAAGAAGTAGAAGAGGGAGAAGGAGAAGGTGAAGTCATGAGGGAGAAGCAGAAGAAGCAGAAGAAGGAGAAGGAGAAGGTGATGCCTGGAGGGTGAAGCAGAAGAAGCAGAAGAAGGAGAAGGAGAAGGTGAAGTCTGGAGGGCGAAGCAGAAGAAGCAGAAGAAGGAGAAAGAGAAGGTGACGTCTGGAGGGTGAAGAAGAAGAAGCAGAAGAAGGAGAAGGAGAAGGTGAAGTCTGGAGGGTGAATCAGAAGAAGTAGAAGAAGGAGAAGGAGAAGGTGAAGTCTGGAGGGTGAATCAGAAGAAGTAGAAGAAGGAGAAGGAGAAGGTGAAGTCAGGAGGGTGAAGCAGAAGAAGCAGAAGAAGGAGAAGGAGAAGGTGAAGTCTGGAGGGTGAAGCAGAAGAAGCAGAAGAAGGAGAAGGAGAAGGTGAAGTCTGGAGGGTGAAGCAGAAGAAGCAGAAGAAGGAGAAGGAGAAGGTGAAGTCTGGAGGGAGAAGCAGAAGAAGTAGAAGAAGGAGAAGGAGAAGGTGAAGTCTGGAGGGTGAATCAGAAGAAGTAGAAGAAGGAGAAGGAGAAGGTGACGTCTGGAGGGTGAATCAGAAGAAGTAGAAGAAGGAGAAGGAGAAGGTGAAGTCTGGAGGGTGAATCAGAAGAAGCAGAAGAAGGAGAAGGAGAAGGAGAAGTCTGGAGGGTGAATCAGAAGAAGTAGAAGAAGGAGAAGGAGAAGGTGAGGTCTGGAGGGTGAACCAGAAGAATCAGAAGAAGGAGAAGGAGAAGGTGAAGTCTGGAGGGTGAATCAGAAGAAGCAGAAGAAAGAGAAGGAGAAGGTGAAGTCTGGAGGGTGAAGCAGAAGAAGCAGAAGAAGGAGAAGGAGAAGGTGAAGACTGGAGGGTGAATCAGAAGAAGTAGAAGAAGGAGAAGAAGAAGGTGAAGTCTGGAGGGTGAATCAGAAGAAGTAGAAGAAGGAGAAGGAGAAGGTGAAGTCTGGAGGGTGAAGCAGAAGAAGCAGAAGAAGGAGAAGGAGAAGGTGAAGTCTGGAGGGTGAATCAGAAGAAGAAGAAGAAGGAGAAGGAGAAGGTGAGGTCTGGAGGGTGAATCAGAAGAAGCAGAAGAAGGAGAAGTAGAAGGTGAAGTCTGGAGGGTGGATCAGAAGAAGCAGAAGAAGGAGAAGGAGAAGGTGAGGTCAGGAGGGTGAATCAGAAGAAGCAGAAGAAGGAGAAGGAGAAGGTGAAGTTAGGAGGGTGAATCAGAAGAAGCAGAAGAAGGAGAAGGAGAAGGTGAAGTCAGGGGGGTGAAGCAGAAGAAGTAGAAGAAGGAGAAGGAGAAGGTGAAGTCAGGAGGGTGAAGCAGAAGAAGCAGAAGAAGGAGAAGGAGAAGGTCAAGTCTGGAGGGCGCAGCAGAAGAAGCAGAAGAAGGAGAAGGAGAAGGTGAAGTCTGGAGGGTGAAGCCGTAGAAGCAGAAGAAGGAGAAGGAGAAGGTGAAGTCTGGAGGGTGAATCAGAAGAAGTAGAAGAAGGAGAAGGAGAAGGTGAAGTCAGGAGGGTGAAGCAGAAGAAGCAGAAGAAGGAGAAGGAGAAGGTGAAGTCTGGAGGGTGAAGCAGAAGAAGCAGAAGAAGGAGAAGGAGAAGGTGAAGTCTGGAGGGCGAAGCAGAAGAAGCAGAAGAAGGAGAAGGAGAAGGTGAATTCTGGAGGGTGAAGCAGAAAAAGCAGATGAAGGACAAGGAGAAGGTGAAGTCTGGAGGGTGAATCAGAAGAAGTAGAAGAAGGAGTAGCAGAAGGTGAAGTCAGGAGGGTGAAGCAGAAGAAGCAGAAGAAGGATAAGGAGAAGGTGAAGTCTGGAGGGTGAAGCAGAAGAAGCAGAAGAAGGAGAAGGAGAAGGTGAAGTCTGGAGGGTGAAGCAGAAGAAGCAGAAGAAGGAGAAGGAGAAGGTGAAGTGAGGAGGGTGAATCAGAAGAATCAGAAGAAGGAGAAGGAGAAGGTGAAGTCTGGAGGGTGAATCAGAAGAAGTAGAAGAAGGAGAAGGAGAAGGTGAAGTCTGGAGGGTGAATCAGAAAAAGTAGAAGAAGGAGAAGGAGAAGGTGAAGTCTGGAGGGTGAATCAGAAGAAGCAGAAGAAGGAGAAGGAGAAGGTGAAGTCTGGAGGGAGAAGCAGAAGAAGTAGAAGAAGGAGAAGGAGAAGGTGAAGTCTGGAGGGTGAATCAGAAGAAGTAGAAGAAGGAGAAGGAGAAGGTGAAGTTTGGAGTGTGAATCAGAAGAAGTAGAAGAAGGAGAAGGAGAAGGTGAAGTCTGGAGGGTGAATCAGAAGAAGCAGAAGAAGGAGAAGGAGAAGGTGAAGTCTGGAGGGTGAATCAGAAGAAGTAGAAGAAGGAGAAGGAGAAGGTGTAGTCTGGAGGGTGAATCAGAAGAAGTAGACGAAGGAGAAGGAGAAGGTGAAGTCTGGAGGGTGAATCAGAAGAAGCAGAAGCAGGAGAAGGAGAAGGTGAAGTCTGGAGGGTGAAACAGAAGAAGTAGAAGAAGGAGAAGAAGAAGGTAAACTCTGGAGGGTGAATCAGAAGAAGCAGAAGAAGGAGAAGGAGAAGGTGAATTCTGGAGGTTGAATCAGAAGTAGCAGAAGAAGGAGAAGGAGAAGGTGAAGTCTGGAGGGTGAATCAGAAGAAGCAGAAGAAGGAGAAGGAGAAGGTGAAGTCTGGAGGGTGAATCAGAAGAAGCAGAAGAAGTAGAAGGAGAAGGTGAATTCTGGAGGGTGAATCAGAAGAAGTAGAAGAAGGAGAAGGAGAAGGTGAAGTCTGGAGGGTGAATCAGAAGAAGCAGAAGAAGGAGAAGGAGAAGGTGAAGTCAGGAGGGTGAATCAGAAGAAGCGGAAGAAGGAGAAGGAGAAGGTGAAGTCTGGAGGGTGAATCAGAAGAAGCAGAAGAAGGAGAAGGAGAAGGTGAAGACTGGAGGGTGAATCAGAAGAAGTAGAAGAAGGAGAAGGAGAAGGTGAAGTCTGGAGGGTGAATCAGAAGAAGTAGAAGAAGGAGAAGGCGAAGTCTGGAGGGTGAATCAGAAGAAGTAGAAGAAGGAGAAGGAGAAGGTGAAGTCATGAGGGAGAAGCAGAAGAAGCAGAAGAAGGAGAAGGAGAAGGTGATGCCTGGAGGGTGAAGCAGAAGAAGCAGAAGAAGGAGAAGGAGAAGGTGAAGTCTGGAGGGCGAAGCAGAAGAAGCAGAAGAAGGAGAAAGAGAAGGTGACGTCTGGAGGGTGAAGAAGAAGAAGCAGAAGAAGGAGAAGGAGAAGGTGAAGTCTGGAGGGTGAATCAGAAGAAGTAGAAGAAGGAGAAGGAGAAGGTGAAGTCTGGAGGGTGAATCAGAAGAAGTAGAAGAAGGAGAAGGAGAAGGTGAAGTCAGGAGGGTGAAGCAGAAGAAGCAGAAGAAGGAGAAGGAGAAGGTGAAGTCTGGAGGGTGAAGCAGAAGAAGCAGAAGAAGGAGAAGGAGAAGGTGAAGTCTGGAGGGTGAAGCAGAAGAAGCAGAAGAAGGAGAAGGAGAAGGTGAAGTCTGGAGGGAGAAGCAGAAGAAGTAGAAGAAGGAGAAGGAGAAGGTGAAGTCTGGAGGGTGAATCAGAAGAAGTAGAAGAAGGAGAAGGAGAAGGTGACGTCTGGAGGGTGAATCAGAAGAAGTAGAAGAAGGAGAAGGAGAAGGTGAAGTCTGGAGGGTGAATCAGAAGAAGCAGAAGAAGGAGAAGGAGAAGGAGAAGTCTGGAGGGTGAATCAGAAGAAGTAGAAGAAGGAGAAGGAGAAGGTGTAGTCTGGAGGGTGAATCAGAAGAAGTAGACGAAGGAGAAGGAGAAGGTGAAGTCTGGAGGGTGAATCAGAAGAAGTAGAAGAAGGAGAAGGAGAAGGTGAAGTCTGGAGGGTGAATCAGAAGAAGCAGAAGAAGGAGAAGGAGAAGGTGAAGTCTGGAGGGTGAATCAGAAGAAGCAGAAGAAGGCGAAGGAGAAGGTGAAGACTGGAGGGTGAATCAGAATAAGTAGAAGAAGGAGAAGGAGATGGTGAAGTCTGGAGGGTGAATCAGAAGAAGTAGAAGAAGCAGAAGGAGAAGGAGAAGTCTGGAGGGTGAATCAGAAGAAGCAGAAGAAGGAGAAGGAGAAGGTTAAGTCTGGAGGGTGAATCAGAAGAAGCAGAAGAAGGAGAAGGAGAAGGTGAAGTCTGGAGGGTGAATCATAAGAAGTAGAAGAAGGAGAAGGAGAAGGTGAGGTCTGGAGGGTGAATCAGAAGAAGCAGAAGAAGTAGAAGGAGAAGGTGAAGTCTGAAGGGTGAATCAGAAGAAGCAGAAGATGGAGAAGGAGAAGGTGAAGTCTGGAGGGTGAATCAGAAGAAGCAGAAGAAGGAGAAGGAGAAGGTGAAGTCTGGAGGGTGAATCAGAAGATGCAGAAGAAGGAGAAGGAGAAGGTGAAGTCTGGAGGGTGAATCAGTAGAAGTAGAAGAAGGAGAAGGAGAAGGTGAAGTCTGGAGGGTGAATCAGAAGAAGTAGAAGAAGGAGAAGGAGAAGGACAAGTCTGGAGGGTGAATCAGACGAAGCAGAAGAAGGAGAAGGAGAAGGTGAAGTCTGGAGGGTGAATCAGAAGAAGCAGAAGAAGGAGAATGAGAAGATGAAGTCTGGAGGGTGTATCAGAAGAAGTAGAAGAAGGAGAAGGAGAAGGTGAAGTCTGGAGGGTGAATCAGAAGAAGCAGAAGAAGGAGAAGGAGAAGGTGAAGTCTGGAGGGTGAATCAGAAGAAGCAGAAGAAGGAGAAGGAGAAGGTGAAGTCTGGAGGGTGAATCAGAAGAAGCAGAATAAGGAGAAGGAGAAGGTGAAGTCTGGAGGGTGAATCAGGAGAAGCAGAAGAAGGAGAAGGAGAAGGTGAAGTCTGGAGGGTGAATCAGAAGAAGTAGAAGAAGGAGAAGGATAAGGTGAAGTCTGGAGGGTGAAGCAGAAGAAGTAGAAGAAGGAGAAGGAGAAGGTGAAGTCAGGAGGGTGAATCAGAAGAAGTAGAAGACGGAGAAGGAGAAGGTGAAGTCTGGAGGGTGAATCAGAAGAAGCAGAAGAAGGAGAAGGAGAAGGTGAAGTCTGGAGGGTGAAAATAGAAGAAGCAAAAGAATGAGAAGGAGAAGATGAAGTCTGGAGGGTGAATCAGAAGAAGTAGAAGAAGGAGAAGGAGAAGGTGAGGTCTGGAGGGTGAATCAGAAGAAGCAGAAGAAGGAGAAGGAGAAGATGAAGTCTGGAGTGTGAATCAGAAGAAGCAGAAGAAGGAGAAGGAGAAGGTGAAGTCTGGAGGGTGAATCAGAAGAAGCAGAAGAAGGAGAAGGAGAAGGTGAAGTCAGGAGGGTGAATCAGAAGAAGCAGAAGAAGGAGAAGGAGAAGGTGAAGTTAGGAGGGTGAATCAGAAGAAGCAGAAGAAGGAGAAGGAGAAGGTGAAGTCAGGGGGGTGAAGCAGAAGAAGTAGAAGAAGGAGAAGGAGATGGTGAAGTCAGGAGGATGAAGCAGAAGAAGCAGAAGAAGGAGAAGGAGAAGGTGAAGTCCGAAGGGTGAAGCAGAAGAAACAGAAGAAGGAGAAGGAGAAGGTGAAGTCTGGAGGGCGAAGCAGAAGAAGCAGAAGAAGGAGAAGGTGAAGGTGAAGTCTGGAGGGTGAAGCAGAAGAAGCAGAAGAAGGAGAAGGAGAAGGTGAAGTCTGGAGGGTGAATCAGAAGAAGTAGAAGAAGGAGAAGGAGAAGGTGAAGTCAGGAGGGTGAAGCAGAAGAAGGAGACGGAGAAGGTGAAGTCTGGAGGGTGAAGCAGAAGAAGCAGAAGAAGGAGAAGGAGAAGGTGAAGTCTGGAGGGTGAAGCAGAAGAAGCAGAAGAAGGAGAAGGAGAAGGTGAAGTCAGGAGGGTGAATCAGAAGAAGTAGAAGAAGGAGAAGGAGAAGGTGAAGTCTGGAGGGTGAATCAGAAGAAGTAGAAGAAGGAGAAGGAGAAGGTGAAGTCTGGAGGGTGAATCAGAAGAAGTAGAAGAAGGAGAAGGAGAAGGTGAAGTCTGGAGGGTGAATCAGAAGAAGCAGAAGAAGGAGAATGAGAAGGTGAAGTCTGGAGGGAGAAGCAGAAGAAGCAGAAGAAGGAGAAGGAGAAGATGAAGTCTGGAGGGTGAATCAGAAGAAGTAGAAGAAGGAGAAGGAGAAGGTGAGATCTGGAGGGTGAATCAGAAGAAGCAGAAGAAGGAGAAGGAGAAGGTGAAGTCTGAAGGGTGAATCAGAAGAAGCAGAAAAAGGAGAAGGAGAAGGTGAAGTCTGGAGGGTGAATCAGAAGAACCAGAAGAAGGAGAAGGAGAAGGTGAAGTCTGGAGGGTGAATCAGAAGAAGCAGAAGAAGGAGAAGGAGAAGGTGAAGTCCGGAGGGTGAATCAGAAGAAGTAGAAGAAGGAGAAGGAGAAGGTGAAGTCTGGAGGGTGAATCAGAAGAAGTAGAAGAAGGAGAAGGAGAAGGTGAAGTCTGGAGGGTGAATCAGAAGAAGCAGAAGAAGGAGAAGGAGAAGGTGAAGTCTGGAGGGTGAATCAGAAGAAGCAGAAGAAGGAGAAGGAGAAGATGAAGTCTGGAGGGTGAAGCAGAAGAAGGAGACGGAGAAGGTGAAGTCTGGAGGGTGAAGCAGAAGAAGCAGAAGAAGGAGAAGGAGAAGGTGAAGTCTGGAGGGTGAAGCAGAAGAAGCAGAAGAAGGAGAAGGAGAAGGTGAAGTCAGGAGGGTGAATCAGAAGAAGTAGAAGAAGGAGAAGGAGAAGGTGAAGTCTGGAGGGTGAATCAGAAGAAGTAGAAGAAGGAGAAGGAGAAGGTGAAGTCTGGAGGGTGAATCAGAAGAAGTAGAAGAAGGAGAAGGAGAAGGTGAAGTCTGGAGGGTGAATCAGAAGAAGCAGAAGAAGGAGAAGGAGAAGGTGAAGTCTGGAGGGAGAAGCAGAAGAAGTAGAAGAAGGAGAAGGAGAATGTAAAGTCTGGAGGGTGAATCAGAAGAAGTAGAAGAAGGAGAAGGAGAAGGTAAAGTCTGGAGGGTGAATCAGAAGAAGTAGAAGAAGGAAAAGGAGAAGGTGAAGTCTGGAGGGTGAATCAGAAGAAGCAGAAGAAGGAGAAGGAGAAGGTGTAGTTTGGAGGGTGAATCAGGAGAAGTAGACGAAGGAGAAGGAGAAGGTGAAGTCTGGAGGGTGAATCAGAAGAAGCAGAAGAAGGAGAAGGAGAAGGTGAAGTCTGGAGGGCGAAGCAGAAGAAGCAGAAGAAGGAGAAGGAGAAGGTGAATTCTGGAGGGTGAAGCAGAAAAAGCAGATGAAGGACAAGGAGAAGGTGAAGTCTGGAGGGTGAATCAGAAGAAGTAGAAGAAGGAGTAGCAGAAGGTGAAGTCAGGAGGGTGAAGCAGAAGAAGCAGAAGAAGGATAAGGAGAAGGTGAAGTCTGGAGGGTGAAGCAGAAGAAGCAGAAGAAGGAGAAGGAGAAGGTGAAGTCTGGAGGGTGAAGCAGAAGAAGCAGAAGAAGGAGAAGGAGAAGATGAAGTGAGGAGGGTGAATCAGAAGAATCAGAAGAAGGAGAAGGAGAAGGTGAAGTCTGGAGGGTGAATCAGAAGAAGTAGAAGAAGGAGAAGGAGAAGGTGAAGTCTGGAGGGTGAATCAGAAAAAGTAGAAGAAGGAGAAGGAGAAGGTGAAGTCTGGAGGGTGAATCAGAAGAAGCAGAAGAAGGAGAAGGAGAAGGTGAAGTCTGGAGGGAGAAGCAGAAGAAGTAGAAGAAGGAGAAGGAGAAGGTGAAGTCTGGAGGGTGAATCAGAAGAAGTAGAAGAAGGAGAAGGAGAAGGTGAAGTTTGGAGTGTGAATCAGAAGAAGTAGAAGAAGGAGAAGGAGAAGGTGAAGTCTGGAGGGTGAATCAGAAGAAGCAGAAGAAGGAGAAGGAGAAGGTGAAGTCTGGAGGGTGAATCAGAAGAAGTAGAAGAAGGAGAAGGAGAAGGTGTAGTCTGGAGGGTGAATCAGAAGAAGTAGACGAAGGAGAAGGAGAAGGTGAAGTCTGGAGGGTGAATCAGAAGAAGCAGAAGCAGGAGAAGGAGAAGGTGAAGTCTGGAGGGTGAAACAGAAGAAGTAGAAGAAGGAGAAGGAGAAGGTAAACTCTGGAGGGTGAATCAGAAGAAGCAGAAGAAGGAGAAGGAGAAGGTGAATTCTGGAGGTTGAATCAGAAGTAGCAGAAGAAGGAGAAGGAGAAGGTGAAGTCTGGAGGGTGAATCAGAAGAAGCAGAAGAAGGAGAAGGAGAAGGTGAAGTCTGGAGGGTGAATCAGAAGAAGCAGAAGAAGTAGAAGGAGAAGGTGAATTCTGGAGGGTGAATCAGAAGAAGTAGAAGAAGGAGAAGGAGAAGGTGAAGTCTGGAGGGTGAATCAGAAGAAGCAGAAGAAGGAGAAGGAGAAGGTGAAGTCAGGAGGGTGAATCAGAAGAAGCGGAAGAAGGAGAAGGAGAAGGTGAAGTCTGGAGGGTGAATCAGAAGAAGCAGAAGAAGGAGAAGGAGAAGGTGAAGACTGGAGGGTGAATCAGAAGAAGTAGAAGAAGGAGAAGGAGAAGGTGAAGTCTGGAGGGTGAATCAGAAGAAGTAGAAGAAGGAGAAGGCGAAGTCTGGAGGGTGAATCAGAAGAAGTAGAAGAAGGAGAAGGAGAAGGTGAAGTCATGAGGGAGAAGCAGAAGAAGTAGAAGAAGGAGAAGGAGAAGGTGAAGTCTGGAGGGTGAATCAGAAGAAGTAGAAGAAGGAGAAGGTGATGCCTGGAGGGTGAAGCAGAAGAAGCAGAAGAAGGAGAAGGAGAAGGTGAAGTCTGGAGGGCGAAGCAGAAGAAGCAGAAGAAGGAGAAAGAGAAGGTGACGTCTGGAGGGTGAAGAAGAAGAAGCAGAAGAAGGAGAAGGAGAAGGTGAAGTCTGGAGGGTGAATCAGAAGAAGTAGAAGAAGGAGAAGGAGAAGGTGAAGTCTGGAGGGTGAATCAGAAGAAGTAGAAGAAGGAGAAGGAGAAGGTGAAGTCTGGAGGGTGAATCAGAAGAAGCAGAAGAAGGAGAAGGAGAAGGTGAAGTCTGGAGGGTGAATCAGAAGAAGCAGAAGAAGGCGAAGGAGAAGGTGAAGACTGGAGGGTGAATCAGAATAAGTAGAAGAAGGAGAAGGAGATGGTGAAGTCTGGAGGGTGAATCAGAAGAAGTAGAAGAAGCAGAAGGAGAAGGAGAAGTCTGGAGGGTGAATCAGAAGAAGCAGAAGAAGGAGAAGGAGAAGGTTAAGTCTGGAGGGTGAATCAGAAGAAGCAGAAGAAGGAGAAGGAGAAGGTGAAGTCTGGAGGGTGAATCATAAGAAGTAGAAGAAGGAGAAGGAGAAGGTGAGGTCTGGAGGGTGAATCAGAAGAAGCAGAAGAATAGAAGGAGAAGGTGAAGTCTGAAGGGTGAATCAGAAGAAGCAGAAGATGGAGAAGGAGAAGGTGAAGTCTGGAGGGTGAATCAGAAGAAGCAGAAGAAGGAGAAGGAGAAGGTGAAGTCTGGAGGGTGAATCAGAAGATGCAGAAGAAGGAGAAGGAGAAGGTGAAGTCTGGAGGGTGAATCAGTAGAAGTAGAAGAAGGAGAAGGAGAAGGTGAAGTCTGGAGGGTGAATCAGAAGAAGTAGAAGAAGGAGAAGGAGAAGGACAAGTCTGGAGGGTGAATCAGACGAAGCAGAAGAAGGAGAAGGAGAAGGTGAAGTCTGGAGGGTGAATCAGAAGAAGCAGAAGAAGGAGAATGAGAAGATGAAGTCTGGAGGGTGTATCAGAAGAAGTAGAAGAAGGAGAAGGAGAAGGTGAAGTCCGGAGGGTGAATCAGAAGAAGTAGAAGAAGGAGAAGGAGAAGGTGAAGTCTGGAGGGTGAATCAGAAGAAGTAGAAGAAGGAGAAGGAGAAGGTGACGTCTGGAGGGTGAATCAGAAGAAGCAGAAGAAGGAGAAGGAGAAGGTGAAGTCTGGAGGATGAATCAGAAGAAGCAGAAGAAGGAGAAGGAGAAGGAGAAGTCTGGAGGGTGAATCAGAAGAAGTAGAAGAAGGAGAAGGAGAAGGTGTAGTCTGGAGGGTGAATCAGAAGAAGTAGACGAAGGAGAAGGAGAAGGTGAAGTCTGGAGGGTGAATCAGAAGAAGTAGAAGAAGGAGAAGGAGAAGGTGAAGTCTGGAGGGTGAATCAGAAGAAGCAGAAGAAGGAGAAGGAGAAGGTGAAGTCTGGAGGGTGAATCAGAAGAAGCAGAAGAAGGCGAAGGAGAAGGTGAAGACTGGAGGGTGAATCAGAATAAGTAGAAGAAGGAGAAGGAGATGGTGAAGTCTGGAGGGTGAATCAGAAGAAGTAGAAGAAGCAGAAGGAGAAGGAGAAGTCTGGAGGGTGAATCAGAAGAAGCAGAAGAAGGAGAAGGAGAAGGTTAAGTCTGGAGGGTGAATCAGAAGAAGCAGAAGAAGGAGAAGGAGAAGGTGAAGTCTGGAGGGTGAATCAGAAGAAGTAGAAGAAGGAGAAGGAGAAGGTGAAGTCTGGAGGGTGAATCAGAAAAAGTAGAAGAAGGAGAAGGAGAAGGTGAAGTCTGGAGGGTGAATCAGAAGAAGCAGAAGAAGGAGAAGGAGAAGGTGAAGTCTGGAGGGAGAAGCAGAAGAAGTAGAAGAAGGAGAAGGAGAAGGTGAAGTCTGGAGGGTGAATCAGAAGAAGTAGAAGAAGGAGAAGGAGAAGGTGAAGTTTGGAGTGTGAATCAGAAGAAGTAGAAGAAGGAGAAGGAGAAGGTGAAGTCTGGAGGGTGAATCAGAAGAAGCAGAAGAAGGAGAAGGAGAAGGTGAAGTCTGGAGGGTGAATCAGAAGAAGTAGAAGAAGGAGAAGGAGAAGGTGTAGTCTGGAGGGTGAATCAGAAGAAGTAGACGAAGGAGAAGGAGAAGGTGAAGTCTGGAGGGTGAATCAGAAGAAGCAGAAGCAGGAGAAGGAGAAGGTGAAGTCTGGAGGGTGAAACAGAAGAAGTAGAAGAAGGAGAAGAAGAAGGTAAACTCTGGAGGGTGAATCAGAAGAAGCAGAAGAAGGAGAAGGAGAAGGTGAATTCTGGAGGTTGAATCAGAAGTAGCAGAAGAAGGAGAAGGAGAAGGTGAAGTCTGGAGGGTGAATCAGAAGAAGCAGAAGAAGGAGAAGGAGAAGGTGAAGTCTGGAGGGTGAATCAGAAGAAGCAGAAGAAGTAGAAGGAGAAGGTGAATTCTGGAGGGTGAATCAGAAGAAGTAGAAGAAGGAGAAGGAGAAGGTGAAGTCTGGAGGGTGAATCAGAAGAAGCAGAAGAAGGAGAAGGAGAAGGTGAAGTCAGGAGGGTGAATCAGAAGAAGCGGAAGAAGGAGAAGGAGAAGGTGAAGTCTGGAGGGTGAATCAGAAGAAGCAGAAGAAGGAGAAGGAGAAGGTGAAGACTGGAGGGTGAATCAGAAGAAGTAGAAGAAGGAGAAGGAGAAGGTGAAGTCTGGAGGGTGAATCAGAAGAAGTAGAAGAAGGAGAAGGCGAAGTCTGGAGGGTGAATCAGAAGAAGTAGAAGAAGGAGAAGGAGAAGGTGAAGTCATGAGGGAGAAGCAGAAGAAGCAGAAGAAGGAGAAGGAGAAGGTGAAGTCTGGAGGGTGAATCAGAAGAAGTAGAAGAAGGAGAAGGAGAAGGTGAAGTCTGGAGGGTGAATCAGAAAAAGTAGAAGAAGGAGAAGGAGAAGGTGAAGTCTGGAGGGTGAATCAGAAGAAGCAGAAGAAGGAGAAGGAGAAGGTGAAGTCTGGAGGGAGAAGCAGAAGAAGTAGAAGAAGGAGAAGGAGAAGGTGAAGTCTGGAGGGTGAATCAGAAGAAGTAGAAGAAGGAGAAGGAGAAGGTGAAGTTTGGAGTGTGAATCAGAAGAAGTAGAAGAAGGAGAAGGAGAAGGTGAAGTCTGGAGGGTGAATCAGAAGAAGCAGAAGAAGGAGAAGGAGAAGGTGAAGTCTGGAGGGTGAATCAGAAGAAGTAGAAGAAGGAGAAGGAGAAGGTGTAGTCTGGAGGGTGAATCAGAAGAAGTAGACGAAGGAGAAGGAGAAGGTGAAGTCTGGAGGGTGAATCAGAAGAAGCAGAAGCAGGAGAAGGAGAAGGTGAAGTCTGGAGGGTGAAACAGAAGAAGTAGAAGAAGGAGAAGAAGAAGGTAAACTCTGGAGGGTGAATCAGAAGAAGCAGAAGAAGGAGAAGGAGAAGGTGAATTCTGGAGGTTGAATCAGAAGTAGCAGAAGAAGGAGAAGGAGAAGGTGAAGTCTGGAGGGTGAATCAGAAGAAGCAGAAGAAGGAGAAGGAGAAGGTGAAGTCTGGAGGGTGAATCAGAAGAAGCAGAAGAAGTAGAAGGAGAAGGTGAATTCTGGAGGGTGAATCAGAAGAAGTAGAAGAAGGAGAAGGAGAAGGTGAAGTCTGGAGGGTGAATCAGAAGAAGCAGAAGAAGGAGAAGGAGAAGGTGAAGTCAGGAGGGTGAATCAGAAGAAGCGGAAGAAGGAGAAGGAGAAGGTGAAGTCTGGAGGGTGAATCAGAAGAAGCAGAAGAAGGAGAAGGAGAAGGTGAAGACTGGAGGGTGAATCAGAAGAAGTAGAAGAAGGAGAAGGAGAAGGTGAAGTCTGGAGGGTGAATCAGAAGAAGTAGAAGAAGGAGAAGGCGAAGTCTGGAGGGTGAATCAGAAGAAGTAGAAGAAGGAGAAGGAGAAGGTGAAGTCATGAGGGAGAAGCAGAAGAAGCAGAAGAAGGAGAAGGAGAAGGTGATGCCTGGAGGGTGAAGCAGAAGAAGCAGAAGAAGGAGAAGGAGAAGGTGAAGTCTGGAGGGCGAAGCAGAAGAAGCAGAAGAAGGAGAAAGAGAAGGTGACGTCTGGAGGGTGAAGAAGAAGAAGCAGAAGAAGGAGAAGGAGAAGGTGAAGTCTGGAGGGTGAATCAGAAGAAGTAGAAGAAGGAGAAGGAGAAGGTGAAGTCTGGAGGGTGAATCAGAAGAAGTAGAAGAAGGAGAAGGAGAAGGTGAAGTCAGGAGGGTGAAGCAGAAGAAGCAGAAGAAGGAGAAGGAGAAGGTGAAGTCTGGAGGGTGAAGCAGAAGAAGCAGAAGAAGGAGAAGGAGAAGGTGAAGTCTGGAGGGTGAAGCAGAAGAAGCAGAAGAAGGAGAAGGAGAAGGTGAAGTCTGGAGGGAGAAGCAGAAGAAGTAGAAGAAGGAGAAGGAGAAGGTGAAGTCTGGAGGGTGAATCAGAAGAAGTAGAAGAAGGAGAAGGAGAAGGTGACGTCTGGAGGGTGAATCAGAAGAAGTAGAAGAAGGAGAAGGAGAAGGTGAAGTCTGGAGGGTGAATCAGAAGAAGCAGAAGAAGGAGAAGGAGAAGGAGAAGTCTGGAGGGTGAATCAGAAGAAGTAGAAGAAGGAGAAGGAGAAGGTGTAGTCTGGAGGGTGAATCAGAAGAAGTAGACGAAGGAGAAGGAGAAGGTGAAGTCTGGAGGGTGAATCAGAAGAAGTAGAAGAAGGAGAAGGAGAAGGTGAAGTCTGGAGGGTGAATCAGAAGAAGCAGAAGAAGGAGAAGGAGAAGGTGAAGTCTGGAGGGTGAATCAGAAGAAGCAGAAGAAGGCGAAGGAGAAGGTGAAGACTGGAGGGTGAATCAGAATAAGTAGAAGAAGGAGAAGGAGATGGTGAAGTCTGGAGGGTGAATCAGAAGAAGTAGAAGAAGCAGAAGGAGAAGGAGAAGTCTGGAGGGTGAATCAGAAGAAGCAGAAGAAGGAGAAGGAGAAGGTTAAGTCTGGAGGGTGAATCAGAAGAAGCAGAAGAAGGAGAAGGAGAAGGTGAAGTCTGGAGGGTGAATCATAAGAAGTAGAAGAAGGAGAAGGAGAAGGTGAGGTCTGGAGGGTGAATCAGAAGAAGCAGAAGAAGTAGAAGGAGAAGGTGAAGTCTGAAGGGTGAATCAGAAGAAGCAGAAGATGGAGAAGGAGAAGGTGAAGTCTGGAGGGTGAATCAGAAGAAGCAGAAGAAGGAGAAGGAGAAGGTGAAGTCTGGAGGGTGAATCAGAAGATGCAGAAGAAGGAGAAGGAGAAGGTGAAGTCTGGAGGGTGAATCAGTAGAAGTAGAAGAAGGAGAAGGAGAAGGTGAAGTCTGGAGGGTGAATCAGAAGAAGTAGAAGAAGGAGAAGGAGAAGGACAAGTCTGGAGGGTGAATCAGACGAAGCAGAAGAAGGAGAAGGAGAAGGTGAAGTCTGGAGGGTGAATCAGAAGAAGCAGAAGAAGGAGAATGAGAAGATGAAGTCTGGAGGGTGTATCAGAAGAAGTAGAAGAAGGAGAAGGAGAAGGTGAAGTCTGGAGGGTGAATCAGAAGAAGCAGAAGAAGGAGAAGGAGAAGGTGAAGTCTGGAGGGTGAATCAGAAGAAGCAGAAGAAGGAGAAGGAGAAGGTGAAGTCTGGAGGGTGAATCAGAAGAAGCAGAATAAGGAGAAGGAGAAGGTGAAGTCTGGAGGGTGAATCAGGAGAAGCAGAAGAAGGAGAAGGAGAAGGTGAAGTCTGGAGGGTGAATCAGAAGAAGTAGAAGAAGGAGAAGGATAAGGTGAAGTCTGGAGGGTGAAGCAGAAGAAGTAGAAGAAGGAGAAGGAGAAGGTGAAGTCAGGAGGGTGAATCAGAAGAAGTAGAAGACGGAGAAGGAGAAGGTGAAGTCTGGAGGGTGAATCAGAAGAAGCAGAAGAAGGAGAAGGAGAAGGTGAAGTCTGGAGGGTGAAAATAGAAGAAGCAAAAGAATGAGAAGGAGAAGATGAAGTCTGGAGGGTGAATCAGAAGAAGTAGAAGAAGGAGAAGGAGAAGGTGAGGTCTGGAGGGTGAATCAGAAGAAGCAGAAGAAGGAGAAGGAGAAGATGAAGTCTGGAGTGTGAATCAGAAGAAGCAGAAGAAGGAGAAGGAGAAGGTGAAGTCTGGAGGGTGAATCAGAAGAAGCAGAAGAAGGAGAAGGAGAAGGTGCAGTCAGGAGGGTGAATCAGAAGAAGCAGAAGAAGGAGAAGGAGAAGGTGAAGTTAGGAGGGTGAATCAGAAGAAGCAGAAGAAGGAGAAGGAGAAGGTGAAGTCAGGGGGGTGAAGCAGAAGAAGTAGAAGAAGGAGAAGGAGATGGTGAAGTCAGGAGGATGAAGCAGAAGAAGCAGAAGAAGGAGAAGGAGAAGGTGAAGTCCGAAGGGTGAAGCAGAAGAAACAGAAGAAGGAGAAGGAGAAGGTGAAGTCTGGAGGGCGAAGCAGAAGAAGCAGAAGAAGGAGAAGGTGAAGGTGAAGTCTGGAGGGTGAAGCAGAAGAAGCAGAAGAAGGAGAAGGAGAAGGTGAAGTCTGGAGGGTGAATCAGAAGAAGTAGAAGAAGGAGAAGGAGAAGGTGAAGTCAGGAGGGTGAAGCAGAAGAAGGAGACGGAGAAGGTGAAGTCTGGAGGGTGAAGCAGAAGAAGCAGAAGAAGGAGAAGGAGAAGGTGAAGTCTGGAGGGTGAAGCAGAAGAAGCAGAAGAAGGAGAAGGAGAAGGTGAAGTCAGGAGGGTGAATCAGAAGAAGTAGAAGAAGGAGAAGGAGAAGGTGAAGTCTGGAGGGTGAATCAGAAGAAGTAGAAGAAGGAGAAGGAGAAGGTGAAGTCTGGAGGGTGAATCAGAAGAAGTAGAAGAAGGAGAAGGAGAAGGTGAAGTCTGGAGGGTGAATCAGAAGAAGCAGAAGAAGGAGAATGAGAAGGTGAAGTCTGGAGGGAGAAGCAGAAGAAGCAGAAGAAGGAGAAGGAGAAGATGAAGTCTGGAGGGTGAATCAGAAGAAGTAGAAGAAGGAGAAGGAGAAGGTGAGATCTGGAGGGTGAATCAGAAGAAGCAGAAGAAGGAGAAGGAGAAGGTGAAGTCTGAAGGGTGAATCAGAAGAAGCAGAAAAAGGAGAAGGAGAAGGTGAAGTCTGGAGGGTGAATCAGAAGAACCAGAAGAAGGAGAAGGAGAAGGTGAAGTCTGGAGGGTGAATCAGAAGAAGCAGAAGAAGGAGAAGGAGAAGGTGAAGTCCGGAGGGTGAATCAGAAGAAGTAGAAGAAGGAGAAGGAGAAGGTGAAGTCTGGAGGGTGAATCAGAAGAAGTAGAAGAAGGAGAAGGAGAAGGTGAAGTCTGGAGGGTGAATCAGAAGAAGCAGAAGAAGGAGAAGGAGAAGGTGAAGTCTGGAGGGTGAATCAGAAGAAGCAGAAGAAGGAGAAGGAGAAGATGAAGTCTGGAGGGTGAAGCAGAAGAAGGAGACGGAGAAGGTGAAGTCTGGAGGGTGAAGCAGAAGAAGCAGAAGAAGGAGAAGGAGAAGGTGAAGTCTGGAGGGTGAAGCAGAAGAAGCAGAAGAAGGAGAAGGAGAAGGTGAAGTCAGGAGGGTGAATCAGAAGAAGTAGAAGAAGGAGAAGGAGAAGGTGAAGTCTGGAGGGTGAATCAGAAGAAGTAGAAGAAGGAGAAGGAGAAGGTGAAGTCTGGAGGGTGAATCAGAAGAAGTAGAAGAAGGAGAAGGAGAAGGTGAAGTCTGGAGGGTGAATCAGAAGAAGCAGAAGAAGGAGAAGGAGAAGGTGAAGTCTGGAGGGAGAAGCAGAAGAAGTAGAAGAAGGAGAAGGAGAATGTAAAGTCTGGAGGGTGAATCAGAAGAAGTAGAAGAAGGAGAAGGAGAAGGTAAAGTCTGGAGGGTGAATCAGAAGAAGTAGAAGAAGGAAAAGGAGAAGGTGAAGTCTGGAGGGTGAATCAGAAGAAGCAGAAGAAGGAGAAGGAGAAGGTGTAGTTTGGAGGGTGAATCAGGAGAAGTAGACGAAGGAGAAGGAGAAGGTGAAGTCTGGAGGGTGAATCAGAAGAAGCAGAAGAAGGAGAAGGAGAAGGTGAAGTCTGGAGGGCGAAGCAGAAGAAGCAGAAGAAGGAGAAGGAGAAGGTGAATTCTGGAGGGTGAAGCAGAAAAAGCAGATGAAGGACAAGGAGAAGGTGAAGTCTGGAGGGTGAATCAGAAGAAGTAGAAGAAGGAGTAGCAGAAGGTGAAGTCAGGAGGGTGAAGCAGAAGAAGCAGAAGAAGGATAAGGAGAAGGTGAAGTCTGGAGGGTGAAGCAGAAGAAGCAGAAGAAGGAGAAGGAGAAGGTGAAGTCTGGAGGGTGAAGCAGAAGAAGCAGAAGAAGGAGAAGGAGAAGATGAAGTGAGGAGGGTGAATCAGAAGAATCAGAAGAAGGAGAAGGAGAAGGTGAAGTCTGGAGGGTGAATCAGAAGAAGTAGAAGAAGGAGAAGGAGAAGGTGAAGTCTGGAGGGTGAATCAGAAAAAGTAGAAGAAGGAGAAGGAGAAGGTGAAGTCTGGAGGGTGAATCAGAAGAAGCAGAAGAAGGAGAAGGAGAAGGTGAAGTCTGGAGGGAGAAGCAGAAGAAGTAGAAGAAGGAGAAGGAGAAGGTGAAGTCTGGAGGGTGAATCAGAAGAAGTAGAAGAAGGAGAAGGAGAAGGTGAAGTTTGGAGTGTGAATCAGAAGAAGTAGAAGAAGGAGAAGGAGAAGGTGAAGTCTGGAGGGTGAATCAGAAGAAGCAGAAGAAGGAGAAGGAGAAGGTGAAGTCTGGAGGGTGAATCAGAAGAAGTAGAAGAAGGAGAAGGAGAAGGTGTAGTCTGGAGGGTGAATCAGAAGAAGTAGACGAAGGAGAAGGAGAAGGTGAAGTCTGGAGGGTGAATCAGAAGAAGCAGAAGCAGGAGAAGGAGAAGGTGAAGTCTGGAGGGTGAAACAGAAGAAGTAGAAGAAGGAGAAGGAGAAGGTAAACTCTGGAGGGTGAATCAGAAGAAGCAGAAGAAGGAGAAGGAGAAGGTGAATTCTGGAGGTTGAATCAGAAGTAGCAGAAGAAGGAGAAGGAGAAGGTGAAGTCTGGAGGGTGAATCAGAAGAAGCAGAAGAAGGAGAAGGAGAAGGTGAAGTCTGGAGGGTGAATCAGAAGAAGCAGAAGAAGTAGAAGGAGAAGGTGAATTCTGGAGGGTGAATCAGAAGAAGTAGAAGAAGGAGAAGGAGAAGGTGAAGTCTGGAGGGTGAATCAGAAGAAGCAGAAGAAGGAGAAGGAGAAGGTGAAGTCAGGAGGGTGAATCAGAAGAAGCGGAAGAAGGAGAAGGAGAAGGTGAAGTCTGGAGGGTGAATCAGAAGAAGCAGAAGAAGGAGAAGGAGAAGGTGAAGACTGGAGGGTGAATCAGAAGAAGTAGAAGAAGGAGAAGGAGAAGGTGAAGTCTGGAGGGTGAATCAGAAGAAGTAGAAGAAGGAGAAGGCGAAGTCTGGAGGGTGAATCAGAAGAAGGAGAAGAAGGAGAAGGAGAAGGTGAAGTCTGGAGGGTGAATCAGAAGAAGTAGAAGAAGGAGAAGGTGATGCCTGGAGGGTGAAGCAGAAGAAGCAGAAGAAGGAGAAGGAGAAGGTGAAGTCTGGAGGGCGAAGCAGAAGAAGCAGAAGAAGGAGAAAGAGAAGGTGACGTCTGGAGGGTGAAGAAGAAGAAGCAGAAGAAGGAGAAGGAGAAGGTGAAGTCTGGAGGGTGAATCAGAAGAAGTAGAAGAAGGAGAAGGAGAAGGTGAAGTCTGGAGGGTGAATCAGAAGAAGTAGAAGAAGGAGAAGGAGAAGGTGAAGTCTGGAGGGTGAATCAGAAGAAGCAGAAGAAGGAGAAGGAGAAGGTGAAGTCTGGAGGGTGAATCAGAAGAAGCAGAAGAAGGCGAAGGAGAAGGTGAAGACTGGAGGGTGAATCAGAATAAGTAGAAGAAGGAGAAGGAGATGGTGAAGTCTGGAGGGTGAATCAGAAGAAGTAGAAGAAGCAGAAGGAGAAGGAGAAGTCTGGAGGGTGAATCAGAAGAAGCAGAAGAAGGAGAAGGAGAAGGTTAAGTCTGGAGGGTGAATCAGAAGAAGCAGAAGAAGGAGAAGGAGAAGGTGAAGTCTGGAGGGTGAATCATAAGAAGTAGAAGAAGGAGAAGGAGAAGGTGAGGTCTGGAGGGTGAATCAGAAGAAGCAGAAGAATAGAAGGAGAAGGTGAAGTCTGAAGGGTGAATCAGAAGAAGCAGAAGATGGAGAAGGAGAAGGTGAAGTCTGGAGGGTGAATCAGAAGAAGCAGAAGAAGGAGAAGGAGAAGGTGAAGTCTGGAGGGTGAATCAGAAGATGCAGAAGAAGGAGAAGGAGAAGGTGAAGTCTGGAGGGTGAATCAGTAGAAGTAGAAGAAGGAGAAGGAGAAGGTGAAGTCTGGAGGGTGAATCAGAAGAAGTAGAAGAAGGAGAAGGAGAAGGACAAGTCTGGAGGGTGAATCAGACGAAGCAGAAGAAGGAGAAGGAGAAGGTGAAGTCTGGAGGGTGAATCAGAAGAAGCAGAAGAAGGAGAATGAGAAGATGAAGTCTGGAGGGTGTATCAGAAGAAGTAGAAGAAGGAGAAGGAGAAGGTGAAGTCCGGAGGGTGAATCAGAAGAAGTAGAAGAAGGAGAAGGAGAAGGTGAAGTCTGGAGGGTGAATCAGAAGAAGTAGAAGAAGGAGAAGGAGAAGGTGACGTCTGGAGGGTGAATCAGAAGAAGCAGAAGAAGGAGAAGGAGAAGGTGAAGTCTGGAGGATGAATCAGAAGAAGCAGAAGAAGGAGAAGGAGAAGGAGAAGTCTGGAGGGTGAATCAGAAGAAGTAGAAGAAGGAGAAGGAGAAGGTGTAGTCTGGAGGGTGAATCAGAAGAAGTAGACGAAGGAGAAGGAGAAGGTGAAGTCTGGAGGGTGAATCAGAAGAAGTAGAAGAAGGAGAAGGAGAAGGTGAAGTCTGGAGGGTGAATCAGAAGAAGCAGAAGAAGGAGAAGGAGAAGGTGAAGTCTGGAGGGTGAATCAGAAGAAGCAGAAGAAGGCGAAGGAGAAGGTGAAGACTGGAGGGTGAATCAGAATAAGTAGAAGAAGGAGAAGGAGATGGTGAAGTCTGGAGGGTGAATCAGAAGAAGTAGAAGAAGCAGAAGGAGAAGGAGAAGTCTGGAGGGTGAATCAGAAGAAGCAGAAGAAGGAGAAGGAGAAGGTTAAGTCTGGAGGGTGAATCAGAAGAAGCAGAAGAAGGAGAAGGAGAAGGTGAAGTCTGGAGGGTGAATCATAAGAAGTAGAAGAAGGAGAAGGAGAAGGTGAGGTCTGGAGGGTGAATCAGAAGAAGCAGAAGAAGTAGAAGGAGAAGGTGAAGTCTGAAGGGTGAATCAGAAGAAGCAGAAGATGGAGAAGGAGAAGGTGAAGTCTGGAGGGTGAATCAGAAGAAGCAGAAGAAGGAGAAGGAGAAGGTGAAGTCTGGAGGGTGAATCAGAAGATGCAGAAGAAGGAGCAGGAGAAGGTGAAGTCTGGAGGGTGAATCAGTAGAAGTAGAAGAAGGAGAAGGAGAAGGTGAAGTCTGGAGGGTGAATCAGAAGAAGTAGAAGAAGGAGAAGGAGAAGGACAAGTCTGGAGGGTGAATCAGACGAAGCAGAAGAAGGAGAAGGAGAAGGTGAAGTCTGGAGGGTGAATCAGAAGAAGCAGAAGAAGGAGAATGAGAAGATGAAGTCTGGAGGGTGTATCAGAAGAAGTAGAAGAAGGAGAAGGAGAAGGTGAAGTCCGGAGGGTGAATCAGAAGAAGCAGAAGAAGGAGAAGGAGAAGGTGAAGTCTGGAGGGTGAATCAGAAGAAGCAGAAGAAGGGGAAGGAGAAGGTGAAGTCTGGAGGGTGAATCAGAAGAAGCAGAATAAGGAGAAGGAGAAGGTGAAGTCTGGAGGGTGAATCAGGAGAAGCAGAAGAAGGAGAAGGAGAAGGTGAAGTCTGGAGGGTGAATCAGAAGAAGTAGAAGAAGGAGAAGGATAAGGTGAAGTCTGGAGGGTGAAGCAGAAGAAGTAGAAGAAGGAGAAGGAGAAGGTGAAGTCAGGAGGGTGAATCAGAAGAAGTAGAAGAAGGAGAAGGAGAAGGTGAAGTCTGGAGGGTGAATCAGAAGAATCAGAAGAAGGAGAAGGAGAAGGTGAAGTCTGGAGGGTGAAAATAGAAGAAGCAAAAGAATGAGAAGGAGAAGATGAAGTCTGGAGGGTGAATCAGAAGAAGTAGAAGAAGGAGAAGGAGAAGGTGAGGTCTGGAGGGTGAATCAGAAGAAGCAGAAGAAGGAGAAGGAGAAGATGAAGTCTGGAGTGTGAATCAGAAGAAGCAGAAGAAGGAGAAGGAGAAGATGAAGTCTGGAGGGTGAATCAGAAGAAGCAGAAGAAGGAGAAGGAGAAGGTGAAGTCAGGAGGGTGAATCAGAAGAAGCAGAAGAAGGAGAAGGAGAAGGTGAAGTTAGGAGGGTGAATCAGAAGAAGCAGAAGAAGGAGAAGGAGAAGGTGAAGTCAGGGGGGTGAAGCAGAAGAAGTAGAAGAAGGAGAAGGAGATGGTGAAGTCAGGAGGATGAAGCAGAAGAAGCAGAAGAAGGAGAAGGAGAAGGTGAAGTCTGGAGGGTGAAGCAGAAGAAACAGAAGAAGGAGAAGGAGAAGGTGAAGTCTGGAGGGCGAAGCAGAAGAAGCAGAAGAAGGAGAAGGTGAAGGTGAAGTCTGGAGGGTGAAGCAGAAGAAGCAGAAGAAGGAGAAGGAGAAGGTGAAGTCTGGAGGGTGAATCAGAAGAAGTAGAAGAAGGAGAAGGAGAAGGTGAAGTCAGGAGGGTGAAGCAGAAGAAGGAGACGGAGAAGGTGAAGTCTGGAGGGTGAAGCAGAAGAAGCAGAAGAAGGAGAAGGAGAAGGTGAAGTCTGGAGGGTGAAGCCGAAGAAGCAGAAGAAGGAGAAGGAGAAGGTGAAGTCAGGAGGGTGAATCAGAAGAAGTAGAAGAAGGAGAAGGAGAAGGTGAAGTCTGGAGGGTGAATCAGAAGAAGTAGAAGAAGGAGAAGGAGAAGGTGAAGTCTGGAGGGTGAATCAGAAGAAGTAGAAGAAGGAGAAGGAGAAGGTGAAGTCTGGAGGGTGAATCAGAAGAAGCAGAAGAAGGAGAAGGAGAAGGTGAAGTCTGGAGGGAGAAGCAGAAGAAGCAGAAGAAGGAGAAGGAGAAGATGAAGTCTGGAGGGTGAATCAGAAGAAGTAGAAGAAGGAGAAGGAGAAGGTGAGATCTGGAGGGTGAATCAGAAGAAGCAGAAGAAGGAGAAGGAGAAGGTGAAGTCTGAAGGGTGAATCAGAAGAAGCAGAAAAAGGAGAAGGAGAAGGTGAAGTCCGGAGGGTGAATCAGAAGAAGTAGAAGAAGGAGAAGGAGAAGGTGAAGTCTGGAGGGTGAATCAGAAGAAGTAGAAGAAGGAGAAGGAGAAGGTGAAGTCTGGAGGGTGAATCAGAAGAAGCAGAAGAAGGAGAAGGAGAAGGTGAAGTCTGGAGGGTGAATCAGAAGAAGCAGAAGAAGGAGAAGGAGAAGATGAAGTCTGGAGGGTGAAGCAGAAGAAGGAGACGGAGAAGGTGAAGTCTGGAGGGTGAAGCAGAAGAAGCAGAAGAAGGAGAAGGAGAAGGTGAAGTCTGGAGGGTGAAGCAGAAGAAGCAGAAGAAGGAGAAGGAGAAGGTGAAGTCAGGAGGGTGAATCAGAAGAAGTGGAAGAAGGAGAAGGAGAAGGTGAAGTCTGGAGGGAGAAGCAGAAGAAGTAGAAGAAGGAGAAGGAGAATGTAAAGTCTGGAGGGTGAATCAGAAGAAGTAGAAGAAGGAGAAGGAGAAGGTAAAGTCTGGAGGGTGAATCAGAAGAAGTAGAAGAAGGAAAAGGAGAAGGTGAAGTCTGGAGGGTGAATCAGAAGAAGCAGAAGAAGGAGAAGGAGAAGGTGTAGTTTGGAGGGTGAATCAGGAGAAGTAGACGAAGGAGAAGGAGAAGGTGAAGTCTGGAGGGTGAATCAGAAGAAGCAGAAGAAGGAGAAGGAGAAGGTAAAGTCTGGAGGGTGAATCAGAAGAAGTAGAAGAAGGAGAAGGCGAAGTCTGGAGGGTGAATCAGAAGAAGTAGAAGAAGGAGAAGGAGAAATGAAGTCATGAGGGAGAAGCAGAAGAAGCAGAAGAAGGAGAAGGAGAAGGTGATGCCTGGAGGGTGAAGCAGAAGAAGCAGAAGAAGGAGAAGGAGAAGGTGAAGTCTGGAGGGCGAAGCAGAAGAAGCAGAAGAAGGAGAAAGAGAAGGTGACGTCTGGAGGGTGAAGAAGAAGAAGCAGAAGAAGGAGAAGGAGAAGGTGAAGTCTGGAGGGTGAATCAGAAGAAGTAGAAGAAGGAGAAGGAGAAGGTGAAGTCTGGAGGGTGAATCAGAAGAAGTAGAAGAAGGAGAAGGAGAAGGTGAAGTCAGGAGGGTGAAGCAGAAGAAGCAGAAGAAGGAGAAGGAGAAGGTGAAGTCTGGAGGGTGAAGCAGAAGAAGCAGAAGAAGGAGAAGGAGAAGGTGAAGTCTGGAGGGTGAAGCAGAAGAAGCAGAAGAAGGAGAAGGAGAAGGTGAAGTCTGGAGGGAGAAGCAGAAGAAGTAGAAGAAGGAGAAGGAGAAGGTGAAGTCTGGAGGGTGAATCAGAAGAAGTAAAAGAAGGAGAAGGAGAAGGTGACGTCTGGAGGGTGAATCAGAAGAAGTAGAAGAAGGAGAAGGAGAAGGTGAAGTCTGGAGGGTGAATCAGAAGAAGCAGAAGAAGGAGAAGGAGAAGGAGAAGTCTGGAGGGTGAATCAGAAGAAGTAGAAGAAGGAGAAGGAGAAGGTGTAGTCTGGAGGGTGAATCAGAAGATGTAGACGAAGGAGAAGGAGAAGGTGAAGTCTGGAGGGTGAATCAGAAGAAGTAGAAGAAGGAGAAGGAGAAGGTGAAGTCTGGAGGGTGAATCAGAAGAAGTAGAAGAAGGAGAAGGAGAAGGTAAACTCTGGAGGGTGAATCAGAAGAAGCAGAAGAAGGAGAAGGAGAAGGTGAATTCTGGAGGTTGAATCAGAAGTAGCAGAAGAAGGAGATGGAGAAGGTGAAGTCTGGAGGGTGAATCAGAAGAAGCAGAAGAAGGAGAAGGAGAAGGTGAATTCTGGAGGTTGAATCAGAAGTAGCAGAAGAAGGAGAAGGAGAAGGTGAAGTCTGGAGGGTGAATCAGAAGAAGCAGAAGAAGGAGAAGGAGAAGGTGAAGTCTGGAGGGTGAATCAGAAGAAGCAGAAGAAGTAGAAGGAGAAGGTGAATTCTGGAGGGTGAATCAGAAGAAGTAGAAGAAGGAGAAGGAGAAGGTGAAGTCTGGAGGGTGAATCAGAAGAAGCAGAAGAAGGAGAAGGAGAAGGTGAAGTCAGGAGGGTGAATCAGAAGAAGCGGAAGAAGGAGAAGGAGAAGGTGAAGTCTGGAGGGTGAATCAGAAGAAGCAGAAGAAGGAGAAGGAGAAGGTGAAGACTGGAGGGTGAATCAGAAGAAGTAGAAGAAGGAGAAGGAGAAGGTGAAGTCTGGAGGGTGAATCAGAAGAAGTAGAAGAAGGAGAAGGCGAAGTCTGGAGGGTGAATCAGAAGAAGTAGAAGAAGGAGAAGGAGAAGGTGAAGTCATGAGGGAGAAGCAGAAGAAGCAGAAGAAGGAGAAGGAGAAGGTGATGCCTGGAGGGTGAAGCAGAAGAAGCAGAAGAAGGAGAAGGAGAAGGTGAAGTCTGGAGGGCGAAGCAGAAGAAGCAGAAGAAGGAGAAAGAGAAGGTGACGTCTGGAGGGTGAAGAAGAAGAAGCAGAAGAAGGAGAAGGAGAAGGTGAAGTCTGGAGGGTGAATCAGAAGAAGTAGAAGAAGGAGAAGGAGAAGGTGAAGTCTGGAGGGTGAATCAGAAGAAGTAGAAGAAGGAGAAGGAGAAGGTGAAGTCAGGAGGGTGAAGCAGAAGAAGCAGAAGAAGGAGAAGGAGAAGGTGATGTCTGGAGGGTGAAGCTATAGAAGCAGAAGAAGGAGAAGGAGAAGGTGAAGTCTGGAGGGTGAAGCAGAAGAAGCAGAAGAAGGAGAAGGAGAAGGTGAAGTCTGGAGGGAGAAGCAGAAGAAGTAGAAGAAGGAGAAGGAGAAGGTGAAGTCTGGAGGGTGAATCAGAAGAAGTAGAAGAAGGAGAAGGAGAAGGTGACGTCTGGAGGGTGAATCAGAAGAAGTAGAAGAAGGAGAAGGAGAAGGTGAAGTCTGGAGGGTGAATCAGAAGAAGCAGAAGAAGGAGAAGGAGAAGTCTGGAGGGTGAATCAGAAGAAGTAGAAGAAGGAGAAGGAGAAGGTGTAGACTGGAGGGTGAATCAGAAGAAGTAGACGAAGGAGAAGGAGAAGGTGAAGTCTGGAGGGTGAATCAGAAGAAGTAGAAGAAGGAGAAGGAGAAGGTGAAGTCTGGAGGGCGAATCAGAAGAAGCAGAAGAAGGAGAAGGAGAAGGTGAAGTCTGGAGGGTGAATCAGAAGAAGCAGAAGAAGGCGAAGGAGAAGGTGAAGACTGGAGGGTGAATCAGAATAAGTAGAAGAAGGAGAAGGAGATGGTGAAGTCTGGATGGTGAATCAGAAGAAGTAGAAGAAGCAGAAGGAGAAGGAGAAGTCTGGAGGGTGAATCAGAAGAAGCAGAAGAAGGAGAAGGAGAAGGTTAAGTCTGGAGGGTGAATCAGAAGAAGCAGAAGAAGGAGAAGGAGAAGGTGAAGTCTGGAGGGTGAATCATAAGAAGTAGAAGAAGGAGAAGGAGAAGGTGAGGTCTGGAGGGTGAATCAGAAGAAGCAGAAGAAGTAGAAGGAGAAGGTGAAGTCTGAAGGGTGAATCAGAAGAAGCAGAAGATGGAGAAGGAGAAGGTGAAGTCTGGAGGGTGAATCAGAAGAAGCAGAAGAAGGAGAAGGAGAAGGTGAAGTCTGGAGGGTGAATCAGAAGATGCAGAAGAAGGAGAAGGAGAAGGTGAAGTCTGGAGGGTGAATCATTAGAAGTAGAAGAAGGAGAAGGAGAAGGTGAAGTCTGGAGGGTGAATCAGAAGAAGTAGAAGAAGGAGAAGGAGAAGGACAAGTCTGGAGGGTGAATCAGACGAAGCAGAAGAAGGAGAAGGAGAAGGTGAAGTCTGGAGGGTGAATCAGAAGAAGCAGAAGAAGGAGAATGAGAAGATGAAGTCTGGAGGGTGTATCAGAAGAAGTAGAAGAAGGAGAAGGAGAAGGTGAAGTCTGGAGGGTGAATCAGAAGAAGCAGAAGAAGGAGAAGGAGAAGGTGAAGTCTGGAGGGTGAATCAGAAGAAGCAGAAGAAGGAGAAGAAGAAGGTGAAGTCTGGAGGGTGAATCAGAAGAAGCAGAATAAGGAGAAGGAGAAGGTGAAGTCTGGAGGGTGAATCAGGAGAAGCAGAAGAAGGAGAAGGAGAAGGTGAAGTCTGGAGGGTGAATCAGAAGAAGTAGAAGAAGGAGAAGGATAAGGTGAAGTCTGGAGGGTGAAGCAGAAGAAGTAGAAGAAGGAGAAGGAGAAGGTGAAGTCAGGAGGGTGAATCAGAAGAAGTAGAAGAAGGAGAAGGAGAAGGTGAAGTCTGGAGGGTGAATCAGAAGAAGCAGAAGAAGGAGAAGGAGAAGGTGAAGTCTGGAGGGTGAAAATAGAAGAAGCAAAAGAATGAAAATGAGAAGATGAAGTCTGGAGGGTGAATCAGAAGAAGTAGAAGAAGGAGAAGGAGAAGGTGAGGTCTGGAGGGTGAATCAGAAGAAGCAGAAGAAGGAGAAGGAGAAGATGAAGTCTGGAGTGTGAATCAGAAGAAGCAGAAAAAGGAGAAGGAGAAGGTGAAGTCTGGAGGGTGAATCAGAAGAAGCAGAAGAAGGAGAAGGAGAAGGTGAAGTCAGGAGGGTGAATCAGAAGAAGCAGAAGAAGGAGAAGGAGAAGGTGAAGTTAGGAGGGTGAATCAGAAGAAGCAGAAGAAGGAGAAGGAGAAGGTGAAGTCAGGGGGGTGAAGCAGAAGAAGTAGAAGAAGGAGAAGGAGATGGTGAAGTCAGGAGGATGAAGCAGAAGAAGCAGAAGAAGGAGAAGGAGAAGGTGAAGTCTGGAGGGTGAAGCAGAAGAAACAGAAGAAGGAGAAGGAGAAGGTGAAGTCTGGAGGGCGAAGCAGAAGAAGCAGAAGAAGGAGAAGGTGAAGGTGAAGTCTGGAGGGTGAAGCAGAAGAAGCAGAAGAAGGAGAAGGAGAAGGTGAAGTCTGGAGGGTGAATCAGAAGAAGTAGAAGAAGGAGAAGGAGAAGGTGAAGTCAGGAGGGTGAAGCAGAAGAAGGAGACGGAGAAGGTGAAGTCTGGAGGGTGAAGCAGAAGAAGCAGAAGAAGGAGAAGGAGAAGGTGAAGTCTGGAGGGTGAAGCAGAAGAAGCAGAAGAAGGAGAAGGAGAAGGTGAAGTCAGGAGGGTGAATCAGAAGAAGTAGAAGAAGGAGAAGGAGAAGGTGAAGTCTGGAGGGTGAATCAGAAGAAGTAGAAGAAGGAGAAGGAGAAGGTGAAGTCTGGAGGGTGAATCAGAAGAAGTAGAAGAAGGAGAAGGAGAAGGTGAAGTCTGGAGGGTGAATCAGAAGAAGCAGAAGAAGGAGAAGGAGAAGGTGAAGTCTGGAGGGAGAAGCAGAAGAAGCAGAAGAAGGAGAAGGAGAAGATGAAGTCTGGAGGGTGAATCAGAAGAAGTAGAAGAAGGAGAAGGAGAAGGTGAGATCTGGAGGGTGAATCAGAAGAAGCAGAAGAAGGAGAAGGAGAAGGTGAAGTCTGAAGGGAGAATCAGAAGAAGCAGAAAAAGGAGAAGGAGAAGGTGAAGTCTGGAGGGTGAATCAGAAGAACCAGAAGAAGGAGAAGGAGAAGGTGAAGTCTGGAGGGTGAATCAGAAGAAGCAGAAGAAGGAGAAGGAGAAGGTGAAGTCCGGAGGGTGAATCAGAAGAAGTAGAAGAAGGAGAAGGAGAAGGTGAAGTCTGGAGGGTGAATCAGAAGAAGTAGAAGAAGGAGAAGGAGAAGGTGAAGTCTGGAGGGTGAATCAGAAGAAGCAGAAGAAGGAGAAGGAGAAGGTGAAGTCTGGAGGGTGAATCAGAAGAAGCAGAAGAAGGAGAAGGAGAAGATGAAGTCTGGAGGGTGAAGCAGAAGAAGGAGACGGAGAAGGTGAAGTCTGGAGGGTGAAGCAGAAGAAGCAGAAGAAGGAGAAGGAGAAGGTGAAGTCTGGAGGGTGAAGCAGAAGAAGCAGAAGAAGGAGAAGGAGAAGGTGAAGTCTGGAGGGAGAAGCCGAACAAGTAGAAGAAGGAGAAGGAGAATGTAAAGTCTGGAGGGTGAATCAGAAGAAGTAGAAGAAGGAGAAGGAGAAGGTGAAGTCTGGAGGGTGAATCAGAAGAAGTAGAAGAAGGAGAAGGAGAAGGTGAAGTCTGGAGGTTGAATCAGAAGAAGTAGAAGAAGGAGAAGGAGAAGGTGTAGTCTGGAGGGTGAATCAGAAGAAGCAGAAGAAGGAGAAGGAGAAGGTGAAGTCTGGAGGGAGAAGCCGAACAAGTAGAAGAAGGAGAAGGAGAATGTAAAGTCTGGAGGGTGAATCAGAAGAAGTAGAAGAAGGAGAAGGAGAAGGTAAAGTCTGGAGGGTGAATCAGAAGAAGTAGAAGAAGGAAAAGGAGAAGGTGAAGTCTGGAGGGTGAATCAGAAGAAGCAGAAGAAGGAGAAGGAGAAGGTGTAGTTTGGAGGGTGAATCAGGAGAAGTAGACGAAGGAGAAGGAGAAGGTGAAGTCTGGAGGGTGAATCAGAAGAAGCAGAAGAAGGAGAAGGAGAAGGTGAAGTCTGGAGGGTGAATCAGAAGAAGTAGAAGAAGGAGAAGGCGAAGTCTGGAGGGTGAATCAGAAGAAGTAGAAGAAGGAGAAGGAGAAATGAAGTCATGAGGGAGAAGCAGAAGAAGCAGAAGAAGGAGAAGGAGAAGGTGATGCCTGGAGGGTGAAGCAGAAGAAGCAGAAGAAGGAGAAGGAGAAGGTGAAGTCTGGAGGGCGAAGCAGAAGAAGCAGAAGAAGGAGAAAGAGAAGGTGACGTCTGGAGGGTGAAGAAGAAGAAGCAGAAGAAGGAGAAGGAGAAGGTGAAGTCTGGAGGGTGAATCAGAAGAAGTAGAAGAAGGAGAAGGAGAAGGTGAAGTCTGGAGGGTGAATCAGAAGAAGTAGAAGAAGGAGAAGGAGAAGGTGAAGTCAGGAGGGTGAAGCAGAAGAAGCAGAAGAAGGAGAAGGAGAAGGTGAAGTCTGGAGGGTGAAGCAGAAGAAGCAGAAGAAGGAGAAGGAGAAGGTGAAGTCTGGAGGGTGAAGCAGAAGAAGCAGAAGAAGGAGAAGGAGAAGGTGAAGTCTGGAGGGAGAAGCAGAAGAAGTAGAAGAAGGAGAAGGAGAAGGTGAAGTCTGGTGGGTGAATCAGAAGAAGTAAAAGAAGGAGAAGGAGAAGTTGACGTCTGGAGGGTGAATCAGAAGAAGTAGAAGAAGGAGAAGGAGAAGGTGAAGTCTGGAGGGTGAATCAGAAGAAGCAGAAGAAGGAGAAGGAGAAGGAGAAGTCTGGAGGGTGAATCAGAAGAAGTAGAAGAAGGAGAAGGAGAAGGTGTAGTCTGGAGGGTGAATCAGAAGAAGTAGACGAAGGAGAAGGAGAAGGTGTAGTTTGGAGGGTGAATCAGGAGAAGTAGACGAAGGAGAAGGAGAAGGTGAAGTCTGGAGGGTGAATCAGAAGAAGCAGAAGAAGGAGAAGGAGAAGGTGAAGTCTGGAGGGTGAATCAGAAGAAGTAGAAGAAGGAGAAGGCGAATTCTGGAGGGTGAATCAGAAGAAGTAGAAGAAGGAGAAGGAGAAATGAAGTCATGAGGGAGAAGCAGAAGAAGCAGAAGAAGGAGAAGGAGAAGGTGATGCCTGGAGGGTGAAGCAGAAGAAGCAGAAGAAGGAGAAGGAGAAGGTGAAGTCTGGAGGGCGAAGCAGAAGAAGCAGAAGAAGGAGAAAGAGAAGGTGACGTCTGGAGGGTGAAGAAGAAGAAGCAGAAGAAGGAGAAGGAGAAGGTGAAGTCTGGAGGGTGAATCAGAAGAAGTAGAAGAAGGAGAAGGAGAAGGTGAAGTCTGGAGGGTGAATCAGAAGAAGTAGAAGAAGGAGAAGGAGAAGGTGAAATCAGGAGGGTGAAGCAGAAGAAGCAGAAGAAGGAGAAGGAGAAGGTGAAGTCTGGAGGGTGAAGCAGAAGAAGCAGAAGAAGGAGAAGGAGAAGGTGAAGTCTGGAGGGTGAAGCAGAAGAAGCAGAAGAAGGAGAAGGAGAAGGTGAAGTCTGGAGGGAGAAGCAGAAGAAGTAGAAGAAGGAGAAGGAGAAGGTGAAGTCTGGAGGGTGAATCAGAAGAAGTAAAAGAAGGAGAAGGAGAAGGTGACGTCTGGAGGGTGAATCAGAAGAAGTAGAAGAAGGAGAAGGAGAAGGTGAAGTCTGGAGGGTGAATCAGAAGAAGCAGAAGAAGGAGAAGGAGAAGGAGAAGTCTGGAGGGTGAATCAGAAGAAGTAGAAGAAGGAGAAGGAGAAGGTGTAGTCTGGAGGGTGAATCAGAAGAAGTAGACGAAGGAGAAGGAGAAGGTGAAGTCTGGAGGGTGAATCAGAAGAAGTAGAAGAAGGAGAAGGAGAAGGTGAAGTCTGGAGGGTGAATCAGAAGAAGCAGAAGAAGGAGAAGGAGAAGGTGAAGTCTGGAGGGTGAATCAGAAGAAGCAGAAGAAGGAGAAGGAGAAGGTGAAGTCTGGAGGGTGAATCAGAAGTAGCAGAAGAAGGAGAAGGAGAAGGTGAAGTCTGGAGGGTGAATCAGAAGAAGCAGAAGAAGTAGAAGGAGAAGGTGAGGTCTGGAGGATGAATCAGAAGAAGGAGAAGAAGGAGAAGGAGAAGGTGAAGTCTGGAGGGTGAATCAGAAGAAGCAGAAGAAGGAGAAGGAGAAGGTGAAGTCAGGAGGGTGAATCAGAAGAAGCAGAAGAAGGAGAAGGAGAAGGTGAAGTCTGGAGGGTGAATCAGAAGAAGCAGAAGAAGGCGAAGGAGAAGGTGAAGACTGGAGGGTGAATCAGAATAAGTAGAAGAAGGAGAAGGAGATGGTGAAGTCTGGAGGGTGAATCAGAAGAAGTAGAAGAAGCAGAAGGAGAAGGCGAAGTCAGGAGGGTGAATCAGAAGAAGCAGAAGAAGGAGAAGGAGAAGGTTAAGTCTGGAGGGTGAATCAGAAGAAGCAGAAGAAGGAGAAGGAGAAGGTGAAGTCTGGAGGGTGAATCAGAAGAAGCAGAAGAAGGAGAAGGAGAAGATGAAGTCTGGAGGGTGAAGCAGAAGAAGGAGACGGAGAAGGTGAAGTCTGGAGGGTGAAGCAGAAGAAGCAGAAGAAGGAGAAGGAGAAGGTGAAGTCTGGAGGGTGAAGCAGAAGAAGCAGAAGAAGGAGAAGGAGAAGGTGAAGTCTGGAGGGTGAATCAGAAGAAGCAGAAGAAGGAGAAGGAGAAGGTGAAGTCTGGAGGGTGAATCAGAAGAAGCAGAAGAAGGAGAAGGAGAAGGTGAAGTCTGGAGGGTGAATCAGAAGAAGCAGAAGAAGTAGAAGGAGAAGGTGAGGTCTGGAGGATGAATCAGAAGAAGGAGAAGAAGGAGAAGGAGAAGGTGAAGTCTGGAGGGTGAATCAGAAGAAGCAGAAGAAGGAGAAGGAGAAGGTGAAGTCAGGAGGGTGAATCAGAAGAAGCAGAAGAAGGAGAAGGAGAAGGTGAAGTCTGGAGGGTGAATCAGAAGAAGCAGAAGAAGGCGAAGGAGAAGGTGAAGACTGGAGGGTGAATCAGAATAAGTAGAAGAAGGAGAAGGAGATGGTGAAGTCTGGAGGGTGAATCAGAAGAAGTAGAAGAAGCAGAAGGAGAAGGCGAAGTCTGGAGGGTGAATCAGAAGAAGCAGAAGAAGGAGAAGGAGAAGGTTAAGTCTGGAGGGTGAATCAGAAGAAGCAGAAGAAGGAGAAGGAGAAGGTGAAGTCTGGAGGGTGAATCAGAAGAAGCAGAAGAAGGAGAAGGAGAAGATGAAGTCTGGAGGGTGAAGCAGAAGAAGGAGACGGAGAAGGTGAAGTCTGGAGGGTGAAGCAGAAGAAGCAGAAGAAGGAGAAGGAGAAGGTGAAGTCTGGAGGGTGAAGCAGAAGAAGCAGAAGAAGGAGAAGGAGAAGGTGAAGTCAGGAGGGTGAATCAGAAGAAGTAGAAGAAGGAGAAGGAGAAGGTGAAGTCTGGAGGGTGAATCAGAAGAAGTAGAAGAAGGAGAAGGAGAAGGTGAAGTCTGGAGGGTGAATCAGAAGAAGTAGAAGAAGGAGAAGGAGAAGGTGTAGTCTGGAGGGTGAATCAGAAGAAGCAGAAGAAGGAGAAGGAGAAGGTGAAGTCTGGAGGGAGAAGCCGAAGAAGTAGAAGAAGGAGAAGGAGAATGTAAAGTCTGGAGGGTGAATCAGAAGAAGTAGAAGAAGGAGAAGGAGAAGGTAAAGTCTGGAGGGTGAATCAGAAGAAGTAGAAGAAGGAAAAGGAGAAGGTGACGTCTGGAGGGTGAATCAGAAGAAGCAGAAGAAGGAGAAGGAGAAGGTGTAGTTTGGAGGGTGAATCAGGAGAAGTAGACGAAGGAGAAGGAGAAGGTGAAGTCTGGAGGGTGAATCAGAAGAAGCAGAAGAAGGAGAAGGAGAAGGTGAAGTCTGGAGGGTGAATCAGAAGAAGTAGAAGAAGGAGAAGGCGAAGTCTGGAGGGTGAATCAGAAGAAGTAGAAGAAGGAGAAGGAGAAATGAAGTCATGAGGGAGAAGCAGAAGAAGCAGAAGAAGGAGAAGGAGAAGGTGATGCCTGGAGGGTGAAGCAGAAGAAGCAGAAGAAGGAGAAGGAGAAGGTGAAGTCTGGAGGGCGAAGCAGAAGAAGCAGAAGAAGGAGAAAGAGAAGATGACGTCTGGAGGGTGAAGAAGAAGAAGCAGAAGAAGGAGAAGGAGAAGGTGAAGTCTGGAGGGTGAATCAGAAGAAGTAGAAGAAGGAGAAGGAGAAGGTGAAGTCTGGAGGGTGAATCAGAAGAAGTAGAAGAAGGAGAAGGAGAAGGTGAAGTCAGGAGGGTGAAGCAGAAGAAGCAGAAGAAGGAGAAGGAGAAGGTGAAGTCTGGAGGGTGAAGCAGAAGAAGCAGAAGAAGGAGAAGGAGAAGGTGAAGTCTGGAGGGTGAAGCAGAAGAAGCAGAAGAAGGAGAAGGAGAAGGTGAAGTCTGGAGGGAGAAGCAGAAGAAGTAGAAGAAGGAGAAGGAGAAGGTGAAGTCTGGAGGGTGAATCAGAAGAAGTAAAAGAAGGAGAAGGAGAAGGTGACGTCTGGAGGGTGAATCAGAAGAAGTAGAAGAAGGAGAAGGAGAAGGTGAAGTCTGGAGGGTGAATCAGAAGAAGTAGAAGAAGGAGAAGGAGAAGGTGAAATCAGGAGGGTGAAGCAGAAGAAGCAGAAGAAGGAGAAGGAGAAGGTGAAGTCTGGAGGGTGAAGCAGAAGAAGCAGAAGAAGGAGAAGGAGAAGGTGAAGTCTGGAGGGTGAAGCAGAAGAAGCAGAAGAAGGAGAAGGAGAAGGTGAAGTCTGGAGGGAGAAGCAGAAGAAGTAGAAGAAGGAGAAGGAGAAGGTGAAGTCTGGAGGGTGAATCAGAAGAAGTAAAAGAAGGAGAAGGAGAAGGTGACGTCTGGAGGGTGAATCAGAAGAAGTAGAAGAAGGAGAAGGAGAAGGTGAAGTCTGGAGGGTGAATCAGAAGAAGCAGAAGAAGGAGAAGGAGAAGGAGAAGTCTGGAGGGTGAATCAGAAGAAGTAGAAGAAGGAGAAGGAGAAGGTGTAGTCTGGAGGGTGAATCAGAAGAAGTAGACGAAGGAGAAGGAGAAGGTGAAGTCTGGAGGGTGAATCAGAAGAAGTAGAAGAAGGAGAAGGAGAAGGTGAAGTCTGGAGGGTGAATCAGAAGAAGCAGAAGAAGGAGAAGGAGAAGGTGAAGTCTGGAGGGTGAATCAGAAGAAGCAGAAGAAGGAGAAGGAGAAGGTGAAGTCTGGAGGGTGAATCAGAAGAAGCAGAAGAAGGAGAAGGAGAAGGTGAAGTCTGGAGGGTGAATCAGAAGAAGCAGAAGAAGTAGAAGGAGAAGGTGAGGTCTGGAGGATGAATCAGAAGAAGGAGAAGAAGGAGAAGGAGAAGGTGAAGTCTGGAGGGTGAATCAGAAGAAGCAGAAGAAGGAGAAGGAGAAGGTGAAGTCAGGAGGGTGAATCAGAAGAAGCAGAAGAAGGAGAAGGAGAAGGTGAAGTCTGGAGGGTGAATCAGAAGAAGCAGAAGAAGGCGAAGGAGAAGGTGAAGACTGGAGGGTGAATCAGAATAAGTAGAAGAAGGAGAAGGAGATGGTGAAGTCTGGAGGGTGAATCAGAAGAAGTAGAAGAAGCAGAAGGAGAAGGCGAAGTCTGGAGGGTGAATCAGAAGAAGCAGAAGAAGGAGAAGGAGAAGGTTAAGTCTGGAGGGTGAATCAGAAGAAGCAGAAGAAGGAGAAGGAGAAGGTGAAGTCTGGAGGGTGAATCAGAAGAAGCAGAAGAAGGAGAAGGAGAAGATGAAGTCTGGAGGGTGAAGCAGAAGAAGGAGACGGAGAAGGTGAAGTCTGGAGGGTGAAGCAGAAGAAGCAGAAGAAGGAGAAGGAGAAGGTGAAGTCTGGAGGGTGAAGCAGAAGAAGCAGAAGAAGGAGAAGGAGAAGGTGAAGTCAGGAGGGTGAATCAGAAGAAGTAGAAGAAGGAGAAGGAGAAGGTGAAGTCTGGAGGGTGAATCAGAAGAAGTAGAAGAAGGAGAAGGAGAAGGTGAAGTCTGGAGGGTGAATCAGAAGAAGTAGAAGAAGGAGAAGGAGAAGGTGTAGTCTGGAGGGTGAATCAGAAGAAGCAGAAGAAGGAGAAGGAGAAGGTGAAGTCTGGAGGGAGAAGCCGAAGAAGTAGAAGAAGGAGAAGGAGAATGTAAAGTCTGGAGGTTGAATCAGAAGAAGTAGAAGAAGGAGAAGGAGAAGGTAAAGTCTGGAGGGTGAATCAGAAGAAGTAGAAGAAGGAAAAGGAGAAGGTGAAGTCTGGAGGGTGAATCAGAAGAAGCAGAAGAAGGAGAAGGAGAAGGTGTAGTTTGGAGGGTGAATCAGGAGAAGTAGACGAAGGAGAAGGAGAAGGTGAAGTCTGGAGGGTGAATCAGAAGAAGCAGAAGAAGGAGAAGGAGAAGGTGAAGTCTGGAGGGTGAATCAGAAGAAGTAGAAGAAGGAGAAGGCGAAGTCTGGAGGGTGAATCAGAAGAAGTAGAAGAAGGAGAAGGAGAAATGAAGTCATGAGGGAGAAGCAGAAGAAGCAGAAGAAGGAGAAGGAGAAGGTGATGCCTGGAGGGTGAAGCAGAAGAAGCAGAAGAAGGAGAAGGAGAAGGTGAAGTCTGGAGGGCGAAGCAGAAGAAGCAGAAGAAGGAGAAAGAGAAGGTGACGTCTGGAGGGTGAAGAAGAAGAAGCAGAAGAAGGAGAAGGAGAAGGTGAAGTCTGGAGGGTGAATCAGAAGAAGTAGAAGAAGGAGAAGGAGAAGGTGAAGTCTGGAGGGTGAATCAGAAGAAGTAGAAGAAGGAGAAGGAGAAGGTGAAGTCAGGAGGGTGAAGCAGAAGAAGCAGAAGAAGGAGAAGGAGAAGGTGAAGTCTGGAGGGTGAAGCAGAAGAAGCAGAAGAAGGAGAAGGAGAAGGTGAAGTCTGGAGGGTGAAGCAGAAGAAGCAGAAGAAGGAGAAGGAGAAGGTGAAGTCTGGAGGGAGAAGCAGAAGAAGTAGAAGAAGGAGAAGGAGAAGGTGAAGTCTGGAGGGTGAATCAGAAGAAGTAAAAGAAGGAGAAGGAGAAGGTGACGTCTGGAGGGTGAATCAGAAGAAGTAGAAGAAGGAGAAGGAGAAGGTGAAGTCTGGAGGGGGAATCAGAAGAAGCAGAAGAAGGAGAAGGAGAAGGAGAAGTCTGGAGGGTGAATCAGAAGAAGTAGAAGAAGGAGAAGGAGAAGGTGTAGTCTGGAGGGTGAATCAGAAGAAGTAGACGAAGGAGAAGGAGAAGGAGTAGTTTGGAGGGTGAATCAGGAGAAGTAGACGAAGGAGAAGGAGAAGGTGAAGTCTGGAGGGTGAATCAGAAGAAGCAGAAGAAGGAGAAGGAGAAGGTGAAGTCTGGAGGGTGAATCAGAAGAAGTAGAAGAAGGAGAAGGCGAATTCTGGAGGGTGTGGTAAACCACGTTCACTATCGTATCACTGTTAGTAGTTAGCACTGTTCACCACTGTTCGTTATAACTGTATCACTGACCACTATTGTATCACGGTACGAGGTCGCCTCTTGCCACACTGCTATACCTGGGATGACCACTGCCGACTCCGCCTTGGCTCCACCCACCAGGCCAGGTATAAAGGTGAGCGACTGGCTGGTATTCCTCCTGCTTGGATCGGATCACCCACGAGAGTGGGCTGTTATTTAGTCAATAAAAACCTTTAGTCACCTTCGTAACTCTTCGCCTTTTATTGGAGGAATTGATAGGTATATCAATTTTATTGACTATATTTAATGATGTCCGACAACGAGTCACAACCGGCGGAGGAGCCACCAGCGCAGCTCCCAGGAGCACAGCCACACCAGCCAGCTTGGCTGCGAGCCCTCAGACCGCCGTACCTGGACCTGAACCCACGAGCAGCAAACTCAGCCGCAGACTTTAAACACTGGCTGGTCTGCTTCGAATCATACCTGAGAGAATCCAGCGTCCCTCAGGCATCCAAACTAAGTGTCCTGCAGGCACAACTGAGCCCGAGAGTATACACTCTCATCGAGGACATGACTACCTACGAGACCGCCATCAACCTGCTGAAACAGAAGTACCGGACCCCGGTAAACTACATGTACGCTAGGCACCTCCTAAGATCACGGCCGCAACAGCCAGGAGAATCAGTAGCCGAATTCTCACAGGCGCTATATGCACTCGCCAGGAACTGTGACTTTAAATCGGTGTCGGCAGCCGAAAATACTGAAGATAATATCCGCGACGCATTCCTGAAAGGCCTACGGTCCGAGTACTCACGGCAAAGACTGCTGGAAGCTAAAGACCTCAGCATGGAAAAAGCTGAAGCCCTCGCTATCTCCCTGGAAGTGGCCCACCAAGATCAGGAAGCATTCACCAGGTACTGCTCGCGACCCTGGGACTCGGGCCCGACCCCGACCACAGCACCCTTCCCAGCGCCGCCCCCGGGACCTACCTCTGCGTCGGCGTCCCGGACCCGACCGGCCCCGCCACCCCCGGCACCGGCCCCGACATTGGGCATCCGCGATCGGGCCGCCGGCTGTTTTTTTTGTGGCCAGGAGAAGCACCCGAGGTCGCGCTGCCCAGCCAAGAACTCCATATGTAAAACCTGCCTGAAGAAAGGCCACTTCTCCAAGGCCTGCAGGAGCGGATCCTCAGAGGCCAGCAGTGCCGCATGCGAACTATGGGGGCGGCCATCTTCGTTTAGGGCAACTGAGGCCAGCATCCCCACACATGAGTCATGGGGGCGGCCATCTTTGTTTAGGGCAACTGAGGCCAGCATCCCCACACATGAGTCATGGGGCGGCCATCTTTGATTAAGGCAACCGACCCCAATAGTGCCTCATGGGGCCCTACCTCGTGGGAGACGCCATTTTACTCACCACGCCCGACCGCCTCGCCCGCAGATGACAACGACTCGCTCAGCTACACACTAGCTTCCGTCACCCTGGACCAAGCCCGCCCGCACCATCTGTCCAAGTCAATGATGGACATCAAATTGAACGGCCACGCCACGACCTGCCTGTTCGACAGCGGAAGCACGGAGAGCTTCATCCACCCAGACATGGTGAGCCACTACTCCCTCTCTGTCCTACCAACGCGCAACCGAATCTCGATGGCATCGAGGTCCCACGCCACGGACATCAGCGGCTACTGTGTCGTGACCCTGTCGGTTAAGGGCACGGAGTATAAAAACTTTAAACTCCTCGTCCTCCCCCATCTCTGCGCTGCCGTCCTACTAGGGCTGGACTTCCAATCCCACCTCCAAAGCGTAACCCTAGCATACGGTGGACCCCTCCCCCCACTCACAGTCAACAACCAGCAAACGTTAAACCGCCCACCGCGTAACACCTGCAGCCTCTCCACCCTCAAGGTCCCGCCACCCTCTCTGTTTGCTAACCTTACCCCTGACTGCAAACCCGTCGCTACCAAAAGCAGGCGGTATAGCGCCGGGGACAGAGCCTTCATTAGCTCTGAGGTGCGGTGCCTCCTGAAAGAGGGCATTATCGAGGGGAGCAGCAGCCCCTGGCGTGCCCAGGTCGTAGTCGTAAAGACCGGCGATAAAAACCGCCTGGTCATCGACTACAGCCAGACCATAAACAGATATACCCAGCTGGACGCATACCCCCTCCCCCGCATATCTGACATGGTCAATCAGATTGCACAGTATAAAGTATTCTCGACCATCGACCTGAAGTCGGCCTACCACCAACTCCCTATCCACCCTGAGGACCGCCAGTATACCGCCTTCGAGGCGAATGGGCGCCTATACCACTTCCTTAGGGTCCCCTTCGGTGTCACTAATGGGGTCTCGGTCTTCCAAAGGGAGATGGACCAGATGGTTGACCAGAACGAACTGCAGGCTACATTCCCCTACCTAGATAACGTCACTATCTGCGGCCGCGACCAGCAGGAACATGACGCGAATCTGGAGAAATTCCTCCGTACGGCCCAACGGCTGAACCTCACCTACAATAAGGAGAAATGCGTGTTTAACACCACGCGCCTTGCCATCCTCGGCTGCGTAGTGGAGAACGGAATCATCGGCCCCGACCCAGAAAGAATGCGCCCCCTCATGGAGCTACCCCTCCCCCACTGCCCTAAAGCACTTAGGAGAACCCTGGGGCTTTTCGCCTACTATGCCCAATGGGTACCCAATTACGCGGACAAAGCCAGACCCCTCCTGAAAGCCACTTCCTTCCCCCTCACGGAGGAGGCGTGCGCGGCCTTCTCCCTCATTAAGGGAGACATAGCCAAGGCCACGATGCACGCAGTGGACGAGTCCATCCCCTTTCAGGTGGAGAGCGACGCATCCGACTTCGCCTTAGCCGCCACCCTAAACCAGGAGGGGAGGCCAGTGGCCTTCTTCTCAAGGACCCTACAGGGCCCCGAGATCCGACATTCGTCGGTCGAGAAAGAGGCCCAGGCGATCGTGGAGGCAGTACGGCGCTGGAGGCACTACCTGGCAGGCAAACGATTTACCCTCCTCACCGACCAGCGTTCGGTGGCTTTCATGTTTAATAACAAGCTGAAGGGCAAAATCAAGAATGACAAGATTTTGAGATGGAGAATCGAGCTCTCCACCTACGATTATGAGATCTTGTACCGGCCAGGCAAGCTGAACGAATCCCCTGATGCCCTTTCACGAATGACATGCGCCAGCGCGCATATCGATAGGCTTCAGACCCTCCACGACCAGCTCTGCCACCCCGGAGTCACCAGACTCTACCATTTCATTAAGGCCCGCAACCTGACCTACTCCATCGAGGAGGTCAGGACCATGACCAGGAACTGCCAGACCTGTGCGGAGTGCAAACCGCACTTCTATAGGCCGGACCGAGCAAGCCTGATCAAGGCCACCCGCCCCTTCGAGCGCCTGAGCATCGACTTTAAGGGGCCCCTCCCGTCCTCTGACCGTAATGTGTACTTCCTCAACATCGTTGATGAGTACTCCCGTTTCCCCTTTGCCTTCCCCTGCCCCGACATGACCAGTAGCACGGTCATTAAGTGCCTGAATGCCCTCTTCGCCTTGTTCGGGTTCCCGAACTATATACACAGCGACCGGGGCTCCTCCTTCATGAGCGAGGAACTCCGGCAATTCCTCCTAGAGAGAGGTATTGCAGCAAGCAGGACCACCAGCTACAACCCCAGAGGTAACGGTCAGGTGGAAAGAGAGAACGCGACGGTATGGAAGGCCGTCCTCTTAGCCTTAAAGTCTAAGGGCCTCCCAACCTCCCGCTGGCAAGAAGTCCTCCCGACAGCGCTGCACTCCATCCGGTCATTACTTTGCACGGCCACTAACACCACCCCCCATGAACGAATGTTCGTTTTCCCCAGGAAGTCGACTACGGGAACCACTCTACCAACCTGGCTGACCGCCCCGGGGCCGGTCTGGCTGCGGAAACACGTGAGGACCCATAAAACGGACCCCCTGGTCGAGAGGGTGAACCTCCTGCACGCCAACCCCCAGTACGCCTACGTGGCGTACCCAGACGGGCGGGAGGACACTGTCTCCCTACGAGACCTCGCACCCTCAGCCGATCCGGAAACACCGCCACCACCCCCCCCAACCTCAGTCCAGGTAGACGGCATGCCGGAACCCCACGAGCCCTCGCCGACCACGCAAACACCAGCATCAACACCGGATAAGGCACCAGCACCGGATAAGGCAACACCACCGCTGCGGCGATCGGAGAGGCTTACGAAGCCTCCGGACAGACTGACCTACCAGAATTGGTAGTACACTTCACCCCGCCGGACTTAATTCTAAACAAGGGGTGAATGTGGTAAACCACGTTCACTATCGTATCACTGTTAGTAGTTAGCACTGTTCACCACTGTTCGTTATAACTGTATCACTGACCACTATTGTATCACGGTACGAGGTCGCCTCTTGCCACACTGCTATACCTGGGATGACCACTGCCGACTCCGCCTTGGCTCCACCCACCAGGCCAGGTATAAAGGTGAGCGACTGGCTGGTATTCCTCCTGCTTGGATCGGATCACCCACGAGAGTGGGCTGTTATTTAGTCAATAAAAACCTTTAGTCACCTTCGTAACTCTTCGCCTTTTATTGGAGGAATTGATAGGTATATCAGAGGGTGAATCAGAAGAAGTAGAAGAAGGAGAAGGAGAAATGAAGTCATGAGGGAGAAGCAGAAGAAGCAGAAGAAGGAGAAGGAGAAGGTGATGCCTGGAGGGTGAAGCAGAAGAAGCAGAAGAAGGAGAAGGAGAAGGTGAAGTCTGGAGGGCGAAGCAGAAGAAGCAGAAGAAGGAGAAAGAGAAGGTGACGTCTGGAGGGTGAAGAAGAAGAAGCAGAAGAAGGAGAAGGAGAAGGTGAAGTCTGGAGGGTGAATCAGAAGAAGTAGAAGGAGAAGGAGAAGGTGAAGTCTGGAGGGTGAATCAGAAGAAGTAGAAGAAGGAGAAGGAGAAGGTGAAATCAGGAGGGTGAAGCAGAAGAAGCAGAAGAAGGAGAAGGAGAAGGTGAAGTCTGGAGGGTGAAGCAGAAGAAGCAGAAGAAGGAGAAGGAGAAGGTGAAGTCTGGAGGGTGAAGCAGAAGAAGCAGAAGAAGGAGAAGGAGAAGGTGAAGTCTGGAGGGAGAAGCAGAAGAAGTAGAAGAAGGAGAAGGAGAAGGTGAAGTCTGGAGGGTGAATCAGAAGAAGTAAAAGAAGGAGAAGGAGAAGGTGACGTCTGGAGGGTGAATCAGAAGAAGTAGAAGAAGGAGAAGGAGAAGGTGAAGTCTGGAGGGTGAATCAGAAGAAGCAGAAGAAGGAGAAGGAGAAGGAGAAGTCTGGAGGGTGAATCAGAAGAAGTAGAAGAAGGAGAAGGAGAAGGTGTAGTCTGGAGGGTGAATCAGAAGAAGTAGACGAAGGAGAAGGAGAAGGTGAAGTCTGGAGGGTGAATCAGAAGAAGTAGAAGAAGGAGAAGGAGAAGGTGAAGTCTGGAGGGTGAATCAGAAGAAGCAAAAGAAGGAGAAGGAGAAGGTGAAGTCTGGAGGGTGAATCAGAAGAAGCAGAAGAAGGAGAAGGAGAAGGTGAAGTCTGGAGGGTGAATCAGAAGAAGCAGAAGAAGGAGAAGGAGAAGGTGAAGTCTGGAGGGTGAATCAGAAGAAGCAGAAGAAGTAGAAGGAGAAGGTGAGGTCTGGAGGATGAATCAGAAGAAGGAGAAGAAGGAGAAGGAGAAGGTGAAGTCTGGAGGGTGAATCAGAAGAAGCAGAAGAAGGAGAAGGAGAAGGTGAAGTCAGGAGGGTGAATCAGAAGAAGCAGAAGAAGGAGAAGGAGAAGGTGAAGTCTGGAGGGTGAATCAGAAGAAGCAGAAGAAGGCGAAGGAGAAGGTGAAGACTGGAGGGTGAATCAGAATAAGTAGAAGAAGGAGAAGGAGATGGTGAAGTCTGGAGGGTGAATCAGAAGAAGTAGAAGAAGCAGAAGTAGAAGGCGAAGTCTGGAGGGTGAATCAGAAGAAGCAGAAGAAGGAGAAGGAGAAGGTTAAGTCTGGAGGGTGAATCAGAAGAAGGAGAAGAAGGAGAAGGAGAAGGTGAAGTCTGGAGGGTGAATCATAAGAAGTAGAAGAAGGAGAAGGAGAAGGTGAGGTCTGGAGGGTGAATCAGAAGAAGCAGAAGAAGGAGAAGGAGAAGGTGAAGTCTGAAGGGTGAATCAGAAGAAGCAGAAGATGGAGAAGGAGAAGGTGAAGTCTGGAGGGTGAATCAGAAGAAGCAGAAGAAGGAGAAGGAGAAGGTGAAGTCTGGAGGGTGAATCAGAAGAAGTAGAAGAAGGAGAAGGAGTAGGACAAGTCTGGAGGGTGAATCAGAAGAAGCAGAAGAAGGAGAAGGAGAAGGTGAAGTCTGGAGGGTGAATCAGAAGAAGCAGAAGAAGGAGAATGAGAAGATGAAGTCTGGAGGGTGTATCAGAAGAAGTAGAAGAAGGAGAAGGAGAAGGTGAAGTCTGGAGGGTGAATCAGAAGAAGCAGAAGAAGGAGAAGGAGAAGGTGAAGTCTGGAGGGTGAATCAGAAGAAGCAGAAGAAGGAGAAGGAGAAGGTGAAGTCTGGAGGGTGAATCAGAAGAAGCAGAATAAGGAGAAGGAGAAGGTGAAGTCTGGAGGGTGAATCAGGAGAAGCAGAAGAAGGAGAAGGAGAAGGTGAAGTCTGGAGGGTGAATCAGAAGAAGCAGAAGAAGGAGAAGGAGAAGGTGAAGTCTGGAGGGTGAATCAGAAGAAGCAGAAGAAGGAGAAGGAGAAGGTGAAGTCTGGAGGGTGAATCAGAAGAAGCAGAAGAAGGAGAAGGAGAAGGTGAAGTCTGGAGGGTGAATCAGAAGAAGCAGAAGAAGTAGAAGGAGAAGGTGAGGTCTGGAGGATGAATCAGAAGAAGGAGAAGAAGGAGAAGGAGAAGGTGAAGTCTGGAGGGTGAATCAGAAGAAGCAGAAGAAGGAGAAGGAGAAGGTGAAGTCAGGAGGGTGAATCAGAAGAAGCAGAAGAAGGAGAAGGAGAAGGTGAAGTCTGGAGGGTGAATCAGAAGAAGCAGAAGAAGGCGAAGGAGAAGGTGAAGACTGGAGGGTGAATCAGAATAAGTAGAAGAAGGAGAAGGAGATGGTGAAGTCTGGAGGGTGAATCAGAAGAAGTAGAAGAAGCAGAAGGAGAAGGCGAAGTCTGGAGGGTGAATCAGAAGAAGCAGAAGAAGGAGAAGGAGAAGGTTAAGTCTGGAGGGTGAATCAGAAGAAGGAGAAGAAGGAGAAGGAGAAGGTGAAGTCTGGAGGGTGAATCATAAGAAGTAGAAGAAGGAGAAGGAGAAGGTGAGGTCTGGAGGGTGAATCAGAAGAAGCAGAAGAAGGAGAAGGAGAAGGTGAAGTCTGAAGGGTGAATCAGAAGATGCAGAAGATGGAGAAGGAGAAGGTGAAGTCTGGAGGGTGAATCAGAAGAAGCAGAAGAAGGAGAAGGAGAAGGTGAAGTCTGGAGGGTGAATCAGAAGAAGTAGAAGAAGGAGAAGGAGTAGGACAAGTCTGGAGGGTGAATCAGAAGAAGCAGAAGAAGGAGAAGGAGAAGGTGAAGTCTGGAGGGTGAATCAGAAGAAGCAGAAGAAGGAGAATGAGAAGATGAAGTCTGGAGGGTGTATCAGAAGAAGTAGAAGAAGGAGAAGGAGAAGGTGAAGTCTGGAGGGTGAATCAGAAGAAGCAGAAGAAGGAGAAGGAGAAGGTGAAGTCTGGAGGGTGAATCAGAAGAAGCAGAAGAAGGAGAAGGAGAAGGTGAAGTCTGGAGGGTGAATCAGAAGAAGCAGAATAAGGAGAAGGAGAAGGTGAAGTCTGGAGGGTGAATCAGGAGAAGCAGAAGAAGGAGAAGGAGAAGGTGAAGTCTGGAGGGTGAATCAGAAGAAGTAGAAGAAGGAGAAGGATAAGGTGAAGTCTGGAGGGTGAAGCAGAAGAAGTAGAAGAAGGAGAAGGAGAAGGTGAAGTCAGGAGGGTGAATCAGAAGAAGTAGAAGAAGGAGAAGGAGAAGGTGAAGTCTGGAGGGTGAATCAGAAGAAGCAGAAGAAGGAGAAGGAGAAGGTGAAGTCTGGAGGGTGAAAATAGAAGAAGCAAAAGAATGAGAAGGAGAAGATGAAGTCTGGAGGGTGAATCAGAAGAAGTAGAAGAAGGAGAAGGAGAAGGTGAGGTCTGGAGGGTGAATCAGAAGAAGCAGAAGAAGGAGAAGGAGAAGATGAAGTCTGGAGTGTGAATCAGAAGAAGCAGAAGAAGGAGAAGGAGAAGGTGAAGTCTGGAGGGTGTATCAGAAGAAGCAGAAGAAGGAGAAGGAGAAGGTGAAGTCAGGAGGGTGAAGCAGAAGAAGCAGAAGAAGGAGAAGGAGAAGGTGAAGTCTGGAGGGAGAAGCAGAAGAAGTAGAAGAAGGAGAAGGAGAAGGTGAAGTCTGGAGGGTGAATCAGAAGAAGTAGAAGAAGGAGAAGGAGAAGGTGACGTCTGGAGGGTGAATCAGAAGAAGTAGAAGAAGGAGAAGGAGAAGGTGAAGTCTGGAGGGTGAATCAGAAGAAGCAGAAGAAGGAGAAGGAGAAGGAGAAGTCTGGAGGGTGAATCAGAAGAAGTAGAAGAAGGAGAAGGAGAAGGTGTAGTCTGGAGGGTGAATCAGAAGAAGTAGACGAAGGAGAAGGAGAAGGTGAAGTCTGGAGGGTGAATCAGAAGAAGTAGAAGAAGGAGAAGGAGAAGGTGAAGTCTGGAGGGCGAATCAGAAGAAGCAGAAGAAGGAGAAGGAGAAGGTGAAGTCTGGAGGGTGAATCAGAAGAAGCAGAAGAAGGCGAAGGAGAAGGTGAAGACTGGAGGGTGAATCAGAATAAGTAGAAGAAGGAGAAGGAGATGGTGAAGTCTGGATGGTGAATCAAAAGAAGTAGAAGAAGCAGAAGGAGAAGGAGAAGTCTGGAGGGTGAATCAGAAGAAGCAGAAGAAGGAGAAGGAGAAGGTTAAGTCTGGAGGGTGAATCAGAAGAAGCAGAAGAAGGAGAAGGAGAAGGTGAAGTCTGGAGGGTGAATCATAAGAAGTAGAAGAAGAAGAAGGAGAAGGTGAGGTCTGGAGGGTGAATCAGAAGAAGCAGAAGAAGCAGAAGGAGAAGGTGAAGTCTGAAGGGTGAATCAGAAGAAGCAGAAGATGGAGAAGGAGAAGGTGAAGTCTGGAGGGTGAATCAGAAGAAGCAGAAGAAGGAGAAGGAGAAGGTGAAGTCTGGAGGGTGAATCAGAAGATGCAGAAGAAGGAGAAGGAGAAGGTAAAGTCTGGAGGGTGAATCATTAGAAGTAGAAGAAGGAGAAGGAGAAGGTGAAGTCTGGAGGGTGAATCAGAAGAAGTAGAAGAAGGAGAAGGAGAAGGACAAGTCTGGAGGGTGAATCAGACGAAGCAGAAGAAGGAGAAGGAGAAGGTGAAGTCTGGAGGGTGAATCAGAAGAAGCAGAAGAAGGAGAATGAGAAGATGAAGTCTGGAGGGTGTATCAGAAGAAGTAGAAGATGGAGAAGGAGAAGGTGAAGTCTGGAGGGTGAATCAGAAGAAGCAGAAGAAGGAGAAGGAGAAGGTGAAGTCTGGAGGGTGAATCAGAAGAAGCAGAAGAAGGAGAAGGAGAAGGTGAAGTCTGGAGGGTGAATCAGAAGAAGCAGAATAAGGAGAAGGAGAAGGTGAAGTCTGGAGGGTGAATCAGGAGAAGCAGAAGAAGGAGAAGGAGAAGGTGAAGTCTGGAGGGTGAATCAGAAGAAGTAGAAGAAGGAGAAGGATAAGGTGAAGTCTGGAGGGTGAAGCAGAAGAAGTAGAAGAAGGAGAAGGAGAAGGTGAAGTCAGGAGGGTGAATCAGAAGAAGTAGAAGAAGGAGAAGGAGAAGGTGAAGTCTGGAGGGTGAATCAGAAGAAGCAGAAGAAGGAGAAGGAGAAGGTGAAGTCTGGAGGGTGAAAATAGAAGAAGCAAAAGAATGAGAAGGAGAAGATGAAGTCTGGAGGGTGAATCAGAAGAAGTAGAAGAAGGAGAAGGAGAAGGTGAGGTCTGGAGGGTGAATCAGAAGAAGCAGAAGAAGGAGAAGGAGAAGATGAAGTCTGGAGTGTGAATCAGAAGAAGCAGAAGAAGGAGAAGGAGAAGGTGAAGTCTGGAGGGTGAATCAGAAGAAGCAGAAGAAGGAGAAGGAGAAGGTGAAGTCAGGAGGGTGAATCAGAAGAAGCAGAAGAAGGAGAAGGAGAAGGTGAAGTTAGGAGGGTGAATCAGAAGAAGCAGAAGAAGGAGAAGGAGAAGGTGAAGTCAGGGGGGTGAAGCAGAAGAAGTAGAAGAAGGAGAAGGAGATGGTGAAGTCAGGAGGATGAAGCAGAAGAAGCAGAAGAAGGAGAAGGAGAAGGTGAAGTCTGGAGGGTGAAGCAGAAGAAACAGAAGAAGGAGAAGGAGAAGGTGAAGTCTGGAGGGCGAAGCAGAAGAAGCAGAAGAAGGAGAAGGTGAAGGTGAAGTCTGGAGGGTGAAGCAGAAGAAGCAGAAGAAGGAGAAGGAGAAGGTGAAGTCTGGAGGGTGAATCAGAAGAAGTAGAAGAAGGAGAAGGAGAAGGTGAAGTCAGGAGGGTGAAGCAGAAGAAGGAGACGGAGAAGGTGAAGTCTGGAGGGTGAAGCAGAAGAAGCAGAAGAAGGAGAAGGAGAAGGTGAAGTCTGGAGGGTGAAGCAGAAGAAGCAGAAGAAGGAGAAGGAGAAGGTGAAGTCAGGAGGGTGAATCAGAAGAAGTAGAAGAAGGAGAAGGAGAAGGTGAAGTCTGGAGGGTGAATCAGAAGAAGTAGAAGAAGGAGAAGGAGAAGGTGAAGTCTGGAGGGTGAATCAGAAGAAGTAGAAGAAGGAGAAGGAGAAGGTGAAGTCTGGAGGGTGAATCAGAAGAAGCAGAAGAAGGAGAAGGAGAAGGTGAAGTCTGGAGGGAGAAGCAGAAGAAGCAGAAGAAGGAGAAGGAGAAGATGAAGTCTGGAGGGTGAATCAGAAGAAGTAGAAGAAGGAGAAGGAGAAGGTGAGATCTGGAGGGTGAATCAGAAGAAGCAGAAGAAGGAGAAGGAGAAGGTGAAGTCTGAAGGGAGAATCAGAAGAAGCAGAAAAAGGAGAAGGAGAAGGTGAAGTCTGGAGGGTGAATCAGAAGAACCAGAAGAAGGAGAAGGAGAAGGTGAAGTCTGGAGGGTGAATCAGAAGAAGCAGAAGAAGGAGAAGGAGAAGGTGAAGTCCGGAGGGTGAATCAGAAGAAGTAGAAGAAGGAGAAGGAGAAGGTGAAGTCTGGAGGGTGAATCAGAAGAAGTAGAAGAAGGAGAAGGAGAAGGTGAAGTCTGGAGGGTGAATCAGAAGAAGCAGAAGAAGGAGAAGGAGAAGGTGAAGTCTGGAGGGTGAATCAGAAGAAGCAGAAGAAGGAGAAGGAGAAGATGAAGTCTGGAGGGTGAAGCAGAAGAAGGAGACGGAGAAGGTGAAGTCTGGAGGGTGAAGCAGAAGAAGCAGAAGAAGGAGAAGGAGAAGGTGAAGTCTGGAGGGTGAAGCAGAAGAAGCAGAAGAAGGAGAAGGAGAAGGTGAAGTCAGGAGGGTGAATCAGAAGAAGTAGAAGAAGGAGAAGGAGAAGGTGAAGTCTGGAGGGTGAATCAGAAGAAGTAGAAGAAGGAGAAGGAGAAGGTGAAGTCTGGAGGGTGAATCAGAAGAAGTAGAAGAAGGAGAAGGAGAAGGTGTAGTCTGGAGGGTGAATCAGAAGAAGCAGAAGAAGGAGAAGGAGAAGGTGAAGTCTGGAGGGAGAAGCCGAAGAAGTAGAAGAAGGAGAAGGAGAATGTAAAGTCTGGAGGGTGAATCAGAAGAAGTAGAAGAAGGAGAAGGAGAAGGTAAAGTCTGGAGGGTGAATCAGAAGAAGTAGAAGAAGGAAAAGGAGAAGGTGAAGTCTGGAGGGTGAATCAGAAGAAGCAGAAGAAGGAGAAGGAGAAGGTGTAGTTTGGAGGGTGAATCAGGAGAAGTAGACGAAGGAGAAGGAGCAGGTGAAGTCTGGAGGGTGAATCAGAAGAAGCAGAAGAAGGAGAAGGAGAAGGTGAAGTCTGGAGGGTGAATCAGAAGAAGTAGAAGAAGGAGAAGGCGAAGTCTGGAGGGTGAATCAGAAGAAGTAGAAGAAGGAGAAGGAGAAATGAAGTCATGAGGGAGAAGCAGAAGAAGCAGAAGAAGGAGAAGGAGAAGGTGATGCCTGGAGGGTGAAGCAGAAGAAGCAGAAGAAGGAGAAGGAGAAGGTGAAGTCTGGAGGGCGAAGCAGAAGAAGCAGAAGAAGGAGAAAGAGAAGGTGACGTCTGGAGGGTGAAGAAGAAGAAGCAGAAGAAGGAGAAGGAGAAGGTGAAGTCTGGAGGGTGAATCAGAAGAAGTAGAAGAAGGAGAAGGAGAAGGTGAAGTCTGGAGGGTGAATCAGAAGAAGTAGAAGAAGGAGAAGGAGAAGGTGAAGTCAGGAGGGTGAAGCAGAAGAAGCAGAAGAAGGAGAAGGAGAAGGTGAAGTCTGGAGGGTGAAGCAGAAGAAGCAGAAGAAGGAGAAGGAGAAGGTGAAGTCTGGAGGGTGAAGCAGAAGAAGCAGAAGAAGGAGAAGGAGAAGGTGAAGTCTGGAGGGAGAAGCAGAAGAAGTAGAAGAAGGAGAAGGAGAAGGTGAAGTCTGGAGGGTGAATCAGAAGAAGTAAAAGAAGGAGAAGGAGAAGGTGACGTCTGGAGGGTGAATCAGAAGAAGTAGAAGAAGGAGAAGGAGAAGGTGAAGTCTGGAGGGTGAATCAGAAGAAGCAGAAGAAGGAGAAGGAGAAGGAGAAGTCTGGAGGGTGAATCAGAAGAAGTAGAAGAAGGAGAAGGAGAAGGTGTAGTCTGGAGGGTGAATCAGAAGAAGTAGACGAAGGAGAAGGAGAAGGTGAAGTCTGGAGGGTGAATCAGAAGAAGTAGAAGAAGGAGAAGGAGAAGGTGAAGTCTGGAGGGTGAATCAGAAGAAGCAGAAGAAGGAGAAGGAGAAGGTGAAGTCTGGAGGGTGAATCAGAAGAAGCAGAAGAAGGAGAAGGAGAAGGTGAAGTCTGGAGGGTGAATCAGAAGAAGCAGAAGAAGGAGAAGGAGAAGGTGAAGTCTGGAGGGTGAATCAGAAGAAGCAGAAGAAGTAGAAGGAGAAGGTGAGGTCTGGAGGATGAATCAGAAGAAGGAGAAGAAGGAGAAGGAGAAGGTGAAGTCTGGAGGGTGAATCAGAAGAAGCAGAAGAAGGAGAAGGAGAAGGTGAAGTCAGGAGGGTGAATCAGAAGAAGCAGAAGAAGGAGAAGGAGAAGGTGAAGTCTGGAGGGTGAATCAGAAGAAGCAGAAGAAGGCGAAGGAGAAGGTGAAGACTGGAGGGTGAATCAGAATAAGTAGAAGAAGGAGAAGGAGATGGTGAAGTCTGGAGGGTGAATCTGAAGAAGTAGAAGAAGCAGAAGGAGAAGGCGAAGTCTGGAGGGTGAATCAGAAGAAGCAGAAGAAGGAGAAGGAGAAGGTTAAGTCTGGAGGGTGAATCAGAAGAAGGAGAAGAAGGAGAAGGAGAAGGTGAAGTCTGGAGGGTGAATCATAAGAAGTAGAAGAAGGAGAAGGAGAAGGTGAGGTCTGGAGGGTGAATCAGAAGAAGCAGAAGAAGGAGAAGGAGAAGGTGAAGTCTGAAGGGTGAATCAGAAGAAGCAGAAGATGGAGAAGGAGAAGGTGAAGTCTGGAGGGTGAATCAGAAGAAGCAGAAGAAGGAGAAGGAGAAGGTGAAGTCTGGAGGGTGAATCAGAAGATGCAGAAGAAGGAGAAGGAGAAGGTGAAGTCTGGAGGGTGAATCAATAGAAGTAGAAGAAGGAGAAGGAGAAGGTGAAGTCTGGAGGGTGAATCAGAAGAAGTAGAAGAAGGAGAAGGAGAAGGACAAGTCTGGAGGGTGAATCAGAAGAAGTAGAAGAAGGAGAAGGAGAAGGTAAAGTCTGGAGGGTGAATCAGAAGAAGTAGAAGAAGGAAAAGGAGAAGGTGAAGTCTGGAGGGTGAATCAGAAGAAGCAGAAGAAGGAGAAGGAGAAGGTGTAGTTTGGAGGGTGAATCAGGAGAAGTAGACGAAGGAGAAGGAGAAGGTGAAGTCTGGAGGGTGAATCAGAAGAAGCAGAAGAAGGAGAAGGAGAAGGTGAAGTCTGGAGGGTGAATCAGAAGAAGTAGAAGAAGGAGAAGGCGAAGTCTGGAGGGTGAATCAGAAGAAGTAGAAGAAGGAGAAGGAGAAATGAAGTCATGAGGGAGAAGCAGAAGAAGCAGAAGAAGGAGAAGGAGAAGGTGATGCCTGGAGGGTGAAGCAGAAGAAGCAGAAGAAGGAGAAGGAGAAGGTGAAGTCTGGAGGGCGAAGCAGAGGAAGCAGAAGAAGGAGAAAGAGAAGGTGACGTCTGGAGGGTGAAGAAGAAGAAGCAGAAGAAGGAGAAGGAGAAGGTGAAGTCTGGAGGGTGAATCAGAAGAAGTAGAAGAAGGAGAAGGAGAGGGTGAAGTCTGGAGGGTGAATCAGAAGAAGTAGAAGAAGGAGAACGAGAAGGTGAAGTCAGGAGGGTGAAGCAGAAGAAGCAGAAGAAGGAGAAGGAGAAGATGAAGTCTGGAGGGTGAAGCAGAAGAAGCAGAAGAAGGAAAAGGAGAAGGTGAAGTCTGGAGGGTGAAGCAGAAGAAGCAGAAGAAGGAGAAGGAGAAGGTGAAGTCTGGAGGGAGAAGCAGAAGAAGTAGAAGAAGGAGAAGGAGAAGGTAAAGTCTGGAGGGTGAATCAGAAGAAGTAAAAGAAGGAGAAGGAGAAGGTGACGTCTGGAGGGTGAATCAGAAGAAGTAGAAGAAGGAGAAGGAGAAGGTGAAGTCTGGAGGGTGAATCAGAAGAAGCAGAAGAAGGAGAAGGAGAAGGTGAAGTCTGGAGGGTGAATCAGAAGAAGTAGAAGAAGGAGAAGGAGAAGGTGAAGTCTGGAGGGTGAATCAGAAGAAGTAGAAGAAGGAGAAGGAGAAGGTGAAGTCTGGAGGGTGAATCAGAAGAAGCAGAAGAAGGAGAAGGAGAAGGTGAAGTCTGGAGGGAGAAGCAGAAGAAGCAGAAGAAGGAGAAGGAGAAGATGAAGTCTGGAGGGTGAATCAGAAGAAGTAGAAGAAGGAGAAGGAGAAGGTGAGATCTGGAGGGTGAATCAGAAGAAGCAGAAGAAGGAGAAGGAGAAGGTGAAGTCTGAAGGGTGAATCAGAAGAAGCAGAAAAAGGAGAAGGAGAAGGTGAAGTCTGGAGGGTGAATCAGAAGAACCAGAAGAAGGAGAAGGAGAAGGTGAAGTCTGGAGGGTGAATCAGAAGAAGCAGAAGAAGGAGAAGGAGAAGGTGAAGTCCGGAGGGTGAATCAGAAGAAGTAGAAGAAGGAGAAGGAGAAGGTGAAGTCTGGAGGGTGAATCAGAAGAAGTAGAAGAAGGAGAAGGAGAAGGTGAAGTCTGGAGGGTGAATCAGAAGAAGCAGAAGAAGGAGAAGGAGAAGGTGAAGTCTGGAGGGTGAATCAGAAGAAGCAGAAGAAGGAGAAGGAGAAGATGAAGTCTGGAGGGTGAAGCAGAAGAAGGAGACGGAGAAGGTGAAGTCTGGAGGGTGAAGCAGAAGAAGCAGAAGAAGGAGAAGGAGAAGGTGAAGTCTGGAGGGTGAAGCAGAAGAAGCAGAAGAAGGAGAAGGAGAAGGTGAAGTCAGGAGGGTGAATCAGAAGAAGTAGAAGAAGGAGAAGGAGAAGGTGAAGTCTGGAGGGTGAATCAGAAGAAGTAGAAGAAGGAGAAGGAGAAGGTGAAGTCTGGAGGGTGAATCAGAAGAAGTAGAAGAAGGAGAAGGAGAAGGTGAAGTCTGGAGGGTGAATCAGAAGAAGCAGAAGAAGGAGAAGGAGAAGGTGAAGTCTGGAGGGAGAAGCAGAAGAAGTAGAAGAAGGAGAAGGAGAATGTAAAGTCTGGAGGGTGAATCAGAAGAAGTAGAAGAAGGAGAAGGAGAAGGTAAAGTCTGGAGGGTGAATCAGAAGAAGTAGAAGAAGGAAAAGGAGAAGGTGAAGTCTGGAGGGTGAATCAGAAGAAGCAGAAGAAGGAGAAGGAGAAGGTGTAGTTTGGAGGGTGAATCAGGAGTAGACGAAGGAGAAGGAGAAGGTGAAATCTGGAGGGTGAATCAGAAGAAGCAGAAGAAGGAGAAGGAGAAGGTGAAGTCTGGAGGGTGAATCAGAAGAAGTAGAAGAAGGAGAAGGCGAAGTCTGGAGGGTGAATCACAAGAAGTAGAAGAAGGAGAAGGAGAAATGAAGTCATGAGGGAGAAGCAGAAGAAGCAGAAGAAGGAGAAGGAGAAGGTGAAGTCTGGAGGGTGAAGCAGAAGAAGCAGAAGAAGGAGAAGGAGAAGGTGAAGTCTGGAGGGTGAAGCAGAAGAAGCAGAAGAAGGAGAAGGAGAAGGTGAAGTCTGGAGGGAGAGGCAGAAGAAGCAGAAGAAGGAGAAGGAGAAGATGAAGTCTGGAGGGTGAATCAGAAGAAGTAGAAGAAGGAGAAGGAGAAGGTGAAGTCTGGAGGGTGAATCAGAAGAAGTAGAAGAAGGAGAAGGAGAAGGTGAAGTCTGGAGGGTGAATCAGAAGAAGCAGAAGAAGGAGAAGGAGAAGGTGAAGTCTGGAGGGAGAGGCAGAAGAAGCAGAAGAAGGAGAAGGAGAAGATGAAGTCTGGAGGGTGAATCAGAAGAAGTAGAAGAAGGAGAAGGAGAAGGTGAGATCTGGAGGGTGAATCAGAAGAAGCAGAAGAAGGAGAAGGAGAAGGTGAAGTCTGAAGGGTGAATCAGAAGAAGCAGAAAAAGGAGAAGGAGAAGGTGAAGTCTGGAGGGTGAATCAGAAGAACCAGAAGAAGGAGAAGGAGAAGGTGAAGTCTGGAGGGTGAATCAGAAGAAGCAGAAGAAGGAGAAGGAGAAGGTGAAGTCCGGAGGGTGAATCAGAAGAAGTAGAAGAAGGAGAAGGAGAAGGTGAAGTCTGGAGGGTGAATCAGAAGAAGTAGAAGAAGGAGAAGGAGAAGGTGAAGTCTGGAGGGTGAATCAGAAGAAGCAGAAGAAGGAGAAGGAGAAGGTGAAGTCTGGAGGGTGAATCAGAAGAAGCAGAAGAAGGAGAAGTAGAAGATGAAGTCTGGAGGGTGAAGCAGAAGAAGGAGACGGAGAAGGTGAAGTCTGGAGGGTGAAGCAGAAGAAGCAGAAGAAGGAGAAGGAGAAGGTGAAGTCTGGAGGGTGAAGCAGAAGAAGCAGAAGAAGGAGAAGGAGAAGGTGAAGTCAGGAGGGTGAATCAGAAGAAGTAGAAGAAGGAGAAGGAGAAGGTGAAGTCTGGAGGGTGAATCAGAAGAAGTAGAAGAAGGAGAAGGAGAAGGTGAAGTCTGGAGGGTGAATCAGAAGAAGCAGAAGAAGGAGAAGGAGAAGGTGAAGTCTGGAGGGAGAGGCAGAAGAAGCAGAAGAAGGAGAAGGAGAAGATGAAGTCTGGAGGGTGAATCAGAAGAAGTAGAAGAAGGAGAAGGAGAAGGTGAGATCTGGAGGGTGAATCAGAAGAAGCAGAAGAAGGAGAAGGAGAAGGTGAAGTCTGAAGGGTGAATCAGAAGAAGCAGAAAAAGGAGAAGGAGAAGGTGAAGTCTGGAGGGTGAATCAGAAGAACCAGAAGAAGGAGAAGGAGAAGGTGAAGTCTGGAGGGTGAATCAGAAGAAGCAGAAGAAGGAGAAGGAGAAGGTGAAGTCCGGAGGGTGAATCAGAAGAAGTAGAAGAAGGAGAAGGAGAAGGTGAAGTCTGGAGGGTGAATCAGAAGAAGTAGAAGAAGGAGAAGGAGAAGGTGAAGTCTGGAGGGTGAATCAGAAGAAGCAGAAGAAGGAGAAGGAGAAGGTGAAGTCTGGAGGGTGAATCAGAAGAAGCAGAAGAAGGAGAAGGAGAAGATGAAGTCTGGAGGGTGAAGCAGAAGAAGGAGACGGAGAAGGTGAAGTCTGGAGGGTGAAGCAGAAGAAGCAGAAGAAGGAGAAGGAGAAGGTGAAGTCTGGAGGGTGAAGCAGAAGAAGCAGAAGAAGGAGAAGGAGAAGGTGAAGTCAGGAGGGTGAATCAGAAGAAGTAGAAGAAGGAGAAGGAGAAGGTGAAGTCTGGAGGGTGAATCAGAAGAAGTAGAAGAAGGAGAAGGAGAAGGTGAAGTCTGGAGGGTGAATCAGAAGAAGTAGAAGAAGGAGAAGGAGAAGGTGAAGTCTGGAGGGTGAATCAGAAGAAGCAGAAGAAGGAGAAGGAGAAGGTGAAGTCTGGAGGGAGAAGCAGAAGAAGTAGAAGAAGGAGAAGGAGAATGTAAAGTCTGGAGGGTGAATCAGAAGAAGTAGAAGAAGGAGAAGGAGAAGGTAAAGTCTGGAGGGTGAATCAGAAGAAGTAGAAGAAGGAAAAGGAGAAGGTGAAGTCTGGAGGGTGAATCAGAAGAAGCAGAAGAAGGAGAAGGAGAAGGTGTAGTTTGGAGGGTGAATCAGGAGAAGTAGACGAAGGAGAAGGAGAAGGTGAAATCTGGAGGGTGAATCAGAAGAAGCAGAAGAAGGAGAAGGAGAAGGTGAAGTCTGGAGGGTGAATCAGAAGAAGTGGAAGAAGGAGAAGGCGAAGTCTGGAGGGTGAATCAGAAGAAGTAGAAGAAGGAGAAGGAGAAATGAAGTCATGAGGGAGAAGCAGAAGAAGCAGAAGAAGGAGAAGGAGAAGGTGATGCCTGGAGGGTGAAGCAGAAGAAGCAGAAGAAGGAGAAGGAGAAGGTGAAGTCTGGAGGGCGAAGCAGAAGAAGCAGAAGAAGGAGAAAGAGAAGGTGACGTCTGGAGGGTGAAGAAGAAGAAGCAGAAGAAGGAGAAGGAGAAGGTGAAGTCTGGAGGGTGAATCAGAAGAAGTAGAAGAAGGAGAAGGAGAAGGTGAAGTCTGGAGGGCGAAGCAGAAGAAGCAGAAGAAGGAGAAAGAGAAGGTGACGTCTGGAGGGTGAAGAAGAAGAAGCAGAAGAAGGAGAAGGAGAAGGTGAAGTCTGGAGGGTGAATCAGAAGAAGTAGAAGAAGGAGAAGGAGAAGGTGAAGTCAGGAGGGTGAAGCAGAAGAAGCAGAAGAAGGAGAAGGAGAAGGTGAAGTCTGGAGGGTGAATCAGAAGAAGCAGAAGAAGGAGAAGGAGAAGGTGAAGTCTGGAGGGTGAATCAGAAGATGCAGAAGAAGGAGAAGGAGAAGGTGAAGTCTGGAGGGTGAATCAATAGAAGTAGAAGAAGGAGAAGGAGAAGGTGAAGTCTGGAGGGTGAATCAGAAGAAGTAGAAGAAGGAGAAGGAGAAGGACAAGTCTGGAGGGTGAATCAGAAGAAGTAGAAGAAGGAGAAGGAGAAGGTAAAGTCTGGAGGGTGAATCAGAAGAAGTAGAAGAAGGAAAAGGAGAAGGTGAAGTCTGGAGGGTGAATCAGAAGAAGCAGAAGAAGGAGAAGGAGAAGGTGTAGTTTGGAGGGTGAATCAGGAGAAGTAGACGAAGGAGAAGGAGAAGGTGAAGTCTGGAGGGTGAATCAGAAGAAGCAGAAGAAGGAGAAGGAGAAGGTGAAGTCTGGAGGGTGAATCAGAAGAAGTAGAAGAAGGAGAAGGCGAATTCTGGAGGGTGAATCAGAAGAAGTAGAAGAAGGAGAAGGAGAAATGAAGTCATGAGGGAGAAGCAGAAGAAGCAGAAGAAGGAGAAGGAGAAGGTGATGCCTGGAGGGTGAAGCAGAAGAAGCAGAAGAAGGAGAAGGAGAAGGTGAAGTCTGGAGGGCGAAGCAGAAGAAGCAGAAGAAGGAGAAAGAGAAGGTGACGTCTGGAGGGTGAAGAAGAAGAAGCAGAAGAAGGAGAAGGAGAAGGTGAAGTCTGGAGGGTGAATCAGAAGAAGTAGAAGAAGGAGAAGGAGAAGGTGAAGTCTGGAGGGTGAATCAGAAGAAGCAGAAGAAGGAGAAGGAGAAGGTGAAGTCTGGAGGGTGAAGCAGAAGAAGGAGACGGAGAAGGTGAAGTCTGGAGGGTGAAGCAGAAGAAGCAGAAGAAGGAGAAGGAGAAGGTGAAGTCTGGAGGGTGAAGCAGAAGAAGCAGAAGAAGGAGAAGGAGAAGGTGAAGTCAGGAGGGTGAATCAGAAGAAGTAGAAGAAGGAGAAGGAGAAGGTGAAGTCTGGAGGGTGAATCAGAAGAAGTAGAAGAAGGAGAAGGAGAAGGTGAAGTCTGGAGGGTGAATCAGAAGAAGTAGAAGAAGGAGAAGGAGAAGGTGAAGTCTGGAGGGTGAATCAGAAGAAGCAGAAGAAGGAGAAGGAGAAGGTGAAGTCTGGAGGGAGAAGCAGAAGAAGTAGAAGAAGGAGAAGGAGAATGTAAAGTCTGGAGGGTGAATCAGAAGAAGTAGAAGAAGGAGAAGGAGAAGGTAAAGTCTGGAGGGTGAATCAGAAGAAGTAGAAGAAGGAAAAGGAGAAGGTGAAGTCTGGAGGGTGAATCAGAAGAAGCAGAAGAAGGAGAAGGAGAAGGTGTAGTTTGGAGGGTGAATCAGGAGAAGTAGACGAAGGAGAAGGAGAAGGTGAAATCTGGAGGGTGAATCAGAAGAAGCAGAAGAAGGAGAAGGAGAAGGTGAAGTCTGGAGGGTGAATCAGAAGAAGTGGAAGAAGGAGAAGGCGAAGTCTGGAGGGTGAATCAGAAGAAGTAGAAGAAGGAGAAGGAGAAATGAAGTCATGAGGGAGAAGCAGAAGAAGCAGAAGAAGGAGAAGGAGAAGGTGATGCCTGGAGGGTGAAGCAGAAGAAGCAGAAGAAGGAGAAGGAGAAGGTGAAGTCTGGAGGGCGAAGCAGAAGAAGCAGAAGAAGGAGAAAGAGAAGGTGACGTCTGGAGGGTGAAGAAGAAGAAGCAGAAGAAGGAGAAGGAGAAGGTGAAGTCTGGAGGGTGAATCAGAAGAAGTAGAAGAAGGAGAAGGAGAAGGTGAAGTCTGGAGGGCGAAGCAGAAGAAGCAGAAGAAGGAGAAAGAGAAGGTGACGTCTGGAGGGTGAAGAAGAAGAAGCAGAAGAAGGAGAAGGAGAAGGTGAAGTCTGGAGGGTGAATCAGAAGAAGTAGAAGAAGGAGAAGGAGAAGGTGAAGTCAGGAGGGTGAAGCAGAAGAAGCAGAAGAAGGAGAAGGAGAAGGTGAAGTCTGGAGGGTGAATCAGAAGAAGCAGAAGAAGGAGAAGGAGAAGGTGAAGTCTGGAGGGTGAATCAGAAGATGCAGAAGAAGGAGAAGGAGAAGGTGAAGTCTGGAGGGTGAATCAATAGAAGTAGAAGAAGGAGAAGGAGAAGGTGAAGTCTGGAGGGTGAATCAGAAGAAGTAGAAGAAGGAGAAGGAGAAGGACAAGTCTGGAGGGTGAATCAGAAGAAGTAGAAGAAGGAGAAGGAGAAGGTAAAGTCTGGAGGGTGAATCAGAAGAAGTAGAAGAAGGAAAAGGAGAAGGTGAAGTCTGGAGGGTGAATCAGAAGAAGCAGAAGAAGGAGAAGGAGAAGGTGTAGTTTGGAGGGTGAATCAGGAGAAGTAGACGAAGGAGAAGGAGAAGGTGAAGTCTGGAGGGTGAATCAGAAGAAGCAGAAGAAGGAGAAGGAGAAGGTGAAGTCTGGAGGGTGAATCAGAAGAAGTAGAAGAAGGAGAAGGCGAATTCTGGAGGGTGAATCAGAAGAAGTAGAAGAAGGAGAAGGAGAAATGAAGTCATGAGGGAGAAGCAGAAGAAGCAGAAGAAGGAGAAGGAGAAGGTGATGCCTGGAGGGTGAAGCAGAAGAAGCAGAAGAAGGAGAAGGAGAAGGTGAAGTCTGGAGGGCGAAGCAGAAGAAGCAGAAGAAGGAGAAAGAGAAGGTGACGTCTGGAGGGTGAAGAAGAAGAAGCAGAAGAAGGAGAAGGAGAAGGTGAAGTCTGGAGGGTGAATCAGAAGAAGTAGAAGAAGGAGAAGGAGAAGGTGAAGTCTGGAGGGTGAATCAGAAGAAGTAGAAGAAGGAGAAGGAGAAGGTGAAATCAGGAGGGTGAAGCAGAAGAAGCAGAAGAAGGAGAAGGAGAAGGTGAAGTCTGGAGGGTGAAGCAGAAGAAGCAGAAGAAGGAGAAGGAGACGGTGAAGTCTGGAGGGTGAAGCAGAAGAAGCAGAAGAAGGAGAAGGAGAAGGTGAAGTCTGGAGGGAGAAGCAGAAGAAGTAGAAGAAGGAGAAGGAGAAGGTGAAGTCTGGAGGGTGAATCAGAAGAAGTAAAAGAAGGAGAAGGAGAAGGTGACGTCTGGAGGGTGAATCAGAAGAAGTAGAAGAAGGAGAAGGAGAAGGTGAAGTCTGGAGGGTGAATCAGAAGAAGCAGAAGAAGGAGAAGGAGAAGGAGAAGTCTGGAGGGTGAATCAGAAGAAGTAGAAGAAGGAGAAGGAGAAGGTGTAGTCTGGAGGGTGAATCAGAAGAAGTAGACGAAGGAGAAGGAGAAGGTGAAGTCTGGAGGGTGAATCAGAAGAAGTAGAAGAAGGAGAAGGAGAAGGTGAAGTCTGGAGGGTGAATCAGAAGAAGCAGAAGAAGGAGAAGGAGAAGGTGAAGTCTGGAGGGTGAATCAGAAGAAGCAGAAGAAGGAGAAGGAGAAGGTGAAGTCTGGAGGGTGAATCAGAAGAAGCAGAAGAAGGAGAAGGAGAAGGTGAAGTCTGGAGGGTGAATCAGAAGAAGCAGAAGAAGTAGAAGGAGAAGGTGAGGTCTGGAGGATGAATCAGAAGAAGGAGAAGAAGGAGAAGGAGAAGGTGAAGTCTGGAGGGTGAATCAGAAGAAGCAGAAGAAGGAGAAGGAGAAGGTGAAGTCAGGAGGGTGAATCAGAAGAAGCAGAAGAAGGAGAAGGAGAAGGTGAAGTCTGGAGGGTGAATCAGAAGAAGCAGAAGAAGGCGAAGGAGAAGGTGAAGAATGGAGGGTGAATCAGAATAAGTAGAAGAAGGAGAAGGAGATGGTGAAGTCTGGAGGGTGAATCAGAAGAAGTAGAAGAAGCAGAAGGAGAAGGCGAAGTCTGGAGGGTGAATCAGAAGAAGCAGAAGAAGGAGAAGGAGAAGGTTAAGTCTGGAGGGTGAATCAGAAGAAGGAGAAGAAGGAGAAGGAGAAGGTGAAGTCTGGAGGGTGAATCATAAGAAGTAGAAGAAGGAGAAGGAGAAGGTGAGGTCTGGAGGGTGAATCAGAAGAAGCAGAAGAAGGAGAAGGAGAAGGTGAAGTCTGAAGGGTGAATCAGAAGAAGCAGAAGATGGAGAAGGAGAAGGTGAAGTCTGGAGGGTGAATCAGAAGAAGCAGAAGAAGGAGAAGGAGAAGGTGAAGTCTGGAGGGTGAATCAGAAGAAGTAGAAGAAGGAGAAGGAGTAGGACAAGTCTGGAGGGTGAATCAGAAGAAGCAGAAGAAGGAGAAGGAGAAGGTGAAGTCTGGAGGGTGAATCAGAAGAAGCAGAAGAAGGAGAATGAGAAGATGAAGTCTGGAGGGTGTATCAGAAGAAGTAGAAGAAGGAGAAGGAGAAGGTGAAGTCTGGAGGGTGAATCAGAAGAAGCAGAAGAAGGAGAAGGAGAAGGTGAAGTCTGGAGGGTGAATCAGAAGAAGCAGAAGAAGGAGAAGGAGAAGGTGAAGTCTGGAGGGTGAATCAGAAGAAGCAGAATAAGGAGAAGGAGAAGGTGAAGTCTGGAGGGTGAATCAGGAGAAGCAGAAGAAGGAGAAGGAGAAGGTGAAGTCTGGAGGGTGAATCAGAAGAAGTAGAAGAAGGAGAAGGATAAGGTGAAGTCTGGAGGGTGAAGCAGAAGAAGTAGAAGAAGGAGAAGGAGAAGGTGAAGTCAGGAGGGTGAATCAGAAGAAGTAGAAGAAGGAGAAGGAGAAGGTGAAGTCTGGAGGGTGAATCAGAAGAAGCAGAAGAAGGAGAAGGAGAAGTTGAAGTCTGGAGGGTGAAAATAGAAGAAGCAAAAGAATGAGAAGGAGAAGATGAAGTCTGGAGGGTGAATCAGAAGAAGTAGAAGAAGGAGAAGGAGAAGGTGAGGTCTGGAGGGTGAATCAGAAGAAGCAGAAGAAGGAGAAGGAGAAGATGAAGTCTGGAGTGTGAATCAGAAGAAGCAGAAGAAGGAGAAGGAGAAGGTGAAGTCTGGAGGGTGTATCAGAAGAAGCAGAAGAAGGAGAAGGAGAAGGTGAAGTCAGGAGGGTGAATCAGAAGAAGCAGAAGAAGGAGAAGGAGAAGGTGAAGTTAGGAGGGTGAATCAGAAGAAGCAGAAGAAGGAGAAGGAGAAGGTGAAGTCAGGGGGGTGAAGCAGAAGAAGTAGAAGAAGGAGAAGGAGATGGTGAAGTCAGGAGGATGAAGCAGAAGAAGCAGAAGAAGGAGAAGGAGAAGGTGAAGTCTGGAGGGTGAAGCAGAAGAAACAGAAGAAGGAGAAGGAGAAGGTGAAGTCTGGAGGGCGAAGCAGAAGAAGCAGAAGAAGGAGAAGGTGAAGGTGAAGTCTGGAGGGTGAAGCAGAAGAAGCAGAAGAAGGAGAAGGAGAAGGTGAAGTCTGGAGGGTGAATCAGAAGAAGTAGAAGAAGGAGAAGGAGAAGGTGAAGTCAGGAGGGTGAAGCAGAAGAAGGAGACGGAGTAGGTGAAGTCTGGAGGGTGAAGCAGAAGAAGCAGAAGAAGGAGAAGGAGAAGGTGAAGTCTGGAGGGTGAAGCAGAAGAAGCAGAAGAAGGAGAAGGAGAAGGTGAAGTCAGGAGGGTGAATCAGAAGAAGTAGAAGAAGGAGAAGGAGAAGGTGAAGTCTGGAGGGTGAATCAGAAGAAGTAGAAGAAGGAGAAGGAGAAGGTGAAGTCTGGAGGGTGAATCAGAAGAAGTAGAAGAAGGAGAAGGAGAAGGTGAAGTCTGGAGGGTGAATCAGAAGAAGCAGAAGAAGGAGAAGGAGAAGGTGAAGTCTGGAGGGAGAAGCAGAAGAAGCAGAAGAAGGAGAAGGAGAAGATGAAGTCTGGAGGGTGAATCAGAAGAAGTAGAAGAAGGAGAAGGAGAAGGTGAGATCTAGAGGGTGAATCAGAAGAAGCAAAAGAAGGAGAAGGAGAAGGTGAAGTCTGAAGGGTGAATCAGAAGAAGCAGAAAAAGGAGAAGGAGAAGGTGAAGTCTGGAGGGTGAATCAGAAGAACCAGAAGAAGGAGAAGGAGAAGGTGAAGTCTGGAGGGTGAATCAGAAGAAGCAGAAGAAGGAGAAGGAGAAGGTGAAGTCCGGAGGGTGAATCAGAAGAAGTAGAAGAAGGAGAAGGAGAAGGTGAAGTCTGGAGGGTGAATCAGAAGAAGTAGCAGAAGGAGAAGGAGAAGGTGAAGTCTGGAGGGTGAATCAGAAGAAGCAGAAGAAGGAGAAGGAGAAGGTGAAGTCTGGAGGGTGAATCAGAAGAAGCAGAAGAAGGAGAAGGAGAAGATGAAGTCTGGAGGGTGAAGCAGAAGAAGGAGACGGAGAAGGTGAAGTCTGGAGGGTGAAGCAGAAGAAGCAGAAGAAGGAGAAGGAGAAGGTGAAGTCTGGAGGGTGAAGCAGAAGAAGCAGAAGAAGGAGAAGGAGAAGGTGAAGTCAGGAGGGTGAATCAGAAGAAGTAGAAGAAGGAGAAGGAGAAGGTGAAGTCTGGAGGGTGAATCAGAAGAAGTAGAAGAAGGAGAAGGAGAAGGTGAAGTCTGGAGGGTGAATCAGAAGAAGTAGAAGAAGGAGAAGGAGAAGGTGAAGTCTGGAGGGTGAATCAGAAGAAGCAGAAGAAGGAGAAGGAGAAGGTGAAGTCTGGAGGGAGAAGCAGAATAAGTAGAAGAAGGAGAAGGAGAATGTAAAGTCTGGAGGGTGAATCAGAAGAAGTAGAAGAAGGAGAAGGAGAAGGTAAAGTCTGGAGGGTGAAGCAGAAGAAGCAGAAGAAGGAGAAGGAGAAGGTGAAGACTGGAGGGTGAATCAGAAGAAGTAGAAGAAGGAGAAGAAGAAGGTGAAGTCTGGAGGGTGAATCAGAAGAAGTAGAAGAAGGAGAAGGAGAAGGTGAAGTCTGGAGGGTGAATCAGAAGAAGCAGAAGAAGGAGAAGGAGAAGGTGAAGTCTGGAGGGTGAATCAGAAGAAGTAGAAGAAGGAGAAGGAGAAGGTGAGGTCTGGAGGGTGAATCAGAAGAAGCAGAAGAAGGAGAAGTAGAAGGTGAAGTCTGGAGGGTGGATCAGAAGAAGCAGAAGAAGGAGAAGGAGAAGGTGAGGTCAGGAGGGTGAATCAGAAGAAGCAGAAGAAGGAGAAGGAGAAGGTGAAGTTAGGAGGGTGAATCAGAAGAAGCAGAAGAAGGAGAAGGAGAAGGTGAAGTCAGGGGGGTGAAGCAGAAGAAGTAGAAGAAGGAGAAGGAGAAGGTGAAGTCAGGAGGGTGAAGCAGAAGAAGCAGAAGAAGGAGAAGGAGAAGGTCAAGTCTGGAGGGCGCAGCAGAAGAAGCAGAAGAAGGAGAAGGAGAAGGTGAAGTCTGGAGGGTGAAGCCGTAGAAGCAGAAGAAGGAGAAGGAGAAGGTGAAGTCAGGAGGGTGAATCAGAAGAAGTAAAAGAAGGAGAAGGAGAAGGTGAAGTCAGGAGGGTGAAGCAGAAGAAGCAGAAGAAGGAGAAGGAGAAGGTGAAGTCTGGAGGGTGAAGCAGAAGAAGCAGAAGAAGGAGAAGGAGAAGGTGAAGTCTGGAAGGCGAAGCAGAAGAAGCAGAAGAAGGAGAAGGAGAAGGTGAATTCTGGAGGGTGAAGCAGAAAAAGCAGATGAAGGACAAGGAGAAGGTGAAGTCTGGAGGGTGAATCAGAAGAAGTAGAAGAAGGAGTAGCAGAAGGTGAAGTCAGGAGGGTGAAGCAGAAGAAGCAGAAGAAGGATAAGGAGAAGGTGAAGTCTGGAGGGTGAAGCAGAAGAAGCAGAAGAAGGAGAAGGAGAAGGTGAAGTCTGGAGGGTGAATCAGAAGAAGCAGAAGAAGGAGAAGGAGAAGGTGAAGTGAGGAGGGTGAATCAGAAGAATCAGAAGAAGGAGAAGGGGAAGGTGAAGTCTGGAGGGTGAATCAGAAGAAGTAGAAGAAGGAGAAGGAGAAGGTGAAGTCTGGAGGGTGAATCAGAAAAAGTAGAAGAAGGAGAAGGAGAAGGTGAAGTCTGGAGGGTGAATCAGAAGAAGCAGAAGAAGGAGAAGGAGAAGGTGAAGTCTGGAGGGAGAAGCAGAAGAAGTAGAAGAAGGAGAAGGAGAAGGTGAAGTCTGGAGGGTGAATCAGAAGAAGTAGAAGAAGGAGAAGGAGAAGGTGAAGTTTGGAGTGTGAATCAGAAGAAGTAGAAGAAGGAGAAGGAGAAGGTGAAGTCTGGAGGGTGAATCAGAAGAAGCAGAAGAAGGAGAAGGAGAAGGTGAAGTCTGGAGGGTGAATCAGAAGAAGTAGAAGAAGGAGAAGGAGAAGGTGTAGTCTGGAGGGTGAATCAGAAGAAGTAGACGAAGGAGAAGGAGAAGGTGAAGTCTGGAGGGTGAATCAGAAGAAGCAGAAGCAGGAGAAGGAGAAGGTGAAGTCTGGAGGGTGAAACAGAAGAAGTAGAAGAAGGAGAAGGAGAAGGTAAACTCTGGAGGGTGGATCAGAAGAAGCAGAAGAAGGAGAAGGAGAAGGTGAATTCTGGAGGTTGAATCAGAAGTAGCAGAAGAAGGAGAAGGAGAAGGTGAAGTCTGGAGGGTGAATCAGAAGAAGCAGAAGAAGGAGAAGGAGAAGGTGAAGTCTGGAGGGTGAATCAGAAGAAGCAGAAGAAGTAGAAGGAGAAGGTGAATTCTGGAGGGTGAATCAGAAGAAGTAGAAGAAGGAGAAGGAGAAGGTGAAGTCTGGAGGGTGAATCAGAAGAAGCAGAAGAAGGAGAAGGAGAAGGTGAAGTCAGGAGGGTGAATCAGAAGAAGCGGATGAAGGAGAAGGAGAAGGTGAAGTCTGGAGGGTGAATCAGAAGAAGCAGAAGAAGGAGAAGGAGAAGGTGAAGACTGGAGGGTGAATCAGAAGAAGTAGAAGAAGGAGAAGGAGAAGGTGAAGTCATGAGGGAGAAGCAGAAGAAGCAGAAGAAGGAGAAGGAGAAGGTGATGCCTGGAGGGTGAAGCAGAAGAAGCAGAAGAAGGAGAAGGAGAAGGTGAAGTCTGGAGGGCGAAGCAGAAGAAGCAGAAGAAGGAGAAAGAGAAGGTGACGTCTGGAGGGTGAAGAAGAAGAAGCAGAAGAAGGAGAAGGAGAAGGTGAAGTCTGGAGGGTGAATCAGAAGAAGTAGAAGAAGGAGAAGGAGAAGGTGAAGTCTGGAGGGTGAATCAGAAGAAGTAGAAGAAGGAGAAGGAGAAGGTGAAGTCAGGAGGGTGAAGCAGAAGAAGCAGAAGAAGGAGAAGGAGAAGGTGAAGTCTGGAGGGCGAAGCAGAAGAAGCAGAAGAAGGAGAAGGAGAAGGTGAAGTCTGGAGGGTGAATCAGAATAAGTAGAAGAAGGAGAAGGAGATGGTGAAGTCTGGAGGGTGAATCAGAAGAAGTAGAAGAAGCAGAAGGAGAAGGAGAAGTCTGGAGGGTGAATCAGAAGAAGCAGAAGAAGGAGAAGGAGAAGGTTAAGTCTGGAGGGTGAATCAGAAGAAGCAGAAGAAGGAGAAGGAGAAGGTGAAGTCTGGAGGGTGAATCATAAGAAGTAGAAGAAGGAGAAGGAGAAGGTGAGGTCTGGAGGGTGAATCAGAAGAAGCAGAAGAAGGAGAAGGAGAAGGTGAAGTCTGAAGGGTGAATCAGAAGAAGCAGAAGATGGAGAAGGAGAAGGTGAAGTCTGGAGGGTGAATCAGAAGAAGCAGAAGAAGGAGAAGGAGAAGGTGAAGTCTGGAGGGTGAATCAGAAGATGCAGAAGAAGGAGAAGGAGAAGGTGAAGTCTGGAGGGTGAATCAGTAGAAGTAGAAGAAGGAGAAGGAGAAGGTGAAGTCTGGAGGGTGAATCAGAAGAAGTAGAAGAAGGAGAAGGAGAAGGACAAGTCTGGAGGGTGAATCAGACGAAGCAGAAGAAGGAGAAGGAGAAGGTGAAGTCTGGAGGGTGAATCAGAAGAAGCAGAAGAAGGAGAATGAGAAGATGAAGTCTGGAGGGTGTATCAGAAGAAGTAGAAGAAGGAGAAGGAGAAGGTGAAGTCTGGAGGGTGAATCAGAAGAAGCAGAAGAAGGAGAAGGAGAAGGTGAAGTCTGGAGGGTGAATCAGAAGAAGCAGAAGAAGGAGAAGGAGAAGGTGAAGTCTGGAGGGTGAATCAGAAGAAGCAGAATAAGGAGAAGGAGAAGGTGAAGTCTGGAGGGTGAATCAGGAGAAGCAGAAGAAGGAGAAGGAGAAGGTGAAGTCTGGAGGGTGAATCAGAAGAAGTAGAAGAAGGAGAAGGCGAATTCTGGAGGGTGAATCAGAAGAAGTAGAAGAAGGAGAAGGAGAAATGAAGTCATGAGGGAGAAGCAGAAGAAGCAGAAGAAGGAGAAGGAGAAGGTGATGCCTGGAGGGTGAAGCAGAAGAAGCAGAAGAAGGAGAAGGAGAAGGTGAAGTCTGGAGGGCGAAGCAGAAGAAGCAGAAGAAGGAGAAAGAGAAGGTGACGTCTGGAGGGTGAAGAAGAAGAAGCAGAAGAAGGAGAAGGAGAAGGTGAAGTCTGGAGGGTGAATCAGAAGAAGTAGAAGAAGGAGAAGGAGAAGGTGAAGTCTGGAGGGTGAATCAGAAGAAGTAGAAGAAGGAGAAGGAGAAGGTGAAATCAGGAGGGTGAAGCAGAAGAAGCAGAAGAAGGAGAAGGAGAAGGTGAAGTCTGGAGGGTGAAGCAGAAGAAGCAGAAGAAGGAGAAGGAGAAGGTGAAGTCTGGAGGGTGAAGCAGAAGAAGCAGAAGAAGGAGAAGGAGAAGGTGAAGTCTGGAGGGAGAAGCAGAAGAAGTAGAAGAAGGAGAAGGAGAAGGTGAAGTCTGGAGGGTGAATCAGAAGAAGTAAAAGAAGGAGAAGGAGAAGGTGACGTCTGGAGGGTGAATCAGAAGAAGTAGAAGAAGGAGAAGGAGAAGGTGAAGTCTGGAGGGTGAATCAGAAGAAGCAGAAGAAGGAGAAGGAGAAGGAGAAGTCTGGAGGGTGAATCAGAAGAAGTAGAAGAAGGAGAAGGAGAAGGTGTAGTCTGGAGGGTGAATCAGAAGAAGTAGACGAAGGAGAAGGAGAAGGTGAAGTCTGGAGGGTGAATCAGAAGAAGTAGAAGAAGGAGAAGGAGAAGGTGAAGTCTGGAGGGTGAATCAGAAGAAGCAGAAGAAGGAGAAGGAGAAGGTGAAGTCTGGAGGGTGAATCAGAAGAAGCAGAAGAAGGAGAAGGAGAAGGTGAAGTCTGGAGGGTGAATCAGAAGAAGCAGAAGAAGGAGAAGGAGAAGGTGAAGTCTGGAGGGTGAATCAGAAGAAGCAGAAGAAGTAGAAGGAGAAGGTGAGGTCTGGAGGATGAATCAGAAGAAGGAGAAGAAGGAGAAGGAGAAGGTGAAGTCTGGAGGGTGAATCAGAAGAAGCAGAAGAAGGAGAAGGAGAAGGTGAAGTCAGGAGGGTGAATCAGAAGAAGCAGAAGAAGGAGAAGGAGAAGGTGAAGTCTGGAGGGTGAATCAGAAGAAGCAGAAGAAGGCGAAGGAGAAGGTGAAGACTGGAGGGTGAATCAGAATAAGTAGAAGAAGGAGAAGGAGATGGTGAAGTCTGGAGGGTGAATCAGAAGAAGTAGAAGAAGCAGAAGGAGAAGGCGAAGTCTGGAGGGTGAATCAGAAGAAGCAGAAGAAGGAGAAGGAGAAGGTTAAGTCTGGAGGGTGAATCAGAAGAAGGAGAAGAAGGAGAAGGAGAAGGTGAAGTCTGGAGGGTGAATCATAAGAAGTAGAAGAAGGAGAAGGAGAAGGTGAGGTCTGGAGGGTGAATCAGAAGAAGCAGAAGAAGGAGAAGGAGAAGGTGAAGTCTGAAGGGTGAATCAGAAGAAGCAGAAGATGGAGAAGGAGAAGGTGAAGTCTGGAGGGTGAATCAGAAGAAGCAGAAGAAGGAGAAGGAGAAGGTGAAGTCTGGAGGGTGAATCAGAAGAAGTAGAAGAAGGAGAAGGAGTAGGACAAGTCTGGAGGGTGAATCAGAAGAAGCAGAAGAAGGAGAAGGAGAAGGTGAAGTCTGGAGGGTGAATCAGAAGAAGCAGAAGAAGGAGAATGAGAAGATGAAGTCTGGAGGGTGTATCAGAAGAAGTAGAAGAAGGAGAAGGAGAAGGTGAAGTCTGGAGGGTGAATCAGAAGAAGCAGAAGAAGGAGAAGGAGAAGGTGAAGTCTGGAGGGTGAATCAGAAGAAGCAGAAGAAGGAGAAGGAGAAGGTGAAGTCTGGAGGGTGAATCAGAAGAAGCAGAATAAGGAGAAGGAGAAGGTGAAGTCTGGAGGGTGAATCAGGAGAAGCAGAAGAAGGAGAAGGAGAAGGTGAAGTCTGGAGGGTGAATCAGAAGAAGTAGAAGAAGGAGAAGGATAAGGTGAAGTCTGGAGGGTGAAGCAGAAGAAGTAGAAGAAGGAGAAGGAGAAGGTGAAGTCAGGAGGGTGAATCAGAAGAAGTAGAAGAAGGAGAAGGAGAAGGTGAAGTCTGGAGGGTGAATCAGAAGAAGCAGAAGAAGGAGAAGGAGAAGGTGAAGTCTGGAGGGTGAAAATAGAAGAAGCAAAAGAATGAGAAGGAGAAGATGAAGTCTGGAGGGTGAATCAGAAGAAGTAGAAGAAGGAGAAGGAGAAGGTGAGGTCTGGAGGGTGAATCAGAAGAAGCAGAAGAAGGAGAAGGAGAAGATGAAGTCTGGAGTGTGAATCAGAAGAAGCAGAAGAAGGAGAAGGAGAAGGTGAAGTCTGGAGGGTGTATCAGAAGAAGCAGAAGAAGGAGAAGGAGAAGGTGAAGTCAGGAGGGTGAATCAGAAGAAGCAGAAGAAGGAGAAGGAGAAGGTGAAGTTAGGAGGGTGAATCAGAAGAAGCAGAAGAAGGAGAAGGAGAAGGTGAAGTCAGGGGGGTGAAGCAGAAGAAGTAGAAGAAGGAGAAGGAGATGGTGAAGTCAGGAGGATGAAGCAGAAGAAGCAGAAGAAGGAGAAGGAGAAGGTGAAGTCTGGAGGGTGAAGCAGAAGAAACAGAAGAAGGAGAAGGAGAAGGTGAAGTCTGGAGGGCGAAGCAGAAGAAGCAGAAGAAGGAGAAGGTGAAGGTGAAGTCTGGAGGGTGAAGCAGAAGAAGCAGAAGAAGGAGAAGGAGAAGGTGAAGTCTGGAGGGTGAATCAGAAGAAGTAGAAGAAGGAGAAGGAGAAGGTGAAGTCAGGAGGGTGAAGCAGAAGAAGGAGACGGAGTAGGTGAAGTCTGGAGGGTGAAGCAGAAGAAGCAGAAGAAGGAGAAGGAGAAGGTGAAGTCTGGAGGGTGAAGCAGAAGAAGCAGAAGAAGGAGAAGGAGAAGGTGAAGTCAGGAGGGTGAATCAGAAGAAGTAGAAGAAGGAGAAGGAGAAGGTGAAGTCTGGAGGGTGAATCAGAAGAAGTAGAAGAAGGAGAAGGAGAAGGTGAAGTCTGGAGGGTGAATCAGAAGAAGTAGAAGAAGGAGAAGGAGAAGGTGAAGTCTGGAGGGTGAATCAGAAGAAGCAGAAGAAGGAGAAGGTGAAGTCTGGAGGGAGAAGCAGAAGAAGCAGAAGAAGGAGAAGGAGAAGATGAAGTCTGGAGGGTGAATCAGAAGAAGTAGAAGAAGGAGAAGGAGAAGGTGAGATCTAGAGGGTGAATCAGAAGAAGCAGAAGAAGGAGAAGGAGAAGGTGAAGTCTGAAGGGTGAATCAGAAGAAGCAGAAAAAGGAGAAGGAGAAGGTGAAGTCTGGAGGGTGAATCAGAAGAACCAGAAGAAGGAGAAGGAGAAGGTGAAGTCTGGAGGGTGAATCAGAAGAAGCAGAAGAAGGAGAAGGAGAAGGTGAAGTCCGGAGGGTGAATCAGAAGAAGTAGAAGAAGGAGAAGGAGAAGGTGAAGTCTGGAGGGTGAATCAGAAGAAGTAGAAGAAGGAGAAGGAGAAGGTGAAGTCTGGAGGGTGAATCAGAAGAAGCAGAAGAAGGAGAAGGAGAAGGTGAAGTCTGGAGGGTGAATCAGAAGAAGCAGAAGAAGGAGAAGGAGAAGATGAAGTCTGGAGGGTGAAGCAGAAGAAGGAGACGGAGAAGGTGAAGTCTGGAGGGTGAAGCAGAAGAAGCAGAAGAAGGAGAAGGAGAAGGTGAAGTCTGGAGGGTGAAGCAGAAGAAGCAGAAGAAGGAGAAGGAGAAGGTGAAGTCAGGAGGGTGAATCAGAAGAAGTAGAAGAAGGAGAAGGAGAAGGTGAAGTCTGGAGGGTGAATCAGAAGAAGTAGAAGAAGGAGAAGGAGAAGGTGAAGTCTGGAGGGTGAATCAGAAGAAGTAGAAGAAGGAGAAGGAGAAGGTGAAGTCTGGAGGGTGAATCAGAAGAAGCAGAAGAAGGAGAAGGAGAAGGTGAAGTCTGGAGGGAGAAGCAGAAGAAGTAGAAGAAGGAGAAGGAGAATGTAAAGTCTGGAGGGTGAATCAGAAGAAGTAGAAGAAGGAGAAGGAGAAGGTAAAGTCTGGAGGGTGAAGCAGAAGAAGCAGAAGAAGGAGAAGGAGAAGGTGAAGACTGGAGGGTGAATCAGAAGAAGTAGAAGAAGGAGAAGAAGAAGGTGAAGTCTGGAGGGTGAATCAGAAGAAGTAGAAGAAGGAGAAGGAGAAGGTGAAGTCTGGAGGGTGAATCAGAAGAAGCAGAAGAAGGAGAAGGAGAAGGTGAAGTCTGGAGGGTGAATCAGAAGAAGTAGAAGAAGGAGAAGGAGAAGGTGAGGTCTGGAGGGTGAATCAGAAGAAGCAGAAGAAGGAGAAGTAGAAGGTGAAGTCTGGAGGGTGGATCAGAAGAAGCAGAAGAAGGAGAAGGAGAAGGTGAGGTCAGGAGGGTGAATCAGAAGAAGCAGAAGAAGGAGAAGGAGAAGGTGAAGTTAGGAGGGTGAATCAGAAGAAGCAGAAGAAGGAGAAGGAGAAGGTGAAGTCAGGGGGGTGAAGCAGAAGAAGTAGAAGAAGGAGAAGGAGAAGGTGAAGTCAGGAGGGTGAAGCAGAAGAAGCAGAAGAAGGAGAAGGAGAAGGTCAAGTCTGGAGGGCGCAGCAGAAGAAGCAGAAGAAGGAGAAGGAGAAGGTGAAGTCTGGAGGGTGAAGCCGTAGAAGCAGAAGAAGGAGAAGGAGAAGGTGAAGTCAGGAGGGTGAATCAGAAGAAGTAAAAGAAGGAGAAGGAGAAGGTGAAGTCAGGAGGGTGAAGCAGAAGAAGCAGAAGAAGGAGAAGGAGAAGGTGAAGTCTGGAGGGTGAAGCAGAAGAAGCAGAATAAGGAGAAGGAGAAGGTGAAGTCTGGAGGGTGTATCAGAAGAAGTAGAAGAAGGAGAAGGAGAAGGTGAAGTCTGGAGGGTGAATCAGAAGAAGCAGAAGAAGGAGAAGGAGAAGGTGAAGTCTGGAGGGTGAAGCAGAAGAAGGAGACGGAGAAGGTGAAGTCTGGAGGGTGAAGCAGAAGAAGCAGAAGAAGGAGAAGGAGAAGGTGAAGTCTGGAGGGTGAAGCAGAAGAAGCAGAATAAGGAGAAGGAGAAGGTGAAGTCTGGAGGGTGAATCAGAAGAAGTAGAAGAAGGAGAAGGAGAAGGTGAAGTCTGGAGGGTGAATCAGAAGAAGCAGAAGAAGGAGAAGGAGAAGGTGAAGTCTGGAGGGTGAATCAGAAGAAGCAGAAGAAGGAGAAGGAGAAGATGAAGTCTGGAGGGTGAAGCAGAAGAAGGAGACGGAGAAGGTGAAGTCTGGAGGGTGAAGCAGAAGAAGCAGAAGAAGGAGAAGGAGAAGGTGAAGTCTGGAGGGTGAAGCAGAAGAAGCAGAAGAAGGAGAAGGAGAAGGTGAAGTCAGGAGGGTGAATCAGAAGAAGTAGAAGAAGGAGAAGGAGAAGGTGAAGTCTGGAGGGTGAATCAGAAGAAGTAGAAGAAGGAGAAGGAGAAGGTGAAGTCTGGAGGGTGAATCAGAAGAAGTAGAAGAAGGAGAAGGAGAAGGTGAAGTCTGGAGGGTGAATCAGAAGAAGCAGAAGAAGGAGAAGGAGAAGGTGAAGTCTGGAGGGAGAAGCAGAAGAAGTAGAAGAAGGAGAAGGAGAATGTAAAGTCTGGAGGGTGAATCAGAAGAAGTAGAAGAAGGAGAAGGAGAAGGTAAAGTCTGGAGGGTGAAGCAGAAGAAGCAGAAGAAGGAGAAGGAGAAGGTGAAGACTGGAGGGTGAATCAGAAGAAGTAGAAGAAGGAGAAGAAGAAGGTGAAGTCTGGAGGGTGAATCAGAAGAAGTAGAAGAAGGAGAAGGAGAAGGTGAAGTCTGGAGGGTGAATCAGAAGAAGCAGAAGAAGGAGAAGGAGAAGGTGAAGTCTGGAGGGTGAATCAGAAGAAGTAGAAGAAGGAGAAGGAGAAGGTGAGGTCTGGAGGGTGAATCAGAAGAAGCAGAAGAAGGAGAAGTAGAAGGTGAAGTCTGGAGGGTGGATCAGAAGAAGCAGAAGAAGGAGAAGGAGAAGGTGAGGTCAGGAGGGTGAATCAGAAGAAGCAGAAGAAGGAGAAGGAGAAGGTGAAGTTAGGAGGGTGAATCAGAAGAAGCAGAAGAAGGAGAAGGAGAAGGTGAAGTCAGGGGGGTGAAGCAGAAGAAGTAGAAGAAGGAGAAGGAGAAGGTGAAGTCAGGAGGGTGAAGCAGAAGAAGCAGAAGAAGGAGAAGGAGAAGGTCAAGTCTGGAGGGCGCAGCAGAAGAAGCAGAAGAAGGAGAAGGAGAAGGTGAAGTCTGGAGGGTGAAGCCGTAGAAGCAGAAGAAGGAGAAGGAGAAGGTGAAGTCAGGAGGGTGAATCAGAAGAAGTAAAAGAAGGAGAAGGAGAAGGTGAAGTCAGGAGGGTGAAGCAGAAGAAGCAGAAGAAGGAGAAGGAGAAGGTGAAGTCTGGAGGGTGAAGCAGAAGAAGCAGAATAAGGAGAAGGAGAAGGTGAAGTCTGGAGGGTGTATCAGAAGAAGCAGAAGAAGGAGAAGGAGAAGGTGAAGTCTGGAGGGTGAATCAGAAGAAGTAGAAGAAGGAGAAGGAGAAGGTGAAGTCTGGAGGGTGAATCAGAAGAAGTAGAAGAAGGAGAAGGAGTAGGACAAGTCTGGAGGGTGAATCAGAAGAAGCAGAAGAAGGAGAAGGAGAAGGTGAAGTCTGGAGGGTGAATCAGAAGAAGCAGAAGAAGGAGAATGAGAAGATGAAGTCTGGAGGGTGTATCAGAAGAAGTAGAAGAAGGAGAAGGAGAAGGTGAAGTCTGGAGGGTGAATCAGAAGAAGCAGAAGAAGGAGAAGGAGAAGGTGAAGTCTGGAGGGTGAATCAGAAGAAGCAGAAGAAGGAGAAGGAGAAGGTGAAGTCTGGAGGGTGAATCAGAAGAAGCAGAATAAGGAGAAGGAGAAGGTGAAGTCTGGAGGGTGAATCAGGAGAAGCAGAAGAAGGAGAAGGAGAAGGTGAAGTCTGGAGGGTGAATCAGAAGAAGTAGAAGAAGGAGAAGGATAAGGTGAAGTCTGGAGGGTGAAGCAGAAGAAGTAGAAGAAGGAGAAGGAGAAGGTGAAGTCAGGAGGGTGAATCAGAAGAAGTAGAAGAAGGAGAAGGAGAAGGTGAAGTCTGGAGGGTGAATCAGAAGAAGCAGAAGAAGGAGAAGGAGAAGGTGAAGTCTGGAGGGTGAAAATAGAAGAAGCAAAAGAATGAGAAGGAGAAGATGAAGTCTGGAGGGTGAATCAGAAGAAGTAGAAGAAGGAGAAGGAGAAGGTGAGGTCTGGAGGGTGAATCAGAAGAAGCAGAAGAAGGAGAAGGAGAAGATGAAGTCTGGAGTGTGAATCAGAAGAAGCAGAAGAAGGAGAAGGAGAAGGTGAAGTCTGGAGGGTGTATCAGAAGAAGCAGAAGAAGGAGAAGGAGAAGGTGAAGTCAGGAGGGTGAATCAGAAGAAGCAGAAGAAGGAGAAGGAGAAGGTGAAGTTAGGAGGGTGAATCAGAAGAAGCAGAAGAAGGAGAAGGAGAAGGTGAAGTCAGGGGGGTGAAGCAGAAGAAGTAGAAGAAGGAGAAGGAGATGGTGAAGTCAGGAGGATGAAGCAGAAGAAGCAGAAGAAGGAGAAGGAGAAGGTGAAGTCTGGAGGGTGAAGCAGAAGAAACAGAAGAAGGAGAAGGAGAAGGTGAAGTCTGGAGGGCGAAGCAGAAGAAGCAGAAGAAGGAGAAGGTGAAGGTGAAGTCTGGAGGGTGAAGCAGAAGAAGCAGAAGAAGGAGAAGGAGAAGGTGAAGTCTGGAGGGTGAATCAGAAGAAGTAGAAGAAGGAGAAGGAGAAGGTGAAGTCTGGAGGGTGAATCAGAAGAAGCAGAAGAAGGAGAAGGAGAAGGTGAAGTCTGGAGGGTGAATCAGAAGAAGCAGAAGAAGGAGAAGGAGAAGATGAAGTCTGGAGGGTGAAGCAGAAGAAGGAGACGGAGAAGGTGAAGTCTGGAGGGTGAAGCAGAAGAAGCAGAAGAAGGAGAAGGAGAAGGTGAAGTCTGGAGGGTGAAGCAGAAGAAGCAGAAGAAGGAGAAGGAGAAGGTGAAGTCAGGAGGGTGAATCAGAAGAAGTAGAAGAAGGAGAAGGAGAAGGTGAAGTCTGGAGGGTGAATCAGAAGAAGTAGAAGAAGGAGAAGGAGAAGGTGAAGTCTGGAGGGTGAATCAGAAGAAGTAGAAGAAGGAGAAGGAGAAGGTGAAGTCTGGAGGGTGAATCAGAAGAAGCAGAAGAAGGAGAAGGAGAAGGTGAAGTCTGGAGGGAGAAGCAGAAGAAGTAGAAGAAGGAGAAGGAGAATGTAAAGTCTGGAGGGTGAATCAGAAGAAGTAGAAGAAGGAGAAGGAGAAGGTAAAGTCTGGAGGGTGAAGCAGAAGAAGCAGAAGAAGGAGAAGGAGAAGGTGAAGACTGGAGGGTGAATCAGAAGAAGTAGAAGAAGGAGAAGAAGAAGGTGAAGTCTGGAGGGTGAATCAGAAGAAGTAGAAGAAGGAGAAGGAGAAGGTGAAGTCTGGAGGGTGAATCAGAAGAAGCAGAAGAAGGAGAAGGAGAAGGTGAAGTCTGGAGGGTGAATCAGAAGAAGTAGAAGAAGGAGAAGGAGAAGGTGAGGTCTGGAGGGTGAATCAGAAGAAGCAGAAGAAGGAGAAGTAGAAGGTGAAGTCTGGAGGGTGGATCAGAAGAAGCAGAAGAAGGAGAAGGAGAAGGTGAGGTCAGGAGGGTGAATCAGAAGAAGCAGAAGAAGGAGAAGGAGAAGGTGAAGTTAGGAGGGTGAATCAGAAGAAGCAGAAGAAGGAGAAGGAGAAGGTGAAGTCAGGGGGGTGAAGCAGAAGAAGTAGAAGAAGGAGAAGGAGAAGGTGAAGTCAGGAGGGTGAAGCAGAAGAAGCAGAAGAAGGAGAAGGAGAAGGTCAAGTCTGGAGGGCGCAGCAGAAGAAGCAGAAGAAGGAGAAGGAGAAGGTGAAGTCTGGAGGGTGAAGCCGTAGAAGCAGAAGAAGGAGAAGGAGAAGGTGAAGTCAGGAGGGTGAATCAGAAGAAGTAAAAGAAGGAGAAGGAGAAGGTGAAGTCAGGAGGGTGAAGCAGAAGAAGCAGAAGAAGGAGAAGGAGAAGGTGAAGTCTGGAGGGTGAAGCAGAAGAAGCAGAATAAGGAGAAGGAGAAGGTGAAGTCTGGAGGGTGTATCAGAAGAAGTAGAAGAAGGAGAAGGAGAAGGTGAAGTCTGGAGGGTGAATCAGAAGAAGCAGAAGAAGGAGAAGGAGAAGGTGAAGTCTGGAGGGTGAAGCAGAAGAAGGAGACGGAGAAGGTGAAGTCTGGAGGGTGAAGCAGAAGAAGCAGAAGAAGGAGAAGGAGAAGGTGAAGTCTGGAGGGTGAAGCAGAAGAAGCAGAATAAGGAGAAGGAGAAGGTGAAGTCTGGAGGGTGAATCAGAAGAAGTAGAAGAAGGAGAAGGAGAAGGTGAAGTCTGGAGGGTGAATCAGAAGAAGCAGAAGAAGGAGAAGGAGAAGGTGAAGTCTGGAGGGTGAATCAGAAGAAGCAGAAGAAGGAGAAGGAGAAGATGAAGTCTGGAGGGTGAAGCAGAAGAAGGAGACGGAGAAGGTGAAGTCTGGAGGGTGAAGCAGAAGAAGCAGAAGAAGGAGAAGGAGAAGGTGAAGTCTGGAGGGTGAAGCAGAAGAAGCAGAAGAAGGAGAAGGAGAAGGTGAAGTCAGGAGGGTGAATCAGAAGAAGTAGAAGAAGGAGAAGGAGAAGGTGAAGTCTGGAGGGTGAATCAGAAGAAGTAGAAGAAGGAGAAGGAGAAGGTGAAGTCTGGAGGGTGAATCAGAAGAAGTAGAAGAAGGAGAAGGAGAAGGTGAAGTCTGGAGGGTGAATCAGAAGAAGCAGAAGAAGGAGAAGGAGAAGGTGAAGTCTGGAGGGAGAAGCAGAAGAAGTAGAAGAAGGAGAAGGAGAATGTAAAGTCTGGAGGGTGAATCAGAAGAAGTAGAAGAAGGAGAAGGAGAAGGTAAAGTCTGGAGGGTGAAGCAGAAGAAGCAGAAGAAGGAGAAGGAGAAGGTGAAGACTGGAGGGTGAATCAGAAGAAGTAGAAGAAGGAGAAGAAGAAGGTGAAGTCTGGAGGGTGAATCAGAAGAAGTAGAAGAAGGAGAAGGAGAAGGTGAAGTCTGGAGGGTGAATCAGAAGAAGCAGAAGAAGGAGAAGGAGAAGGTGAAGTCTGGAGGGTGAATCAGAAGAAGTAGAAGAAGGAGAAGGAGAAGGTGAGGTCTGGAGGGTGAATCAGAAGAAGCAGAAGAAGGAGAAGTAGAAGGTGAAGTCTGGAGGGTGGATCAGAAGAAGCAGAAGAAGGAGAAGGAGAAGGTGAGGTCAGGAGGGTGAATCAGAAGAAGCAGAAGAAGGAGAAGGAGAAGGTGAAGTTAGGAGGGTGAATCAGAAGAAGCAGAAGAAGGAGAAGGAGAAGGTGAAGTCAGGGGGGTGAAGCAGAAGAAGTAGAAGAAGGAGAAGGAGAAGGTGAAGTCAGGAGGGTGAAGCAGAAGAAGCAGAAGAAGGAGAAGGAGAAGGTCAAGTCTGGAGGGCGCAGCAGAAGAAGCAGAAGAAGGAGAAGGAGAAGGTGAAGTCTGGAGGGTGAAGCCGTAGAAGCAGAAGAAGGAGAAGGAGAAGGTGAAGTCAGGAGGGTGAATCAGAAGAAGTAAAAGAAGGAGAAGGAGAAGGTGAAGTCAGGAGGGTGAAGCAGAAGAAGCAGAAGAAGGAGAAGGAGAAGGTGAAGTCTGGAGGGTGAAGCAGAAGAAGCAGAATAAGGAGAAGGAGAAGGTGAAGTCTGGAGGGTGTATCAGAAGAAGCAGAAGAAGGAGAAGGAGAAGGTGAAGTCTGGAGGGTGAATCAGAAGAAGTAGAAGAAGGAGAAGGAGAAGGTGAAGTCTGGAGGGTGAATCAGAAGAAGTAGAAGAAGGAGAAGGAGTAGGACAAGTCTGGAGGGTGAATCAGAAGAAGCAGAAGAAGGAGAAGGAGAAGGTGAAGTCTGGAGGGTGAATCAGAAGAAGCAGAAGAAGGAGAATGAGAAGATGAAGTCTGGAGGGTGTATCAGAAGAAGTAGAAGAAGGAGAAGGAGAAGGTGAAGTCTGGAGGGTGAATCAGAAGAAGCAGAAGAAGGAGAAGGAGAAGGTGAAGTCTGGAGGGTGAATCAGAAGAAGCAGAAGAAGGAGAAGGAGAAGGTGAAGTCTGGAGGGTGAATCAGAAGAAGCAGAATAAGGAGAAGGAGAAGGTGAAGTCTGGAGGGTGAATCAGGAGAAGCAGAAGAAGGAGAAGGAGAAGGTGAAGTCTGGAGGGTGAATCAGAAGAAGTAGAAGAAGGAGAAGGATAAGGTGAAGTCTGGAGGGTGAAGCAGAAGAAGTAGAAGAAGGAGAAGGAGAAGGTGAAGTCAGGAGGGTGAATCAGAAGAAGTAGAAGAAGGAGAAGGAGAAGGTGAAGTCTGGAGGGTGAATCAGAAGAAGCAGAAGAAGGAGAAGGAGAAGGTGAAGTCTGGAGGGTGAAAATAGAAGAAGCAAAAGAATGAGAAGGAGAAGATGAAGTCTGGAGGGTGAATCAGAAGAAGTAGAAGAAGGAGAAGGAGAAGGTGAGGTCTGGAGGGTGAATCAGAAGAAGCAGAAGAAGGAGAAGGAGAAGATGAAGTCTGGAGTGTGAATCAGAAGAAGCAGAAGAAGGAGAAGGAGAAGGTGAAGTCTGGAGGGTGTATCAGAAGAAGCAGAAGAAGGAGAAGGAGAAGGTGAAGTCAGGAGGGTGAATCAGAAGAAGCAGAAGAAGGAGAAGGAGAAGGTGAAGTTAGGAGGGTGAATCAGAAGAAGCAGAAGAAGGAGAAGGAGAAGGTGAAGTCAGGGGGGTGAAGCAGAAGAAGTAGAAGAAGGAGAAGGAGATGGTGAAGTCAGGAGGATGAAGCAGAAGAAGCAGAAGAAGGAGAAGGAGAAGGTGAAGTCTGGAGGGTGAAGCAGAAGAAACAGAAGAAGGAGAAGGAGAAGGTGAAGTCTGGAGGGCGAAGCAGAAGAAGCAGAAGAAGGAGAAGGTGAAGGTGAAGTCTGGAGGGTGAAGCAGAAGAAGCAGAAGAAGGAGAAGGAGAAGGTGAAGTCTGGAGGGTGAATCAGAAGAAGTAGAAGAAGGAGAAGGAGAAGGTGAAGTCAGGAGGGTGAAGCAGAAGAAGGAGACGGAGTAGGTGAAGTCTGGAGGGTGAAGCAAAAGAAGCAGAAGAAGGAGAAGGAGAAGGTGAAGTCTGGAGGGTGAAGCAGAAGAAGCAGAAGAAGGAGAAGGAGAAGGTGAAGTCAGGAGGGTGAATCAGAAGAAGTAGAAGAAGGAGAAGGAGAAGGTGAAGTCTGGAGGGTGAATCAGAAGAAGTAGAAGAAGGAGAAGGAGAAGGTGAAGTCTGGAGGGTGAAACAGAAGAAGTAGAAGAAGGAGAAGGAGAAGGTGAAGTCTGGAGGGTGAATCAGAAGAAGCAGAAGAAGGAGAAGGAGAAGGTGAAGTCTGGAGGGAGAAGCAGAAGAAGCAGAAGAAGGAGAAGGAGAAGATGAAGTCTGGAGGGTGAATCAGAAGAAGTAGAAGAAGGAGAAGGAGAAGGAGAGATCTAGAGGGTGAATCAGAAGAAGCAGAAGAAGGAGAAGGAGAAGGTGAAGTCTGAAGGGTGAATCAGAAGAAGCAGAAAAAGGAGAAGGAGAAGGTGAAGTCTGGAGGGTGAATCAGAAGAACCAGAAGAAGGAGAAGGAGAAGGTGAAGTCTGGAGGGTGAATCAGAAGAAGCAGAAGAAGGAGAAGGAGAAGGTGAAGTCCGGAGGGTGAATCAGAAGAAGTAGAAGAAGGAGAAGGAGAAGGTGAAGTCTGGTGGGTGAATCAGAAGAAGTAGAAGAAGGAGAAGGAGAAGGTGAAGTCTGGAGGGTGAATCAGAAGAAGCAGAAGAAGGAGAAGGAGAAGGTGAAGTCTGGAGGGTGAATCAGAAGAAGCAGAAGAAGGAGAAGGAGAAGATGAAGTCTGGAGGGTGAAGCAGAAGAAGGAGACGGAGAAGGTGAAGTCTGGAGGGTGAAGCAGAAGAAGCAGAAGAAGGAGAAGGAGAAGGTGAAGTCTGGATGGGTGAAGCAGAAGAAGCAGAAGAAGGAGAAGGAGAAGGTGAAGTCAGGAGGGTGAATCAGAAGAAGTAGAAGAAGGAGAAGGAGAAGGTGAAGTCTGGAGGGTGAATCAGAAGAAGTAGAAGAAGGAGAAGGAGAAGGTGAAGTCTGGAGGGTGAATCAGAAGAAGTAGAAGAAGAAGAAGGAGAAGGTGAAGTCTGGAGGGTGAATCAGAAGAAGCAGAAGAAGGAGAAGGAGAAGGTGAAGTCTGGGGGGAGAAGCAGAAGAAGTAGAAGAAGGAGAAGGAGAATGTAAAGTCTGGAGGGTGAATCAGAAGAAGTAGAAGAAGGAGAAGGAGAAGGTAAAGTCTGGAGGGTGAAGCAGAAGAAGCAGAAGAAGGAGAAGGAGAAGGTGAAGACTGGAGGGTGAATCAGAAGAAGTAGAAGAAGGAGAAGAAGAAGGTGAAGTCTGGAGGGTGAATCAGAAGAAGTAGAAGAAGGAGAAGGAGAAGGTGAAGTCTGGAGGGTGAATCAGAAGAAGCAGAAGAAGGAGAAGGAGAAGGTGAAGTCTGGAGGGTGAATCAGAAGAAGCAGAAGAAGGAGAAGTAGAAGGTGAAGTCTGGAGGGTGGATCAGAAGAAGCAGAAGAAGGAGAAGGAGAAGGTGAGGTCAGGAGGGTGAATCAGAAGAAGCAGAAGAAGGAGAAGGAGAAGGTGAAGTTAGGAGGGTGAATCAGAAGAAGCAGAAGAAGGAGAAGGAGAAGGTGAAGTCAGGGGGGTGAAGGAGAAGAAGTAGAAGAAGGAGAAGGAGAAGGTGAAGTCAGGAGGGTGAAGCAGAAGAAGCAGAAGAAGGAGAAGGAGAAGGTCAAGTCTGGAGGGCGCAGCAGAAGAAGCAGAAGAAGGAGAAGGAGAAGGTGAAGTCTGGAGGGTGAAGCCGTAGAAGCAGAAGAAGGAGAAGGAGAAGGTGAAGTCAGGAGGGTGAATCAGAAGAAGTAAAAGAAGGAGAAGGAGAAGGTGAAGTCAGGAGGGTGAAGCAGAAGAAGCAGAAGAAGGAGAAGGAGAAGGTGAAGTCTGGAGGGTGAAGCAGAAGAAGCAGAAGAAGGAGAAGGAGAAGGTGAAGTCTGGAAGGCGAAGCAGAAGAAGCAGAAGAAGGAGAAGGAGAAGGTGAATTCTGGAGGGTGAAGCAGAAAAAGCAGATGAAGGACAAGGAGAAGGTGAAGTCTGGAGGGTGAATCAGAAGAAGTAGAAGAAGGAGTAGCAGAAGGTGAAGTCAGGAGGGTGAAGCAGAAGAAGCAGAAGAAGGATAAGGAGAAGGTGAAGTCTGGAGGGTGAAGCAGAAGAAGCAGAAGAAGGAGAAGGAGAAGGTGAAGTCTGGAGGGTGAAGCAGAAGAAGCAGAAGAAGGAGAAGGAGAAGGTGAAGTGAGGAGGGTGAATCAGAAGAATCAGAAGAAGGAGAAGGAGAAGGTGAAGTCTGGAGGGTGAATCAGAAGAAGTAGAAGAAGGAGAAGGAGAAGGTGAAGTCTGGAGGGTGAATCTGAAAAAGTAGAAGAAGGAGAAGGAGAAGGTGAAGTCTGGAGGGTGAATCAGAAGAAGCAGAAGAAGGAGAAGGAGAAGGTGAAGTCTGGAGGGAGAAGCAGAAGAAGTAGAAGAAGGAGAAGGAGAAGGTGAAGTCTGGAGGGTGAATCAGAAGAAGTAGAAGAAGGAGAAGGAGAAGGTGAAGTTTGGAGTGTGAATCAGAAGAAGTAGAAGAAGGAGAAGGAGAAGGTGAAGTCTGGAGGGTGAATCAGAAGAAGCAGAAGAAGGAGAAGGAGAAGGTGAAGTCTGGAGGGTGAATCAGAAGAAGTAGAAGAAGGAGAAGGAGAAGGTGTAGTCTGGAGGGTGAATCAGAAGAAGTAGACGAAGGAGAAGGAGAAGGTGAAGTCTGGAGGGTGAATCAGAAGAAGCAGAAGCAGGAGAAGGAGAAGGTGAAGTCTGGAGGGTGAAACAGAAGAAGTAGAAGAAGGAGAAGGAGAAGGTAAACTCTGGAGGGTGAATCAGAAGAAGCAGAAGAAGGAGAAGGAGAAGGTGAATTCTGGAGGTTGAATCAGAAGTAGCAGAAGAAGGAGAAGGAGAAGGTGAAGTCTGGAGGGTGAATCAGAAGAAGCAGAAGAAGGAGAAGGAGAAGGTGAAGTCTGGAGGGTGAATCAGAAGAAGCAGAAGAAGTAGAAGGAGAAGGTGAATTCTGGAGGGTGAATCAGAAGAAGTAGAAGAAGGAGAAGGAGAAGGTGAAGTCTGGAGGGTGAATCAGAAGAAGCAGAAGAAGGAGAAGGAGAAGGTGAAGTCAGGAGGGTGAATCAGAAGAAGCGGATGAAGGAGAAGGAGAAGGTGAAGTCTGCAGGGTGAATCAGAAGAAGCAGAAGAAGGAGAAGGAGAAGGTGAAGACTGGAGGGTGAATCAGAAGAAGTAGAAGAAGGAGAAGGAGAAGGTGAAGTCATGAGGGAGAAGCAGAAGAAGCAGAAGAAGGAGAAGGAGAAGGTGATGCCTGGAGGGTGAAGCAGAAGAAGCAGAAGAAGGAGAAGGAGAAGGTGAAGTCTGGAGGGCGAAGCAGAAGAAGCAGAAGAAGGAGAAAGAGAAGGTGACGTCTGGAGGGTGAAGAAGAAGAAGCAGAAGAAGGAGAAGGAGAAGGTGAAGTCTGGAGGGTGAATTAGAAGAAGTAGAAGAAGGAGAAGGAGAAGGTGAAGTCTGGAGGGTGAATCAGAAGAAGTAGAAGAAGGAGAAGGAGAAGGTGAAGTCAGGAGGGTGAAGCAGAAGAAGCAGAAGAAGGAGAAGGAGAAGGTGAAGTCTGGAGGGTGAAGCAGAAGAAGCAGAAGAAGGAGAAGGAGAAGGTGAAGTCTGGAGGGTGAAGCAGAAGAAGCAGAAGAAGGAGAAGGAGAAGGTGAAGTCTGGAGGGAGAAGCAGAAGAAGTAGAAGAAGGAGAAGGAGAAGGTGAAGTCTGGAGGGTGAATCAGAAGAAGTAGAAGAAGGAGAAGGAGAAGGTGACGTCTGGAGGGTGAATCAGAAGAAGTAGAAGAAGGAGAAGGAGAAGGTGACGTCTGGAGGGTGAATCAGAAGAAGTAGAAGAAGGAGAAGGAGAAGGTGAAGTCTGGAGGGTGAATCAGAAGAAGCAGAAGAAGGAGAAGGAGAAGGAGAAGTCTGGAGGGTGAATCAGAAGAAGTAGAAGAAGGAGAAGGAGAAGGTGTAGTCTGGAGGGTGAATCAGAAGAAGTAGACGAAGGAGAAGGAGAAGGTGAAGTCTGGAGGGTGAATCAGAAGAAGTAGAAGAAGGAGAAGGAGAAGGTGAAGTCTGGAGGGTGAATCAGAAGAAGCAGAAGAAGGAGAAGAAGAAGGTGAAGTCTGGAGGGTGAATCAGAAGAAGCAGAAGAAGGCGAAGGAGAAGGTGAAGACTGGAGGGTGAATCAGAATAAGTAGAAGAAGGAGAAGGAGATGGTGAAGTCTGGAGGGTGAATCAGAAGAAGTAGAAGAAGCAGAAGGAGAAGGAGAAGTCTGGAGGGTGAATCAGAAGAAGCAGAAGAAGGAGAAGGAGAAGGTTAAGTCTGGAGGGTGAATCAGAAGAAGCAGAAGAAGGAGAAGGAGAAGGTGAAGTCTGGAGGGTGAATCATAAGAAGTAGAAGAAGGAGAAGGAGAAGGTGAGGTCTGGAGGGTGAATCAGAAGAAGCAGAAGAAGGAGAAGGAGAAGGTGAAGTCTGAAGGGTGAATCAGAAGAAGCAGAAGATGGAGAAGGAGAAGGTGATGTCTGGAGGGTGAATCAGAAGAAGCAGAAGAAGGAGAAGGAGAAGGTGAAGTCTGGAGGGTGAATCATAAGATGCAGAAGAAGGAGAAGGAGAAGGTGAAGTCTGGAGGGTGAATCAGTAGAAGTAGAAGAAGGAGAAGGAGAAGGTAAAGTCTGGAGGGTGAATCAGAAGAAGCAGAAGAAGGAGAAGGAGAAGGTGAAGTCTGGAGGGTGAATCAGAAGAAGCAGAAGAAGGAGAATGAGAAGATGAAGTCTGGAGGGTGTATCAGAAGAAGTAGAAGAAGGAGAAGGAGAAGGTGAAGTCTGGAGGGTGAATCAGAAGAAGCAGAAGAAGGAGAAGGAGAAGGTGAAGTCTGGAGGGTGAATCAGAAGAAGCAGAAGAAGGAGAAGGAGAAGGTGAAGTCTGGAGGGTGAATCAGAAGAAGCAGAATAAGGAGAAGGAGAAGGTGAAGTCTGGAGGGTGAATCAGGAGAAGCAGAAGAAGGAGAAGGAGAAGGTGAAGTCTGGAGGGTGAATCAGAAGAAGTAGAAGAAGGAGAAGGATAAGGTGAAGTCTGGAGGGTGAAGCAGAAGAAGTAGAAGAAGGAGAAGGAGAAGGTGAAGTCAGGAGGGTGAATCAGAAGAAGTAGAAGAAGGAGAAGGAGAAGGTGAAGTCTGGAGGGTGAATCAGAAGAAGCAGAAGAAGGAGAAGGAGAAGGTGAAGTCTGGAGGGTGAAAATAGAAGAAGCAAAAGAATGAGAAGGAGAAGATGAAGTCTGGAGGGTGAATCAGAAGAAGTAGAAGAAGGAGAAGGAGAAGGTGAGGTCTGGAGGGTGAATCAGAAGAAGCAGAAGAAGGAGAAGGAGAAGATGAAGTCTGGAGTGTGAATCAGAAGAAGCAGAAGAAGGAGAAGGAGAAGGTGAAGTCTGGAGGGTGAATCAGAAGAAGCAGAAGAAGGAGAAGGAGAAGGTGAAGTCAGGAGGGTGAATCAGAAGAAGCAGAAGAAGGAGAAGGAGAAGGTGAAGTTAGGAGGGTGAATCAGAAGAAGCAGAAGAAGGAGAAGGAGAAGGTGAAGTCAGGGGGGTGGAGCAGAAGAAGTAGAAGAAGGAGAAGGAGATGGTGAAGTCAGGAGGATGAAGCAGAAGAAGCAGAAGAAGGAGAAGGAGAAGGTGAAGTCTGGAGGGTGAAGCAGAAGAAACAGAAGAAGGAGAAGGAGAAGGTGAAGTCTGGAGGGCGAAGCAGAAGAAGCAGAAGAAGGAGAAGGTGAAGGTGAAGTCTGGAGGGTGAAGCAGAAGAAGCAGAAGAAGGAGAAGGAGAAGGTGAAGTCTGGAGGGTGAATCAGAAGAAGTAGAAGAAGGAGAAGGAGAAGGTGAAGTCAGGAGGGTGAAGCAGAAGAAGGAGACGGAGAAGGTGAAGTCTGGAGGGTGAAGCAGAAGAAGCAGAAGAAGGAGAAGGAGAAGGTGAAGTCTGGAGGGTGAAGCAGAAGAAGCAGAAGAAGGAGAAGGAGAAGGTGAAGTCAGGAGGGTGAATCAGAAGAAGTAGAAGAAGGAGAAGGAGAAGGTGAAGTCTGGAGGGTGAATCAGAAGAAGTAGAAGAAGAAGAAGGAGAAGGTGAAGTCTGGAGGGTGAATCAGAAGAAGTAGAAGAAGGAGAAGGAGAAGGTGAAGTCTGGAGGGTGAATCAGAAGAAGCAGAAGAAGGAGAAGGAGAAGGTGAAGTCTGGAGGGAGAAGCAGAAGAAGCAGAAGAAGGAGAAGGAGAAGATGAAGTCTGGAGGGTGAATCAGAAGAAGTAGAAGAAGGAGAAGGAGAAGGTGAGATCTGGAGGGTGAATCAGAAGATGCAGAAGAAGGAGAAGGAGACGGTGAAGTCTGAAGGGTGAATCAGAAGAAGCAGAAAAAGGAGAAGGAGAAGGTGAAGTCTGGAGGGTGAATCAGAAGAACCAGAAGAAGGAGAAGGAGAAGGTGAAGTCTGGAGGGTGAATCAGAAGAAGCAGAAGAAGGAGAAGGAGAAGGTGAAGTCCGGAGGGTGAATCAGAAGAAGTAGAAGAAGGAGAAGGAGAAGGTGAAGTCTGGAGGGTGAATCAGAAGAAGTAGAAGAAGGAGAAGGAGAAGGTGAAGTCTGGAGGGTGAATCAGAAGAAGCAGAAGAAGGAGAAGGAGAAGGTGAAGTCTGGAGGGTGAATCAGAAGAAGCAGAAGAAGGAGAAGGAGAAGATGAAGTCTGGAGGGTGAAGCAGAAGAAGGAGACGGAGAAGGTGAAGTCTGGAGGGTGAAGCAGAAGAAGCAGAAGAAGGAGAAGGAGAAGGTGAAGTCTGGAGGGTGAAGCAGAAGAAGCAGAAGAAGGAGAAGGAGAAGGTGAAGTCTGGAGGGAGAAGCAGAAGAAGTAGAAGAAGGAGAAGGAGAATGTAAAGTCTGGAGGGTGAATCAGAAGAAGTAGAAGAAGGAGAAGGAGAAGGTAAAGTCTGGAGGGTGAATCAGAAGAAGTAGAAGAAGGAAAAGGAGAAGGTGAAGTCTGGAGGGTGAATCAGAAGAAGCAGAAGAAGGAGAAGGAGAAAGTGAAGTCTGGAGGGTGAATCAGAAGAAGTAGAAGAAGGAGAAGGAGAAGGTGTAGTTTGGAGGGTGAATCAGGAGAAGTAGACGAAGGAGAAGGAGAAGGTGAAGTCTGGAGGGTGAATCAGAAGAAGCAGAAGAAGGAGAAGGAGAAGGTGAAGTCTGGAGGGTGAATCAGAAGAAGTAGAAGAAGGAGAAGGCGAAGTCTGGAGGGTGAATCAGAAGAAGTAGAAGAAGGAGAAGGAGAAATGAAGTCATGAGGGAGAAGCAGAAGAAGCAGAAGAAGGAGAAGGAGAAGGTGATGCCTGGAGGGTGAAGCAGAAGAAGCAGAAGAAGGAGAAGGAGAAGGTGAAGTCTGGAGGGCGAAGCAGAAGAAGCAGAAGAAGGAGAAAGAGAAGGTGACGTCTGGAGGGTGAAGAAGAAGAAGCAGAAGAAGGAGAAGGAGAAGGTGAAGTCTGGAGGGTGAATCAGAAGAAGTAGAAGAAGGAGAAGGAGAAGGTGAAGTCTGGAGGGTGAATCAGAAGAAGTAGAAGAAGGAGAAGGAGAAGGTGAAGTCAGGAGGGTGAAGCAGAAGAAGCACAAGAAGGAGAAGGAGAAGGTGAAGTCTGGAGGGTGAAGCAGAAGTAGCAGAAGAAGGAGAAGGAGAAGGTGAAGTCTGGAGGGTGAAGCAGAAGAAGCAGAAGAAGGAGAACGAGAAGGTGAAGTCTGGAGGGAGAAGCAGAAGAAGTAGAAGAAGGAGAAGGAGAAGGTGAAGTCTGGAGGGTGAATCAGAAGAAGTAAAAGAAGGAGAAGGAGAAGGTGACGTCTGGAGGGTGAATCAGAAGAAGTAGAAGAAGGAGAAGGAGAAGGTGAAGTCTGGAGGGTGAATCAGAAGAAGCAGAAGAAGGAGAAGGAGAAGGAGAAGTCTGGAGGGTGAATCAGAAGAAGTAGAAGAAGGAGAAGGAGAAGGTGTAGTCTGGAGGGTGAATCAGAAGAAGTAGACGAAGGAGAAGGAGAAGGTGAAGTCTGGAGGGTGAATCAGAAGAAGTAGAAGAAGGAGAAGGAGAAGGTGAAGTCTGGAGGGTGAATCAGAAGAAGCAGAAGAAGGAGAAGGAGAAGGTGAAGTCTGGAGGGTGAATCAGAAGAAGCAGAAGAAGGAGAAAGAGAAGGTGAAGTCTGGAGGGTGAATCAGAAGAAGCAGAAGAAGGAGAAGGAGAAGGTGAAGTCTGGAGGGTGAATCAGAAGAAGCAGAAGAAGTAGAAGGAGAAGGTGAGGTCTGGAGGGTGAATCAGAAGAAGGAGAAGAAGGAGAAGGAGAAGGTGAAGTCTGGAGGGTGAATCAGAAGAAGCAGAAGAAGGAGAAGGAGAAGGTGAAGTCAGGAGGGTGAATCAGAAGAAGCAGAAGAAGGAGAAGGGGAAGGTGAAGTCTGGAGGGTGAATCAGAAGAAGCAGAAGAAGGCGAAGGAGAAGGTGAAGACTGGAGGGTGAATCAGAATAAGTAGAAGAAGGAGAAGGAGATGGTGAAGTCTGGAGGGTGAATCAGAAGAAGTAGAAGAAGCAGAAGGAGAAGGCGAAGTCTGGAGGGTGAATCAGAAGAAGCAGAAGAAGGAGAAGGAGAAGGTTAAGTCTGGAGGGTGAATCAGAAGAAGGAGAAGAAGGAGAAGGAGAAGGTGAAGTCTGGAGGGTGAATCATAAGAAGTAGAAGAAGGAGAAGGAGAAGGTGAGGTCTGGAGGGTGAATCAGAAGAAGCAGAAGAAGGAGAAGGAGAAGGTGAAGTCTGAAGGGTGAATCAGAAGAAGCAGAAGATGGAGAAGGAGAAGGTGAAGTCTGGAGGGTGAATCAGAGGAAGCAGAAGAAGGAGAAGGAGAAGGTGAAGTCTGGAGGGTGAATCAGAAGATGCAGAAGAAGGAGAAGGTGAAGGTGAAGTCTGGAGGGTGAATCAGTAGAAGTAGAAGAAGGAGAAGGAGAAGGTGAAGTCTGGAGGGTGAATCAGAAGAAGTAGAAGAAGGAGAAGGAGAAGGACAAGTCTGGAGGGTGAATCAGAAGAAGCAGAAGAAGGAGAAGGAGAAGGTGAAGTCTGGAGGGTGAATCAGAAGAAGCAGAAGAAGGAGAATGAGAAGATGAAGTCTGGAGGGTGTATCAGAAGAAGTAGAAGAAGGAGAAGGAGAAGGTGAAGTCTGGAGGGTGAATCAGAAGAAGCAGAAGAAGGAGAAGGTGAAGTCTGGAGGGTGAATCAGAAGAAGCAGAAGAAGGAGAAGGAGAAGGTGAAGTCTGGAGGGTGAATCAGAAGAAGCAGAATAAGGAGAAGGAGAAGGTGAAGTCTGGAGGGTGAATCAGGAGAAGCAGAAGAAGGAGAAGGAGAAGGTGAAGTCTGGAGGGTGAATCAGAAGAAGTAGAAGAAGGAGAAGGATAAGGTGAAGTCTGGAGGGTGAAGCAGAAGAAGTAGAAGAAGGAGAAGGAGAAGGTGAAGTCAGGAGGGTGAATCAGAAGAAGTAGAAGAAGGAGAAGGAGAAGGTGAAGTCTGGAGGGTGAATCAGAAGAAGCAGAAGAAGGAGAAGGAGAAGGTGAAGTCTGGAGGGTGAAAATAGAAGAAGCAATAGAATGAGAAGGAGAAGATGAAGTCTGGAGGGTGAATCAGAAGAAGTAGAAGAAGGAGAAGGAGAAGGTGAGGTCTGGAGGGTGAATCAGAAGAAGCAGAAGAAGGAGAAGGAGAAGATGAAGTCTGGAGTGTGAATCAGAAGAAGCAGAAGAAGGAGAAGGAGAAGGTGAAGTCTGGAGGGTGAATCAGAAGAAGCAGAAGAAGGAGAAGGTGAAGGTGAAGTCAGGAGGGTGAATCAGAAGAAGCAGAAGAAGGAGAAGGAGAAGGTGAAGTTAGGAGGGTGAATCAGAAGAAGCAGAAGAAGGTGAAGGAGAAGGTGAAGTCAGGGGGGTGAAGCAGAAGAAGTAGAAGAAGGAGAAGGAGATGGTGAAGTCAGGAGGATGAAGCAGAAGAAGCAGAAGAAGGAGAAGGAGAAGGTGAAGTCTGGAGGGTGAAGCAGAAGAAACAGAAGAAGGAGAAGGAGAAGGTGAAGTCTGGAGGGCGAAGCAGAAGAAGCAGAAGAAGGAAAAGGTGAAGGTGAAGTCTGGAGGGTGAAGCAGAAGAAGCAGAAGAAGGAGAAGGAGAAGGTGAAGTCTGGAGGGTGAATCAGAAGAAGTAGAAGAAGGAGAAGGAGAAGGTGAAGTCAGGAGGGTGAAGCAGAAGAAGGAGACGGAGAAGGTGAAGTCTGGAGGGTGAAGCAGAAGAAGCAGAAGAAGGAGAAGGAGAAGGTGAAGTCTGGAGGGTGGAGCAGAAGAAGCAGAAGAAGGAGAAGGAGAAGGTGAAGTCAGGAGTGTGAATCAGAAGAAGTAGAAGAAGGAGAAGGAGAAGGTGAAGTCTGGAGGGTGAATCAGAAGAAGTAGAAGAAGGAGAAGCAGAAGGTGAAGTCTGGAGGGTGAATCAGAAGAAGTAGAAGAAGGAGAAGGAGAAGGTGAAGTCAGGAGGGTGAAGCAGAAGAAGGAGACGGAGAAGGTGAAGTCTGGAGGGTGAAGCAGAAGAAGCAGAAGAAGGAGAAGGAGAAGGTGAAGTCTGGAGGGTGGAGCAGAAGAAGCAGAAGAAGGAGAAGGAGAAGGTGAAGTCAGGAGTGTGAATCAGAAGAAGTAGAAGAAGGAGAAGGAGAAGGTGAAGTCTGGAGGGTGAATCAGAAGAAGCAGAAGAAGGAGAAGGAGAAGATGATGTCTGGAGGGTGAATCAGAAGAAGTAGAAGAAGGAGAAGGAGAAGGTGAGATCTGGAGGGTGAATCAGAAGAAGCAGAAGAAGGAGAAGGAGAAGTTGAAGTCTGAAGGGTGAATCAGAAGAAGCAGAAAAAGGAGAAGGAGAAGGTGAAGTCTGGAGGGTGAATCAGAAGAACCAGAAGAAGGAGAAGGAGAAGGTGAAGTCTGGAGGGTGAATCAGAAGAAGCAGAAGAAGGAGAAGGAGAAGGTGAAGTCCGGAGGGTGAATCAGAAGAAGTAGAAGAAGGAGAAGGAGAAGGTGAAGTCTGGAGGGTGAATCAGAAGAAGTAGAAGAAGGAGAAGGAGAAGGTGAAGTCTGGAGGGTGAATCAGAAGAAGCAGAAGAAGGAGAAGGAGAAGGTGAAGTCTGGAGGGTGAATCAGAAGAAGCAGAAGAAGGAGAAGGAGAAGATGAAGTCTGGAGGGTGAAGCAGAAGAAGGAGACGGAGAAGGTGAAGTCTGGAGGGTGAAGCAGAAGAAGCAGAAGAAGGAGAAGGAGAAGGTGAAGTCTGGAGGGTGAAGCAGAAGAAGCAGAAGAAAGAGAAGGAGAAGGTGAAGTCAGGAGGGTGAATCAGAAGAAGTAGAAGAAGGAGAAGGAGAAGGTGAAGTCTGGAGGGTGAATCAGAAGAAGTAGAAGAAGGAGAAGGAGAAGGTGAAGTCTGGAGGGTGAATCAGAAAAAGTAGAAGAAGGAGAAGGAGAAGGTGAAGTCTGGAGGGTGAATCAGAAGAAGCAGAAGAAGGAGAAGGAGAAGGTGAAGTCTGGAGGGAGAAGCAGAAGAAGTAGAAGAAGGAGAAGGAGAATGTAAAGTCTGGAGGGTGAATCAGAAGAAGTAGAAGAAGGAGAAGGAGAAGGTAAAGTCTGGAGGGTGAATCAGAAGAAGTAGAAGAAGGAAAAGGAGAAGGTGAAGTCTGGAGGGTGAATCAGAAGAAGCAGAAGAAGGAGAAGGAGAAAGTGAAGTCTGGAGGGTGAATCAGAAGAAGTTGAAGAAGGAGAAGGAGAAGGTGTAGTTTGGAGGGTGAATCAGGAGAAGTAGACGAAGGAGAAGGAGAAGGTGAAGTCTGGAGGGTGAATCAGAAGAAGCAGAAGAAGGAGAAGGAGAATATGAAGTCTGGAGGGTGAATCAGAAGAAGTAGAAGAAGGAGAAGGAGAAGGTGAGATCTGGAGGGTGAATCAGAAGAAGCAGAAGAAGGAGAAGGAGAAGGTGAAGTCTGAAGGGTGAATCAGAAGAAGCAGAAAAAGGAGAAGGAGAAGGTGAAGTCTGGAGGGTGAATCAGAAGAAGCAGAAGAAGGAGAAGGAGAAGGTGAAGTCTGGAGGGTGAATCAGAAGAAGCAGAAGAAGTAGAAGGAGAAGGTGAAGTCCGGAGGGTGAATCAGAAGAAGTAGAAGAAGGAGAAGGAGAAGGTGAAGTCTGGAGGGTGAATCAGAAGAAGTAGAAGAAGGAGAAGGAGAAGGTGAAGTCTGGAGGGTGAATCAGAAGAAGCAGAAGAAGGAGAAGGAGAAGGTGAAGTCAGGAGGGTGAATCAGAAGAAGCAGAAGAAGGAGAAGGAGAAGGTGAGGTCTGGAGGGTGAATCAGAAGAAGGAGAAGAAGGAGAAGGAGAAGGTGAAGTCTGGAGGGTGAATCAGAAGAAGCAGAAGAAGGAGAAGGAGAAGGTGAAGTCAGGAGGGTGAATCAGAAGAAGCAGAAGAAGGAGAAGGAGAAGGTGAAGTCTGGAGGGTGAATCAGAAGAAGCAGAAGAAGGAGAAGGAGAAGGTGAAGTCTGGAGGGTGAATCAGAAGAAGTAGAAGAAGGAGAAGGAGAAGGTCAGATCTGGAGGGTGAATCAGAAGAAGTAGAAGAAGGAGAAGGAGAAGGTGAAGTCTGGAGGGTGAATCAGAAGAAGCAGAAGAAGGAGAAGGAGAAGGTGAAGTCTGGAGGGTGAATCAGAAGAAGCAGAAGAAGGAGAAGGAGAAGGTGAAGTCTGGAGGGTGAATCAGAAGAAGCAGAAGAAGGAGAAGGAGAAGGTGAAGTCTGGAGGGTGAATCAGAAGAAGCAGAAGAAGTAGAAGGAGAAGGTGAGGTCTGGAGGGTGAATCAGAAGAAGGAGAAGAAGGAGAAGGAGAAGGTGAAGTCTGGAGGGTGAATCAGAAGAAGCAGAAGAAGGAGAAGGAGAAGGTGAAGTCAGGAGGGTGAATCAGAAGAAGCAGAAGAAGGAGAAGGAGAAGGTGAAGTCTGGAGGGTGAATCAGAAGAAGCAGAAGAAGGCGAAGGAGAAGGTGAAGACTGGAGGGTGAATCAGAATAAGTAGAAGAAGGAGAAGGAGATGGTGAAGTCTGGAGGGTGAATCAGAAGAAGTAGAAGAAGCAGAAGGAGAAGGCGAAGTCTGGAGGGTGAATCAGAAGAAGCAGAAGAAGGAGAAGGAGAAGGTTAAGTCTGGAGGGTGAATCAGAAGAAGCAGAAGAAGGAGAAGCAGAAGGTGAAGTCTGGAGGGTGAATCATAAGAAGTAGAAGAAGGAGAAGGAGAAGGTGAGGTCTGGAGGGTGAATCAGAAGAAGCAGAAGAAGGAGAAGGAGAAGGTGAAGTCTGAAGGGTGAATCAGAAGAAGCAGAAGATGGAGAAGGAGAAGGTGAAGTCTGGAGGGTGAATCAGAAGAAGCAGAAGAAGGAGAAGGAGAAGGTGAAGTCTGGAGGGTGAATCAGAAGATGCAGAAGAAGGAGAAGGAGAAGGTGAAGTCTGGAGGGTGAATCAGTGGAAGTAGAAGAAGGAGAAGGAGAAGGTGAAGTCTGGAGGGTGAATCAGAAGAAGTAGAAGAAGGAGAAGGAGAAGGACAAGTCTGGAGGGTGAATCAGAAGAAGCAGAAGAAGGAGAAGGAGAAGGTGAAGTCTGGAGGGTGAATCAGAAGAAGCAGAAGAAGGAGAATGAGAAGATGAAGTCTGGAGGGTGTATCAGAAGAAGTAGAAGAAGGAGAAGGAGAAGGTGAAGTCTGGAGGGTGAATCAGAAGAAGCAGAAGAAGGAGAAGGAGAAGGTGAAGTCTGGAGGGTGAATCAGAAGAAGCAGAAGAAGGAGAAGGAGAAGGTGAAGTCTGGAGGGTGAATCAGAAGAAGCAGAATAAGTAGAAGGAGAAGGTGAAGTCTGGAGGGTGAATCAGGAGAAGCAGAAGAAGGAGAAGGAGAAGGTGAAGTCTGGAGGGTGAATCAGAAGAAGTAGAAGAAGGAGAAGGATAAGGTGAAGTCTGGAGGGTGAAGCAGAAGAAGTAGAAGAAGGAGAAGGAGAAGGTGAAGTCAGGAGGGTGAATCAGAAGAAGTAGAAGAAGGAGAAGGAGAAGGTGAAGTCTGGAGGGTGAATCAGAAGAAGCAGAAGAAGGAGAAGGAGAAGGTGAAGTCTGGAGGGTGAAAATAGAAGAAGCAAAAGAATGAGAAGGAGAAGATGAAGTCTGGAGGGTGAATCAGAAGAAGTAGAAGAAGGAGAAGGAGAAGGTGAGGTCTGGAGGGTGAATCAGAAGAAGCAGAAGAAGGAGAAGGAGAAGATGAAGTCTGGAGTGTGAATCAGAAGAAGCAGAAGAAGGAGAAGGAGAAGGTGAAGTCTGGAGGGTGAATCAGAAGAAGCAGAAGAAGGAGAAGGAGAAGGTGAAGTCAGGAGGGTGAATCAGAAGAAGCAGAAGAAGGAGAAGGAGAAGGTGAAGTTAGGAGGGTGAATCAGAAGAAGCAGAAGAAGGAGAAGGAGAAGGTGAAGTCAGGGGGGTGAAGCAGAAGAAGTAGAAGAAGGAGAAGAAGATGGTGAAGTCAGGAGGATGAAGCAGAAGAAGCAGAAGAAGGAGAAGGAGAAGGTGAAGTCTGGAGGGTGAAGCAGAAGAAACAGAAGAAGGAGAAGGAGAAGGTGAAGTCTGGAGGGCGAAGCAGAAGAAGCAGAAGAAGGAGAAGGTGAAGGTGAAGTCTGGAGGGTGAAGCAGAAGAAGCAGAAGAAGGAGAAGGAGAAGGTGAAGTCTGGAGGGTGAATCAGAAGAAGTAGAAGAAGGAGAAGGAGAAGGTGAAGTCAGGAGGGTGAAGCAGAAGAAGGAGACGGAGAAGGTGAAGTCTGGAGGGTGAAGCAGAAGAAGCAGAAGAAGGAGAAGGAGAAGGTGAAGTCTGGAGGGTGAAGCAGAAGAAGCAGAAGAAGGAGAAGGAGAAGGTGAAGTCAGGAGGGTGAATCAGAAGAAGTAGAAGAAGGAGAAGGAGAAGGTGAAGTCTGGAGGGTGAATCAGAAGAAGTAGAAGAAGGAGAAGGAGAAGGTGAAGTCTGGAGGGTGAATCAGAAGAAGTAGAAGAAGGAGAAGGAGAAGGTGAAGTCTGGAGGGTGAATCAGAAGAAGCAGAAGAAGGAGAAGGAGAAGGTGAAGTCTGGAGGGAGAAGCAGAAGAAGCAGAAGAAGGAGAAGGAGAAGGTGAAGTCAGGGGGGTGAAGCAGAAGAAGTAGAAGAAGGAGAAGGAGAAGGTGATGTCAGGAGGGTGAAGCAGAAGAAGCAGAAGAAGGAGAAGGAGAAGGTGAAGTCTGGAGGGCGCAGCAGAAGAAGCAGAAGAAGGAGAAGGAGAAGGTGAAGTCTGGAGGGTGAAGCAGAAGAAGCAGAAGAAGGAGAAGCAGAAGATGAAGTCTGGAGGGTGAATCAGAAGAAGAAGAAGAAGGAGAAGGAGAAGGTGAGGTCTGGAGGGTGAATCAGAAGAAGCAGAAGAAGGAGAAGGAGAAAGTGAAGTCTGGAGGGTGAATCAGAAGAAGCAGAAGAAGGAGAAGGAGAAGGTGAAGTCTGGATGGTGAATCAGAAGAAGCAGAAGAAGGTGAAGGAGAAGGTGAAGTCAGGAGAGTGAATCAGAAGAAGCAGAAGAAGGAGAAGGAGAAGGTGAAGTCTGGAGGGTAAATCAGAAGAAGTAGAAGAAGGAGAAGGAGAAGGTGAAGTCTGGAGGGTGAATCAGAAGAAGTAGAAGAAGGAGAAGGGGAAGGTGAAGATTGGAGGGTGAATCAGAAGAAGCAGAAGAAGGAGAAGGAGAAGGTGAAGTCTGGAGGGAGAAGCAGAAGAAGTAGAAGAAGGAGAAGGAGAAGGTGAAGTCTGGAGGGTGAATCAGAAGAAGTAGAAGGAGAAGGAGAAGGTGAAGTCTGCAGGGTGAATCAGAAGAAGTAGAAGAAGGAGAAGGAGAAGGTGAAGTCTGGGGGGTGAATCAGAAGAAGCAGAAGAAGGAGAAGGAGAAGGTGAAGTCTGGAGGGTGAATCAGAAGAAGTAGAAGAAGGAGAAGGAGAAGGTTTAGTCTGGAGGGTGAATCAGAAAAAGTAGACGAAGGAGAAGGAGAAGGTGAAGTCTGGAGGGTGAATCAGAAGAAGCAGAAGAAGGAGAAGGAGAAGGTGAAGTCTGGAGGGTGAATCAGAAGAAGCAGAAGAAGGAGAAGTAGAAGGTGAAGTCAGGAGGGTGAATCAGAAGAAGCAGAAGAAGGAGAAGGAGAAGGTGAAGTTAGGAGGGTGAATCAGAAGAAGCAAAAGAAGGAGAAGGAGAAGGTGAAGTCAGGGGGGTGAAGCGGAAGAAGTAGAAGAAGGAGAAGGAGAAGGTGAAGTCTGGAGGGTGAATCAGAAGAAGTAGAAGAAGGAGAAGGAGAAGGTGAAGTCAGGAGGGTGAAGCAGAAGAACAGAAGAAGGAGAAGGAGAAGGGGAAGTCTGGAGGGCGAAGCAGAAGAAGCAGAAGAAGGAGAAGGAGAAGGTGAAGTCTGGAGGGTGAATCAGAAGAAGTAGAAGAAGGAGAAGGAGAAGGTGAAGTCAGGAGGGTGAAGCAGAAGAAGCAGAAGAAGGAGAAGGAGAAGGTGAAGTCTGGAGGGTGAAGCAGAAGAAGCAGAAGAAGGAGAAGGTGAAGCCTGGAGGGTGAAGCAGAAGAAGCAGAAGAAGGAGAAGTAGAAGGTGAAGTCAGGAGGGTGAATCAGAAGAAGTAGAAGAAGGAGAAGGAGAAGGTGAAGTCTGGAGGGTGAATCAGAAGAAGTAGAAGAAGGAGAAGGAGAAGGTGAAGACTGGAGGGTGAATCAGAAGAAGTAGAAGAAGGAGAAGGAGAAGGTGAAGATTGGAGGGTGAATCAGAAGAAGCAGAAGAAGGAGAAGGAGAAGGTGAAGTCTGGAGGGAGAAGCAGAAGAAGTAGAAGAAGGAGAAGGAGAAGGTGAAGTCTGGAGGGTGAATCAGAAGAAGTAGAAGGAGAAGGAGAAGGTGAAGTCTGCAGGGTGAATCAGAAGAAGTAGAAGAAGGAGAAGGAGAAGGTGACGTCTGGAGGGTGAATCAGAAGAAGCAGAAGAAGGAGAAGGAGAAGGTGAAGTCTGGAGGGTGAATCAGAAGAAGTAGAAGAAGGAGAAGGAGAAGGTTTAGTCTGGAGGGTGAATCAGAAAAAGTAGACGAAGGAGAAGGAGAAGGTGAAGTCTGGAGGTGAATCAGAAGAAGCAGAAGGAGAAGGAGAAGGTGAAGTCTGGAGGGTGAATCAGAAGAAGCAGAGGAAGGAGAATGAGAAGGTGAAGTCTGGAGGGTGAATCAGAAGAAGTAGAAGAAGGAGAAGGAGAAGGTGAAGTCTGGAGGGTGAATCAGAAGAAGCAGAAGAAGGAGAAGGAGAAGGTGAAGTCAGGAGGGTGAATCAGAAGAAGCAGAAGAAGGAGAAGGAGAAGTTGAAGTCTGGAGGGTGAATCAGAAGAAGCAGAAAAAGGAGAAGGAGAAGGTGAAGTCTGGAGGGTGAATCAGAAGAAGTAGAAGAAGGAGAAGGAGAAGGTGAAGTCTGGAGGGTGAAGCAGAAGAAGTAGAAGAAGGAGAAGGAGAAGGTGAAGTCAGGAGGGTGAATCAGAAGAAGTAGAAGAAGGAGAAGGAGAAGGTGAAGTCAGGAGGGTGAATCAGAAGAAGCAGAAGAAGGAGAAGGAGAAGGTGAAGTCTGGAGGGTGAATCAGAAGAATCAGAAGAAGGAGAAGGAGAAGGTGAAGTCTGGAGGGTGAATCAGAAGAAGCAGAAGAAAGAGAAGGAGAAGGTGAAGTCTGGAGGGTGAATCAGAAGAAGTAGAAGAAGGAGAAGGAGAAGGTGAAGTCTGGAGGGTGAATCATAAGAAGCAGAAGAAGGAGAAGGAGAAGGTGAAGTCTGGAGGGTGAATCAGAAGAAGCAGAAGAAGGAGAAGGAGAAGATGAAGTCTGGAGGGTGAATCAGAAGAAGTAGAAGAAGGAGAAGGAGAAGGTGAGGTCTGGAGGGTGAATCAGAAGAAGCAGAAGAAGGAGAAGGAGAAGGTGAAGTCTGGAGGGTGAATCAGAAGAAGCAGAAGAAGGATAAGGAGGAGGTGAAGTCTGGAGGGTGAATCAGAAGAAGCAGACGAAGGAGAAGGAGAAGGTGAAGTCAGGAGGGTGAATCAGAAGAAGCAGAAGAAGGAGAAGGAGAAGGTGAAGTTAGGAGGGTGAATCAGAAGAAGCAGAAGAAGGAGAAGGAGAAGGTGAAGTCAGGGGGGTGAAGCAGAAGAAGTAGAAGAAGGAGAAGGAGAAGGTGATGTCAGGAGGGTGAAGCAGAAGAAGCAGAAGAAGGAGAAGGAGAAGGTGAAGTCTGGAGGGCGCAGCAGAAGAAGCAGAAGAAGGAGAAGGAGAAGGTGAAGTCTGGAGGGTGAAGCAGAAGAAGCAGAAGAAGGAGAAGGAGAAGGTGAAGTCTGGAGGGTGAATCAGAAGAAGCAGAAGAAGGAGAAGGAGAAGATGAAGTCTGGAGGGTGAATCAGAAGAAGTAGAAGAAGGAGAAGGAGAAGGTGAGGTCTGGAGGGTGAATCAGAAGAAGCAGAAGAAGGAGAAGGAGAAAGTGAAGTCTGGAGGGTGAATCAGAAGAAGCAGAAGAAGGAGAAGGAGAAGGTGAAGTCTGGAGGGTGAATCAGAAGAAGCAGAAGAAGGAGAAGTAGAAGGTGAAGTCTGGAGGGTGAATCAGAAGAAGCAGAAGAAGGAGAAGGAGAAGGTGAAGTTAGGAGGGTGAATCAGAAGAAGCAAAAGAAGGAGAAGGAGAAGGTGAAGTCAGGGGGGTGAAGCAGAAGAAGTAGAAGAAGGAGAAGGAGAAGGTGAAGTCTGGAGGGTGAATCAGAAGAAGTAGAAGAAGGAGAAGGAGAAGGTGAAGTCAGGAGGGTGAAGCAGAAGAAGCAGAAGAAGGAGAAGGTGAAGTCTGGAGGGCGAAGCAGAAGAAGCAGAAGAAGGAGAAGGAGAAGGTGAAGTCTGGAGGGTGAATCAGAAGAAGCAGAAGAAGGAGAAGGAGAAGGTGAAGTCTGGAGGGTGAATCAGAAGAAGTAGAAGAAGGAGAAGGAGAAGGTGAAGTCTGGAGGGTGAAGCAGAAGAAGTAGAAGAAGGAGAAGGAGAAGGTGAAGTCAGGAGGGTGAATCAGAAGAAGTAGAAGAAGGAGAAGGAGAAGGTGAAGTCAGGAGGGTGAATCAGAAGAAGCAGAAGAAGGAGAAGGAGAAGGTGAAGTCTGGAGGGTGACTCAGAAGAATCAGAAGAAGGAGAAGGAGAAGGTGAAGTCTGGAGGGTGAATCAGAAGAAGCAGAGGAAGGAGAAGCAGAAGGTGAAGTCTGGAGGGTGAATCAGAAGAAGCAGAATAAGGAGAAGGAGAAGGTGAAGTCTGGAGGGTGAATCAGAAGAAGCAGAATAAGGAGAAGGAGAAGGTGAAGTCTGGAGGGTGAATCAGAAGAAGCAGAAGAAGGAGAAGGAGAAGATGAAGTCTGGAGGGTGAATCAGAAGAAGTAGAAGAAGGAGAAGGAGAAGGTGAAGTCTGGAGGGTGAAGCAGAAGAAGTAGAAGAAGGAGAAGGAGAAGGTGAAGTCAGGAGGGTGAATCAGAAGAAGCAGAAGAAGGAGAAGGAGAAGGTGAAGTCTGGAGGGTGAATCAGAAGAATCAGAAGAAGGAGAAGGAGAAGGTGAAGTCTGGAGGTTGAATCAGAAGAAGCAGAAGAAAGAGAAGGAGAAGGTGAAGTCTGGAGGATGAAGCAGAAGAAACAGAAGAAGGAGAAGGAGAAGGTGAAGACTGGAGGGTGAATCAGAAGAAGTAGAAGAAGGAGAAGGAGAAGGTGAAGTCTGGAGGGTGAATCAGAAGAAGTAGAAGAAGGAGAAGGAGAAGGTGAAGTCTGGAGGGAGAATCAGAAGAAGCAGAAGAAGGAGAAGGAGAAGGTGAAGTCTGGAGGGTGAATCAGAAGAAGCAGAAGAAGGAGAAAGAGAAGATGAAGTCTGGAGGGTGAATCAGAAGAAGTAGAAGAAGGAGAAGGAGAAGGTGAAGTCTGGAGGGTGAATCAGAAGTAGTAGAAGAAGGAGAAGGAGAAGGTGAAGTCTGGACGGTGAATCAGAAGAAACAGAAGAAGGAGAAGGAGAAGGTGAAGTCTGGAGGGTGAATCAGAAGAAGTAGAAGAAGGAAAAGGAGAAGGTGTAGTCTGGAGGGTGAATCAGAAGAAGTAGACGAAGGAGAAGGAGAAGGAGAAGTCTGGAGGGTGAATCAGAAGAAGCAGAAGAAGGAGAAGGAGAAGGTGAAGTCTGGAGGGTGAATCAGAAGAAGTAGAAGAAGGAGAAGGAGAAGGTGAAGTCTGGAGGGTGAATCAGAAGAAGCAGAAGAAGGAGAAGGAGAAGGTGAAGTCTGGAGGGTGAATCAGAAGAAGCAGAAGAAGGAGAAGGAGAAGGAGGAGTCTGGAGGGTGAATCTGAAGAAGCAGAAGAAGGAGAAGGAGAAGGTGAAGTCTGGAGGGTGAAGCAGAAGAAGTAGAAGAAGGAGAAGGAGAAGGTGAAGTCAGGAGGGTGAATCAGAAGAAGTAGAAGAAGGAGAAGGAGAAGGTGAAGTCAGGAGGGTGAATCAGAAGAAGCAGAAGAAGGAGAAGGAGAAGGTGAAGTCTGGAGGGTGAATCAGAAGAATCAGAAGAAGGAGAAGGAGAAGGTGAAGTCTGGAGGGTGAATCAGAAGAAGCAGAAGAAGGAGAAGGAGAAGGTGAAGTCTGGAGGGTGAATCAGAAGAAGCAGAAGAAGAAAAGGAGAAGGTGAAGTCAGGAGGGTGAATCAGAAGAAGCAGAAGAAGGAGAAGTAGAAGGTGAAGTTAGGAGGGTGAATCAGAAGAAGCAGAAGAAGGAGAAGGAGCAGGTGATGTCAGCGGGATGAAGCAGAAGAAGTAGAAGAAGGAGAAGGAGAAGGTGAAGTCAGGACGGTGAAGCAGAAGAAGCAGAAGAAGGAGAAGGAGAAGGTGAAGTCTGGAGGGTGAATCAGAATAAGTAGAAGAAGTAGAAGGAGAAGGTCAAGTCTGGAGGGTGAATCAGAAGAAGTAGAAGAAGGAGAAGGAGAAGGTGAAGTCTGGAGGGTGAAGCAGAAGAAGTAGAAGAAGGAGAAGGAGAAGGTGAAGTCAGGAGGGTGAATCAGAAGAAGTAGAAGAAGAAGAAGGAGAAGGTGAAGTCAGGAGGGTGAATCAGAAGAAGCAGAAGAAGGAGAAGGAGAAGGTGAAGTCTGGAGGGTGAATCAGAAGAATCAGAAGAAAGAGAAGGAGAAGGTGAAGTCTGGAGGGTGAATCAGAAGAAGCAGAAGAAAGAGAAGGAGAAGGTGAAGTCTGGAGGGTGAATCTGAAGAAGCAGAAGAAGGAGAAGGAGAAGGTGAAGTCAGGAGGGTGAATCAGAAGAAGCAGAAGAAGGAGAAGGAGAAGGTGAAGTTAGGAGGGTGAATCAGAAGAAGCAGAAGAAGGAGAAGGAGAAGGTGATGTCTGGAGGGTGAATCAGAAGAAGTAGAAGAAGGAGAAGGAGAAGGTGATGTCTGGAGGGTGAATCAGAAGAAGCAGAAGAAGGAGAAGGAGAAGGTGAAGTCTGTAGGGTGAATCAGAAGAAGCAGAAGAAGGAGAAGGAGAAGATGAAGTCTGGAGGGTGAATCAGAAGAAGTAGAAGAAGGAGAAGGAGAAGGTGAGGTCTGGAGGGTGAATCAGAAGAAGCAGAAGAAGGAGAAGGAGAAGGTGAAGTCTGGAGGGTGAATCAGAAGAAGCAGAAGAAGGAGAAGGAGAAGGTGAAGTCTGGAGGGTGAATCAGAAGAAGCAGAAGAAGGAGAAGGAGAAGGTGAAGTCAGGAGGGTGAATCAGAAGAAGGAGAAGGAGAAGGTGAAGTTAGGAGGGTGAATCAGAAGAAGCAGAAGAAGGAGAAGGAGCAGGTGATGTCAGGGGGATGAAGCAGAAGAAGTAGAGGAAGGAGAAGGAGAAGGTGAAGTCCGGACGGTGAAGCAGAAGAAGCAGAAGAAGGAGAAGGAGAAGGTGAAGTCTGGAGGGTGAATCAGAAGAAGTAGAAGAAGGAGAAGGAGAAGGTCAAGTCTGGAGGGTGAATCAGAAGAAGTAGAAGAAGGAGAAGGAGAAGGTGAAGTCTGGAGGGTGAAGCAGAAGAAGTAGAAGAAGGAGAAGGAGAAGGTGAAGTCAGGAGGGTGAATCAGAAGAGGTAGAAGAAGGAGAATGAGAAGGTGAAGTCAGGAGGGTGAATCAGAAGAAGCAGAAGAAGGAGAAGAAGAAGGTGAAGTCTGGAGGGTGAATCAGAAGAATCAGAAGAAGGAGAAGGAGAAGGTGAAGTCTGGAGGGTGAATCAGAAGAAGCAGAAGAAGGAGAAGGAGAAGGTGAAGTCTGGAGGGTGAATCAGAAGAAGTAGAAGAAGGAGAAGGAGAAGGTGAAGTCTGGAGGGTGAAGCAGAAGAAGTAGAAGAAGGAGAAGGAGAAGGTGAAGTCAGGAGGGTGAATCAGAAGAAGTAGAAGAAGGAGAAGGAGAAGGTGAAGTCAGGAGGGTGAATCAGAAGAAGCAGAAGAAGGAGAAGGAGAAGGTGAAGTCTGGAGGGTGACTCAGAAGAATCAGAAGAAGGAGAAGGAGAAGGTGAAGTCTGGAGGGTGAATCAGAAGAAGCAGAGGAAGGAGAAGCAGAAGGTGAAGTCTGGAGGGTGAATCAGAAGAAGCAGAATAAGGAGAAGGAGAAGGTGAAGTCTGGAGGGTGAATCAGAAGAAGCAGAATAAGGAGAAGGAGAAGGTGAAGTCTGGAGGGTGAATCAGAAGAAGCAGTAGAAGGAGAAGGAGAAGATGAAGTCTGGAGGGTGAATCAGAAGAAGTAGAAGAAGGAGAAGGAGAAGGTGAAGTCTGGAGGGTGAAGCAGAAGAAGTAGAAGAAGGAGAAGGAGAAGGTGAAGTCAGGAGGGTGAATCAGAAGAAGCAGAAGAAGGAGAAGGAGAAGGTGAAGTCTGGAGGGTGAATCAGAAGAATCAGAAGAAGGAGAAGGAGAAGGTGAAGTCTGGAGGTTGAATCAGAAGAAGCAGAAGAAAGAGAAGGAGAAGGTGAAGTCTGGAGGATGAAGCAGAAGAAACAGAAGAAGGAGAAGGAGAAGGTGAAGACTGGAGGGTGAATCAGAAGAAGTAGAAGAAGGAGAAGGAGAAGGTGAAGTCTGGAGGGTGAATCAGAAGAAGTAGAAGAAGGAGAAGGAGAAGGTGAAGTCTGGAGGGAGAATCAGAAGAAGCAGAAGAAGGAGAAGGAGAAGGTGAAGTCTGGAGGGTGAATCAGAAGAAGCAGAAGAAGGAGAAGGAGAAGATGAAGTCTGGAGGGTGAATCAGAAGAAGTAGAAGAAGGAGAAGGAGAAGGTGAAGTCTGGAGGGTGAATCAGAAGTAGTAGAAGAAGGAGAAGGAGAAGGTGAAGTCTGGACGGTGAATCAGAAGAAACAGAAGAAGGAGAAGGAGAAGGTGAAGTCTGGAGGGTGAATCAGAAGAAGTAGAAGAAGGAAAAGGAGAAGGTGTAGTCTGGAGGGTGAATCAGAAGAAGTAGACGAAGGAGAAGGAGAAGGAGAAGTCTGGAGGGTGAATCAGAAGAAGCAGAAGAAGGAGAAGGAGAAGGTGAAGTCTGGAGGGTGAATCAGAAGAAGTAGAAGAAGGAGAAGGAGAAGGTGAAGTCTGGAGGGTGAATCAGAAGAAGCAGAAGAAGGAGAAGGAGAAGGTGAAGTCTGGAGGGTGAATCAGAAGAAGCAGAAGAAGGAGAAGGAGAAGGAGGAGTCTGGAGGGTGAATCTGAAGAAGCAGAAGAAGGAGAAGGAGAAGGTGAAGTCTGGAGGGTGAAGCAGAAGAAGTAGAAGAAGGAGAAGGAGAAGGTGAAGTCAGGAGGGTGAATCAGAAGAAGTAGAAGAAGGAGAAGGAGAAGGTGAAGTCAGGAGGGTGAATCAGAAGAAGCAGAAGAAGGAGAAGGAGAAGGTGAAGTCTGGAGGGTGAATCAGAAGAATCAGAAGAAGGAGAAGGAGAAGGTGAAGTCTGGAGGGTGAATCAGAAGAAGCAGAAGAAGGAGAAGGAGAAGGTGAAGTCTGGAGGGTGAATCAGAAGAAGCAGAAGAAGGAGAAGGAGAAGGTGAAGTCAGGAGGGTGAATCAGAAGAAGCAGAAGAAGGAGAAGTAGAAGGTGAAGTTAGGAGGGTGAATCAGAAGAAGCAGAAGAAGGAGAAGGAGCAGGTGATGTCAGCGGGATGAAGCAGAAGAAGTAGAAGAAGGAGAAGGAGAAGGTGAAGTCAGGACGGTGAAGCAGAAGAAGCAGAAGAAGGAGAAGGAGAAGGTGAAGTCTGGAGGGTGAATCAGAATAAGTAGAAGAAGGAGAAGGAGAAGGTCAAGTCTGGAGGGTGAATCAGAAGAAGTAGAAGAAGGAGAAGGAGAAGGTGAAGTCTGGAGGGTGAAGCAGAAGAAGTAGAAGAAGGAGAAGGAGAAGGTGAAGTCAGGAGGGTGAATCAGAAGAAGTAGAAGAAGAAGAAGGAGAAGGTGAAGTCAGGAGGGTGAATCAGAAGAAGCAGAAGAAGGAGAAGGAGAAGGTGAAGTCTGGAGGGTGAATCAGAAGAATCAGAAGAAAGAGAAGGAGAAGGTGAAGTCTGGAGGGTGAATCAGAAGAAGCAGAAGAAAGAGAAGGAGAAGGTGAAGTCTGGAGGGTGAATCTGAAGAAGCAGAAGAAGGAGAAGGAGAAGGTGAAGTCAGGAGGGTGAATCAGAAGAAGCAGAAGAAGGAGAAGGAGAAGGTGAAGTTAGGAGGGTGAATCAGAAGAAGCAGAAGAAGGAGAAGGAGCAGGTGATGTCAGGGGGATGAAGCAGAAGAAGTAGAAGAAGGAGAAGGAGAAGGTGAAGTCAGGACGGTGAAGCAGAAGAAGCAGAAGAAGGAGAAGGAGAAGGTGAAGTCTGGAGGGTGAATCAGAAGAAGTAGAAGAAGGAGAAGGAGAAGGTCAAGTCTGGAGGGTGAATCAGAAGAAGTAGAAGAAGGAGAAGGAGAAGGTGAAGTCTGGAGGGTGAAGCAGAAGAAGTAGAAGAAGGAGAAGGAGAAGGTGAAGTCAGGAGGGTGAATCAGAAGAAGTAGAAGAAGGAGAAGGAGAAGGTGAAGTCAGGAGGGTGAATCAGAAGAAGCAGAAGAAGGAGAAGGAGAAGGTGAAGTCTGGAGGGTGAATCAGAAGAAGCAGAAGAAGGAGAAGGAGAAGATGAAATCTGGAGGGTGAATCAGAAGAAGTAGAAGAAGGAGAAGGAGAAGGTGAGGTCTGGAGGTTGAATCAGAAGAAGTAGAAGAACGAGAAGGAGAAGGTGAAGTCTGGAGGGTGAAACAGAAGAAGCAGAAGAAGGAGAAGGAGAAGGTGAAGTCTGGAGGGTGAATCAGAAGAAGCAGAAGAAGCAGAAGGAGAAGGTGAAGTCTGGAGGGTGAATCAGAAGAAGCAGAAGAAGGAGAAGGAGAAGATGAAATCTGGAGGGTGAATCAGAAGAAGCAGAAGAAAGAGAAGGAGAAGGTGAAGTCTGGAGGGTGAATCAGAAGAAGTAGAAGAAGGAGAAGGAGAAGGTGAAGTCTGGAGGGTGAATCAGAAGAAGCAGAAGAAGGAGAAGGAGAAGGTGAAGTCTGGAGGGTGAATCAGAAGAAGCAGAAGAAGGAGAAGGAGAAGGTGAAGTCTGGAGGGTGAATCAGAAGAAGCAGAAGAAGGCGAAGGAGAAGTTGAAGTCTGGAGGGTGAATCAGAAGAAGCAGAATAAGGAGAAGTGAAGGTGAAGTATGGAGGGTGAATCAGAAGAAGCAGAAGAAGGAGAAGGAGAAGGTGAAGTCTGGAGGGTGAATCAGAAGAATTAGAAGAAGGAGAAGGAGAAGGTGAAGTCTGGAGGGTGAAGCAGAAGAAGTAGAAGAAGGAGAAGGAGAAGGTGAAGTCAGGAGGGTGAATCAGAAGAAGTAGAAGAAGGAGAAGGAGAAGGTGAAGTCAGGAGGGTGAATCAGAAGAAGCAGAAGAAGGAGAAGGAGAAGGTGAAGTCTGGAGGGTGAATCAGAAGAAGCAGAATAAGGAGAAGGAGAAGGTGAAGTCTGGAGGGTGAATCAGAAGAAGCAGAATAAGGAGAAGGAGAAGGTGAAGTCTGGAGGGTGAATCAGAAGAAGCAGAAGAAGGAGAAGGAGAAGATGAAGTCTGGAGGGTGAATCAGAAGAAGTAGAAGAAGGAGAAGGAGAAGGTGAAGTCTGGAGGGTGAAGCAGAAGAAGTAGAAGAAGGAGAAGGAGAAGGTGAAGTCAGGAGGGTGAATCAGAAGAAGTAGAAGAAGGAGAAGGAGAAGGTGAAGTCAGGAGGGTGAATCAGAAGAAGCAGAAGAAGGAGAAGGAGAAGGTGAAGTCTGGAGGGTGAATCAGAAGAATCAGAAGAAGGAGAAGGAGAAGGTGAAGTCTGGAGGGTGAATCAGAAGAAGCAGAAGAAAGAGAAGGAGAAGGTGAAGTCAAAGGGTGAAGCAGAAGAAACAGAAGAAGGAGAAGGAGAAGGTGAAGACTGGAGGGTGAATCAGAAGAAGTGGAAGAAGGAGAAGGAGAAGGTGAAGTTTGGAGGGCGAATCAGAAGAAGTAGAAGAAGGAGAAGGAGAAGGTGAAGTCTGGAGGGTGAATCAGAAGAAGCAGAAGAAGGAGAAGGAGAAGGTGAAGTCTGGAGGGTGAATCAGAAGAAGCAGAAGAAGGAGAAGGAGAAGATGAAGTCTGGAGGGTGAATCAGAAGAAGTAGAAGAAGGAGAAGGAGAAGGTGAAGTCTGGAGGGTGAATCAGAAGAAGCAGAAGAAAGAGAAGGAGAAGGTGTAGTCTGGAGGGTGAATCAGAAGAAGTAGAAGAGGGAGAAGGAGAAGGTGAAGTCTGGAGGGTGAATCAGAAGAAGCAGAAGAAGGAGAAGGAGAAGGTGAAGTCTGGAGGGTGAATCAGAAGAAGCAGAAGAAGGAGAAGGAGAAGGTGAAGTCTGGAGGGTGAATCAGAAGAAGCAGAAGAAGGAGAAGGAGAAGTTGAAGTCTGGAGGGTGAATCAGAAGAAGCAGAATAAGGAGAAGTGAAGGTGAAGTATGGAGGGTGAATCAGAAGAAGCAGAAGAAGGAGAAGGAGAAGGTGAAGTCTGGAGGGTGAATCAGAAGAAGTAGAAGAAGGAGAAGGAGAAGGTGAAGTCTGGAGGGTGAAGCAGAAGAAGTAGAAGAAGGAGAAGGAGAAGGTGAAGTCAGGAGGGTGAATCAGAAGAAGTAGAAGAAGGAGAAGGAGAAGGTGAAGTCAGGAGGGTGAATCAGAAGAAGCAGAAGAAGGAGAAGGAGAAGGTGAAGTCTGGAGGGTGAATCAGAAGAAGCAGAATAAGGAGAAGAAGAAGGTGAAGTCTGGAGGGTGAATCAGAAGAAGCAGAATAAGGAGAAGGAGAAGGTGAAGTCTGGAGGGTGAATCAGAAGAAGCAGAAGAAGGAGAAGGAGAAGATGAAGTCTGGAGGGTGAATCAGAAGAAGTAGAAGAAGGAGAAGGAGAAGGTGAAGTCTGGAGGGTGAAGCAGAAGAAGTAGAAGAAGGAGAAGGAGAAGGTGAAGTCAGGAGGGTGAATCAGAAGAAGTAGAAGAAGGAGAAGGAGAAGGTGAAGTCAGGAGGGTGAATCAGAAGAAGCAGAAGAAGGAGAAGGAGAAGGTGAAGTCTGGAGGGTGAATCAGAAGAATCAGAAGAAGGAGAAGGAGAAGGTGAAGTCTGGAGGGTGAATCAGAAGAAGCAGAAGAAAGAGAAGGAGAAGGTGAAGTCTGGAGGGTGAAGCAGAAGAAACAGAAGAAGGAGAAGGAGAAGGTGAAGACTGGAGGGTGAATCAGAAGAAGTGGAAGAAGGAGAAGGAGAAGGTGAAGTCTGGAGGGTGAATCAGAAGAAGTAGAAGAAGGAGAAGGAGAAGGTGAAGTCTGGAGGGTGAATCAGAAGAAGCAGAAGAAGGAGAAGGAGAAGGTGAAGTCTGGAGGGTGAATCAGAAGAAGCAGAAGAAGGAGAAGGAGAAGGTGAAGTCTGGATGGTGAATCAGAAGAAGTAGAAGAAGGAGAAGGAGAAGGTGAAGTCTGGAGGGTGAATCAGAAGTAGTAGAAGAAGGAGAAGGAGAAGGTGAAGTCTGGACGGTGTATCAGAAGAAACAGAAGAAGGAGAAGGAGAAGGTGAAGTCTGGAGGGTGAATCAGAAGAAGTAGAAGAAGGAGAAGGAGAAGGTGTAGTCTGGAGGGTGAATCAGAAGAAGTAGACGAAGGAGAAGGAGAAGGTGAAGTCTGGAGGGTGAATCAGAAGAAGCAGAAGAAGGAGATGGAGAAGGTGAAGTCTGGAGGGTGAATCAGAAGAAGTAGAAGAAGGAGAAGGAGAATGTGAAGTCTGGAGGGTGAATCAGAAGAAGCAGGAGAAGGAGAAGGAGAAGGTGAAGTCTGGAGGGTGAATCAGAAGAAGCAGAAGAAGGAGAAGGAGAAGGTGAAGTCTGGAGGGTGAATCAGAAGAAGTAGAAGAAGGAGAAGGAGAAGGTGAAGTCTGGAGGGAGAATCAGAAGAAGTAGAAGAAGGAGAAGGAGAAGGTGAAGTCTGGAGGTTGAATCAGAAGAAGTAGAAGAAGGAGAAGGAGAAGGTGAAGTCTGGAGGGTGAAGCAGAAGAAGTAGAAGAAGGAGAAGGAGAAGGTGAAGTCAGGAGGGTGAATCAGAAGAAGTAGAAGAAGGAGAAGGAGAAGGTGAAGTCAGGAGGGTGAATCAGAAGAAGCAGAAGAAGGAGAAGGTGAAGTCTGGAGGGTGAATCAGAAGAATCCGAAGAAGGAGAAGGAGAAGGTGAAGTCTGGAGGGTGAATCAGAAGAAGCAGAAGAAAGAGAAGGAGATGGTGAAGTCTGGAGGGTGAATCAGAAGAAGTAGAAGAAGGAGAAGGAGAAGGTGAAGTCTGGAGGGTGAATCAGAAGAAGCAGAAGAAGTAGAAGGAGAAGGTGAAGTCTGGAGGGTGAATCAGAAGAAGCAGAAGAAGGAGAAGGAGAAGGTGAAGTCTGGAGGGTGAATGAGAAGAAGCAGAATAAGGAGAAGGAGAAGGTGAAGTCTGGAGGGTGAATCAGAAGAAGCAGAAGAAGGAGAAGGAGAAGGTGAAGTCTGGAGGGTGAATCAGAAGAAGTAGAAGAAGGAGAAGGAGAAGGTGAAGTCTGGAGGGTGAAGCAGAAGAAGGAGAAGGAGAAGGTGAAGTCAGGAGGGTGAATCAGAAGAAGTAGAAGAAGGAGAAGGAGAAGGTGAAATCAGGAGGGTGAATCAGAAGAAGCAGAAGAAGGAGAAGGAGAAGGTGAAGTCTGTAGGGTGAATCAGAAGAATCAGAAGAAGGAGAAGGAGAAGGTGAAGTCTGGAGGGTGAATCAGAAGAAGCAGAAGAAAGAGAAGGAGAAGGTGAAGTCTGGAGGGTGAAGCAGAAGAAACAGAAGAAGGAGAAGGAGAAGGTGAAGACTGGAGGGTGAATCAGATGAAGTAGAAGAAGGAGAAGGAGAAGGTGAAGTCTGGAGGGTGAATCAGAAGAAGTAGAAGAAGGAGAAGGAGAAGGTGAAGTCTGGAGGGTGAATCAGAAGAAGCAGAAGAAGGAGAAGGAGAAGGTGAAGTCTGGAGGGTGAATCAGAAGAAGCAGTAGAAGGAGAAGGAGAAGATGAAGTCTGGAGGGTGAATCAGAAGAAGTAGAAGAAGGAGAAGGAGAAGGTGAGGTCTGGAGGGTGAATCAGAAGAAGCAGAAGAAGGAGAAGGAGAAGGTGAAGTCTGGAGGGTGAATCAAAAGAAGCAGAAGAAGGAGAAGGAGACGGTGAAGTCTGGAGGGTGAATCAGAAGAAACAGAAGAAGGAGAAGGAGAAGGTGAAGTCTGGAGGGTGAATCAGAAGAAGTAGAAGAAGGAGAAGGAGAAGGTGTAGTCTGGAGGGTGAATCAGAAGAAGCAGAAGAAGGAGAAGGAGAAGGTGAAGTCTGGAGGGTGAATCAGAAGAGCAGAAGAAGGAGAAGGAGAAGGTGAAGTCTGGAGGGTGAATCAGAAGAAGCAGAAGAAGGAGAAGGAGAAGGTGAGGTATGGAGGGTGAATCAGAAGAAGCAGAAGAAGGAGAAGGAGAAGGTGAAGTCTGGAGGGTGAATCAGAAGAAGCAGAAGAAGGAGAAGGAGAAGGTGAAGTCTGGAGGGTGAATCAGAAGAAACAGAAAAAGGAGAAGGAGAAGGTGAAGTCTGGAGGGTGAATCAGAAGAAGTAGAAGAAGGAGAAGGAGAAGGTGTAGTCTGGAGGGTGAATCAGAAGAAGCAGAAGAAGGAGAAGGAGAAGGTGAAGTCTGGAGGGTGAATCAGAAGAAGCAGAAGAAGGAGAAGGAGAAGGAGAAGTCTGGAGGGTGAATCAGAAGAAGCAGAAGAAGGAGAAGGAGAAGGTGAAGTCAGGAGGGTGAATCAGAAGAAGCAGAAGAAGGAGAAGGAGAAGGTGAAGTCTGGAGGGTGAAGCAGAAGAAGTAGAAGAAGGAGAAGGAGAAGGTGAAGTCAGGATGGTGAATCAGAAGAAGCAGAAGAAGGAGAAGGAGAAGGTGAAGTCAGGAGGGTGAATCAGAAGAAGCAGAAGAAGGAGAAGGAGAAGGTGAAGTCTGGAGGGTGAATCAGAAGAATCAGAAGAAGGAGAAGGAGAAGGTGAAGTCTGGAGGGTGAATCAGAAGAAGCAGAAGAAAGAGAAGGAGATGGTGAAGTCTGGAGGGTGAATCAGAAGAAGTAGAAGAAGGAGAAGGAGAAGGTGAAGTCTGGAGGGTGAATCAGAAGAAGCAGAAGAAGTAGAAGGAGAAGGTGAAGTCTGGAGGGTGAATCAGAAGAAGCAGAAGAAGGAGAAGGAGAAGGTGAAGTCTGGAGGGTGAATGAGAAGAAGCAGAATAAGGAGAAGGAGAAGGTGAAGTCTGGAGGGTGAATCAGAAGAAGCAGAAGAAGGAGAAGGAGAAGGTGAAGTCTGGAGGGTGAATCAGAAGAAGTAGAAGAAGGAGAAGGAGAAGGTGAAGTCTGGAGGGTGAAGCAGAAGAAGGAGAAGGAGAAGGTGAAGTCAGGAGGGTGAATCAGAAGAAGTAGAAGAAGGAGAAGGAGAAGGTGAAATCAGGAGGGTGAATCAGAAGAAGCAGAAGAAGGAGAAGGAGAAGGTGAAGTCTGTAGGGTGAATCAGAAGAAGGAGAAGGAGAAGGTGAAGTCTGGAGGGTGAATCAGAAGAAGCAGAAGAAAGAGAAGGAGAAGGTGAAGTCTGGAGGGTGAAGCAGAAGAAACAGAAGAAGGAGAAGGAGAAGGTGAAGACTGGAGGGTGAATCAGATGAAGTAGAAGAAGGAGAAGGAGAAGGTGAAGTCTGGAGGGTGAATCAGAAGAAGTAGAAGAAGGAGAAGGAGAAGGTGAAGTCTGGAGGGTGAATCAGAAGAAGCAGAAGAAGGAGAAGGAGAAGGTGAAGTCTGGAGGGTGAATCAGAAGAAGCAGTAGAAGGAGAAGGAGAAGATGAAGTCTGGAGGGTGAATCAGAAGAAGTAGAAGAAGGAGAAGGAGAAGGTGAGGTCTGGAGGGTGAATCAGAAGAAGCAGAAGAAGGAGAAGCAGAAGGTGAAGTCTGGAGGGTGAATCAGAAGAAGCAGAAGAAGGAGAAGGAGACGGTGAAGTCTGGAGGGTGAATCAGAAGAAACAGAAGAAGGAGAAGGAGAAGGTGAAGTCTGGAGGGTGAATCAGAAGAAGTAGAAGAAGGAGAAGGAGAAGGTGTAGTCTGGAGGGTGAATCAGAAGAAGCAGAAGAAGGAGAAGGAGAAGGTGAAGTCTGGAGGGTGAATCAGAAGAAGCAGAAGAAGGAGAAGGAGAAGGTGAAGTCTGGAGGGTGAATCAGAAGAAGCAGAAGAAGGAGAAGGCGAAGGTGAGGTATGGAGGGTGAATCAGAAGAAGCAGAAGAAGGAGAAGGAGAAGGTGAAGTCTGGAGGGTGAATCAGAAGAAGCAGAAGAAGGAGAAGGAGAAGGTGAAGTCTGGAGGGTGAATCAGAAGAAACAGAAAAAGGAGAAGGAGAAGGTGAAGTCTGGAGGGTGAATCAGAAGAAGTAGAAGAAGGAGAAGGAGAAGGTGTAGTCTGGAGGGTGAATCAGAAGAAGCAGAAGAAGGAGAAGGAGAAGGTGAAGTCTGGAGGGTGAATCAGAAGAAGCAGAAGAAGGAGAAGGAGAAGGAGAAGTCTGGAGGGTGAATCAGAAGAAGCAGAAGAAGGAGAAGGAGAAGGTGAAGTCAGGAGGGTGAATCAGAAGAAGCAGAAGAAGGAGAAGGAGAAGGTGAAGTCTGGAGGGTGAAGCAGAAGAAGTAGAAGAAGGAGAAGGAGAAGGTGAAGTCAGGATGGTGAATCAGAAGAAGTAGAAGAAGGAGAAGGAGAAGGTGAAGTCAGGAGGGTGAATCAGAAGAAGCAGAAGAAGGAGAAGGAGAAGGTGAAGTCTGGAGGGTGAATCAGAAGAATCAGAAGAAGGAGAAGGAGAAGGTGAAGTCTGGAGGGTGAATCAGAAGAAGCAGAAGAAAGAGAAGGAGAAGGTGAAGTCTGGAGGGTGAATCAGAAGAAGTAGAAGAAGGAGAAGGAGAAGGTGAAGTCTGGAGGGTGAATCAGAAGAAGCAGAAGAAGGAGAAGGAGAAGGTGAAGTCTGGAGGGTGAATCAGAAGAAGCAGAAGAAGGAGAAGGAGAAGGTGAAGTCTGCAGGGTGAATCAGAAGAAGCAGAAGAAGGAGAAGGAGAAGGTGAAGTCTGGAGGGTGAATCAGAAGAAACAGAAGAAGGAGAAGGAGAAGGTGAAGTCTGGAGGGTGAATCAGAAGAAGTAGAAGAAGGAGAAGGAGAAGGTGTAGTCTGGAGGGTGAATCAGAAGAAGCAGAAGAAGGAGAAGGAGAAGGTGAAGTCTGGAGGGTGAATCAGAAGAAGCAGAAGAAGGAGAAGGAGAAGGTGAAGTCTGGAGGGTGAATCAGAAGAAGCAGAAGAAGGAGAAGGAGAAGGTGAAGTCAGGAGGGTGAATCAGAAGAACCAGAAGAAGGAGAAGGAGAAGGTGAAGTTAGGAGGGTGAATCAGAAGAAGCAGAAGAAGGAGAAGGAGCAGGTGATGTCAGGGGGATGAAGCAGAATAAGTAGAAGAAGGAGAAGGAGAAGGTGAAGTCAGGACGGTGAAGCAGAAGAAGCAGAAGAAGGAGAAGGAGAAGGTGAAGTCTGGAGGGTGAATCAGAAGAAGTAGAAGAAGGAAAAGGAGAAGGTCAAGTCTGGAGGGTGAATCAGAAGAAGTAGAAGAAGGAGAAGGAGAAGGTGAAGTCTGGAGGGTGAAGCAGAAGAAGTAGAAGAAGGAGAAGGAGAAGGTGAAGTCAGGATGGTGAATCAGAAGAAGTAGAAGAAGGAGAAGGAGAAGGTGAAGTCAGGAGGGTGAATCAGAAGAAGCAGAAGAAGGAGAAGGAGAAGGTGAAGTCTGGAGGGTGAATCAGAAGAATCAGAAGAAGGAAAAGGAGAAGGTGAAGTCTGGAGGGTGAATCAGAAGAAGCAGAAGAAAGAGAAGGAGAAGGTGAAGTCTGGAGGGTGAATCAGAAGAAGTAGAAGAAGGAGAAGGAGAAGGTGAAGTCTGGAGGGTGAATCAGAAGAAGCAGAAGAAGGAGAAGGAGAAGGTGAAGTCTGGAGGGTGAATCAGAAGAAGCAGAAGAAGGAGAAGGAGAAGGTGAAGTCTGCAGGGTGAATCAGAAGAAGCAGAAGAAGGAGAAGGAGAAGGTGAAGTCTGGAGGGTGAATCAGAAGAAGCAGAATAAGGAGAAGGAGAAGGTGAAGTCTGGAGGGTGAATCAGAAGAAGCAGAAGAAGGAGAAGGAGAAGGTGAAGTCTGGAGGGTGAATCAGAAGAAGCAGAGGAAGGAGAAGGAGAAGGTGAAGTCTGGAGGGTGAATCAGAAGAAGCAGAAGAAGTAGAAGGAGAAGGTGAAGTCTGGAGGGTGAATCAGAAGAAGCAGAAGAAGGAGAAGGAGAAGGTGAAGTCTGGAGGGTGAATGAGAAGAAGCAGAATAAGGAGAAGGAGAAGGTGAAGTCTGGAGGGTGAATCAGAAGAAGCAGAAGAAGGAGAAGGAGAAGGTGAAGTCTGGAGGGTGAATCAGAAGAAGTAGAAGAAGGAGAAGGAGAAGGTGAAGTCTGGAGGGTGAAGCAGAAGAAGGAGAAGGAGAAGGTGAAGTCAGGAGGGTGAATCAGAAGAAGTAGAAGAAGGAGAAGGAGAAGGTGAAATCAGGAGGGTGAATCAGAAGAAGCAGAAGAAGGAGAAGGAGAAGGTGAAGTCTGTAGGGTGAATCAGAAGAATCAGAAGAAGGAGAAGGAGAAGGTGAAGTCTGGAGGGTGAATCAGAAGAAGCAGAAGAAAGAGAAGGAGAAGGTGAAGTCTGGAGGGTGAAGCAGAAGAAACAGAAGAAGGAGAAGGAGAAGGTGAAGACTGGAGGGTGAATCAGAAGAAGTAGAAGAAGGAGAAGGAGAAGGTGAAGTCTGGAGGGTGAAGCAGAAGAAGGAGAAGGAGAAGGTGAAGTCAGGAGGGTGAATCAGAAGAAGTAGAAGAAGGAGAAGGAGAAGGTGAAATCAGGAGGGTGAATCAGAAGAAGCAGAAGAAGGAGAAGGAGAAGGTGAAGTCTGTAGGGTGAATCAGAAGAATCAGAAGAAGGAGAAGGAGAAGGTGAAGTCTGGAGGGTGAATCAGAAGAAGCAGAAGAAGGAGAAGGAGAAGGAGAAGTCTGGAGGGTGAATCAGAAGAAGCAGAAGAAGGAGAAGGAGAAGGTGAAGTCAGGAGGGTGAATCAGAAGAAGCAGAAGAAGGAGAAGGAGAAGGTGAAGTCTGGAGGGTGAAGCAGAAGAAGTAGAAGAAGGAGAAGGAGAAGGTGAAGTCAGGATGGTGAATCAGAAGAAGTAGAAGAAGGAGAAGGAGAAGGTGAAGTCAGGAGGGTGAATCAGAAGAAGCAGAAGAAGGAGAAGGAGAAGGTGAAGTCTGGAGGGTGAATCAGAAGAATCAGAAGAAGGAGAAGGAGAAGGTGAAGTCTGGAGGGTGAATCAGAAGAAGCAGAAGAAAGAGAAGGAGAAGGTGAAGTCTGGAGGGTGAATCAGAAGAAGTAGAAGAAGGAGAAGGAGAAGGTGAAGTCTGGAGGGTGAATCAGAAGAAGCAGAAGAAGGAGAAGGAGAAGGTGAAGTCTGGAGGGTGAATCAGAAGAAGCAGAAGAAGGAGAAGGAGAAGGTGAAGTCAGGACGGTGAAGCAGAAGAAGCAGAAGAAGGAGAAGGAGAAGGTGAAGTCTGGAGGGTGAATCAGAAGAAGTAGAAGAAGGAAAAGGAGAAGGTCAAGTCTGGAGGGTGAATCAGAAGAAGTAGAAGAAGGAGAAGGAGAAGGTGAAGTCTGGAGGGTGAAGCAGAAGAAGTAGAAGAAGGAGAAGGAGAAGGTGAAGTCAGGATGGTGAATCAGAAGAAGTAGAAGAAGGAGAAGGAGAAGGTGAAGTCAGGAGGGTGAATCAGAAGAAGAGAAGAAGGAGAAGGAGAAGGTGAAGTCTGGAGGGTGAATCAGAAGAATCAGAAGAAGGAGAAGGAGAAGGTGAAGTCTGGAGGGTGAATCAGAAGAAGCAGAAGAAAGAGAAGGAGAAGGTGAAGTCTGGAGGGTGAATCAGAAGAAGTAGAAGAAGGAGAAGGAGAAGGTGAAGTCTGGAGGGTGAATCAGAAGAAGCAGAAGAAGGAGAAGGAGAAGGTGAAGTCTGGAGGGTGAATCAGAAGAAGCAGAAGAAGGAGAAGGAGAAGGTGAAGTCTGCAGGGTGAATCAGAAGAAGCAGAAGAAGGAGAAGGAGAAGGTGAAGTCTGGAGGGTGAATCAGAAGAAGCAGAATAAGGAGAAGGAGAAGGTGAAGTCTGGAGGGTGAATCAGAAGAAGCAGAAGAAGGAGAAGGAGAAGGTGAAGTCTGGAGGGTGAATCAGAAGAAGCAGAGGAAGGAGAAGGAGAAGGTGAAGTCTGGAGGGTGAATCAGAAGAAGCAGAAGAAGTAGAAGGAGAAGGTGAAGTCTGGAGGGTGAATCAGAAGAAGCAGAAGAAGGAGAAGGAGAAGGTGAAGTCTGGAGGGTGAATGAGAAGAAGCAGAATAAGGAGAAGGAGAAGGTGAAGTCTGGAGGGTGAATCAGAAGAAGCAGAAGAAGGAGAAGGAGAAGGTGAAGTCTGGAGGGTGAATCAGAAGAAGTAGAAGAAGGAGAAGGAGAAGGTGAAGTCTGGAGGGTGAAGCAGAAGAAGGAGAAGGAGAAGGTGAAGTCAGGAGGGTGAATCAGAAGAAGTAGAAGAAGGAGAAGGAGAAGGTGAAATCAGGAGGGTGAATCAGAAGAAGCAGAAGAAGGAGAAGGAGAAGGTGAAGTCTGTAGGGTGAATCAGAAGAATCAGAAGAAGGAGAAGGAGAAGGTGAAGTCTGGAGGGTGAATCAGAAGAAGCAGAAGAAAGAGAAGGAGAAGGTGAAGTCTGGAGGGTGAAGCAGAAGAAACAGAAGAAGGAGAAGGAGAAGGTGAAGACTGGAGGGTGAATCAGAAGAAGTAGAAGAAGGAGAAGGAGAAGGTGAAGTCTGGAGGGTGAAGCAGAAGAAGGAGAAGGAGAAGGTGAAGTCAGGAGGGTGAATCAGAAGAAGTAGAAGAAGGAGAAGGAGAAGGTGAAATCAGGAGGGTGAATCAGAAGAAGCAGAAGAAGGAGAAGGAGAAGGTGAAGTCTGTAGGGTGAATCAGAAGAATCAGAAGAAGGAGAAGGAGAAGGTGAAGTCTGGAGGGTGAATCAGAAGAAGCAGAAGAAAGAGAAGGAGAAGGTGAAGTCTGGAGGGTGAAGCAGAAGAAACAGAAGAAGGAGAAGGAGAAGGTGAAGACTGGAGGGTGAATCAGATGAAGTAGAAGAAGGAGTAGTAGAAGAAGGAGAAGGAGAAGGTGAAGTCTGGAGGGTGAATCAGAAGAAACAGAAGAAGGAGAAGGAGAAGGTGATGTCTGGAGGGTGAATCAGAGGAAGTAGAAGAAGGAGAAGGAGAAGGTGTAGTCTGGAGGGTGAATCAGAAGAAGTAGACGAAGGAGAAGGAGATGGTGAAGTCTGGAGGGTGAATCAGAAGAAGTAGAAGAAGGAGAAGGAGAAGGTGAAGTCTGGAGGGTGAATCAGAAGAAGCAGAAGAAGTAGAAGGAGAAGGTGAAGTCTGGAGGGTGAATCAGAAGAAGCAGAAGAAGGAGAAGGAGAAGGTGAAGTCTGGAGGGTGAATGAGAAGAAGCAGAATAAGGAGAAGGAGAAGGTGAAGTCTGGAGGGTGAATCAGAAGAAGCAGAAGAAGGAGAAGGAGAAGGTGAAGTCTGGAGGGTGAATCAGAAGAAGTAGAAGAAGGAGAAGGAGAAGGTGAAGTCTGGAGGGTGAATCAGAAGAAGTAGAAGAAGGAGAAGGAGAAGGTGAAATCAGGAGGGTGAATCAGAAGAAGTAGAAGAAGGAGAAGGAGAAGGTGAAATCAGGAGGGTGAATCAGAAGAAGCAGAAGAAGGAGAAGGAGAAGGTGAAGTCTGTAGGGTGAATCAGAAGAATCAGAAGAAGGAGAAGGAGAAGGTGAAGTCTGGAGGGTGAATCAGAAGAAGCAGAAGAAAGAGAAGGAGAAGGTGAAGTCTGGAGGGTGAAGCAGAAGAAACAGAAGAAGGAGAAGGAGAAGGTGAAGACTGGAGGGTGAATCAGATGAAGTAGAAGAAGGAGAAGGAGAAGGTGAAGTCTGGAGGGTGAATCAGAAGAAGTAGAAGAAGGAGAAGGAGAAGGTGAAGTCTGGAGGGTGAATCAGAAGAAGCAGAAGAAGGAGAAGGAGAAGGTGAAGTCTGGAGGGTGAATCAGAAGAAGCAGAAGAAGGAGAAGGAGAAGATGAAGTCTGGAGGGTGAATCAGAAGAAGTAGAAGAAGGAGAAGGAGAAGGTGAGGTCTGGAGGGTGAATCAGAAGAAGCAGAAGAAGGAGAAGGAGAAGGTGAGGTCTGGAGGGTGAATCAGAAGAAGCAGAAGAAGGAGAAGGAGAAGGTGAAGTCTGGAGGGTGAATCAGAAGAAGCAGAAGAAGGAGAAGGAGAAGGTGAGGTGTGGAGGGTGAATCAGAAGAAGCAGAAGAAGGAGAAGGAGAAGGTGAAGTCTGGAGGGTGAATCAGAAGAAGCAGAAGAAGGAGAAGGAGAAGGTGAAGTCTGGAGGGTGAATCAGAAGAAACAGAAAAAGGAGAAGGAGAAGGTGAAGTCTGGAGGGTGAATCAGAAGAAGTAGAAGAAGGAGAAGGAGAAGGTGTAGTCTGGAGGGTGAATCAGAAGAAGCAGAAGAAGGAGAAGGAGAAGGTGAAGTCTGGAGGGTGAATCAGAAGAAGGAGAAGGAGAAGGAGAAGTCTGGAGGGTGAATCAGAAGAAGCAGAAGAAGGAGAAGGAGAAGGTGAAGTCAGGAGGGTGAATCAGAAGAAGCAGAAGAAGGAGAAGGTGAAGTCTGGAGGGTGAAGCAGAAGAAGTAGAAGAAGGAGAAGGAGAAGGTGAAGTCAGGATGGTGAATCAGAAGAAGTAGAAGAAGGAGAAGGAGAAGGTGAAGTCAGGAGGGTGAATCAGAAGAAGCAGAAGAAGGAGAAGGAGAAGGTGAAGTCTGGAGGGTGAATCAGAAGAATCAGAAGAAGGAGAAGGAGAAGGTGAAGTCTGGAGGGTGAATCAGAAGAAGCAGAAGAAAGAGAAGGAGAAGGTGAAGTCTGGAGGGTGAATCAGAAGAAGTAGAAGAAGGAGAAGGAGAAGGTGAAGTCTGGAGGGTGAATCAGAAGAAGCAGAAGAAGGAGAAGGAGAAGGTGAAGTCTGCAGGGTGAATCAGAAGAAGCAGAAGAAGGAGAAGGAGAAGGTGAAGTCTGGAGGGTGAATCAGAAGAAACAGAAGAAGGAGAAGGAGAAGGTGAAGTCTGGAGGGTGAATCAGGAGAAGTAGAAGAAGGAGAAGGAGAAGGTGTAGTCTGGAGGGTGAATCAGAAGAAGCAGAAGAAGGAGAAGGAGAAGGTGAAGTCTGGAGGGTGAATCAGAAGAAGCAGAAGAAGGAGAAGGAGAAGGTGAAGTCTGGAGGGTGAATCAGAAGAAGCAGAAGAAGGAGAAGGAGAAGGTGAAGTCAGGAGGGTGAATCAGAAGAAGCAGAAGAAGGAGAAGGAGAAGGTGAAGTTAGGAGGGTGAATCAGAAGAAGCTGAAGAAGGAGAAGGAGCAGGTGATGTCAGGGGGATGAAGCAGAATAAGTAGAAGAAGGAGAAGGAGAAGGTGAAGTCAGGACGGTGAAGCAGAAGAAGCAGAAGAAGGAGAAGGTGAAGGTGAAGTCTGGAGGGTGAATCAGAAGAAGTAGAAGAAGGAAAAGGAGAAGGTCAAGTCTGGAGGGTGAATCAGAAGAAGTAGAAGAAGGAGAAGGAGAAGGTGAAGTCTGGAGGGTGAAGCAGAAGAAGTAGAAGAAGGAGAAGGAGAAGGTGAAGTCAGGATGGTGAATCAGAAGAAGTAGAAGAAGGAGAAGGAGAAGGTGAAGTCAGGAGGGTGAATCAGAAGAAGCAGAAGAAGGAGAAGGAGAAGGTGAAGTCTGGAGGGTGAATCAGAAGAATCAGAAGAAGGAGAAGGAGAAGGTGAAGTCTGGAGGGTGAATCAGAAGAAGCAGAAGAAAGAGAAGGAGAAGGTGAAGTCTGGAGGGTGAATCAGAAGAAGTAGAAGAAGGAGAAGGAGAAGGTGAAGTCTGGAGGGTGAATCAGAAGAAGCAGAAGAAGGAGAAGGAGAAGGTGAAGTCTGGAGGGTGAATCAATCAGAAGAAGCAGAAGAAGGAGAAGGTGAAGTCTGCAGGGTGAATCAGAAGAAGCAGAAGAAGGAGAAGGAGAAGGTGAAGTCTGGAGGGTGAATCAGAAGAAGCAGAATAAGGAGAAGGAGAAGGTGAAGTCTGGAGGGTGAATCAGAAGAAGCAGAAGAAGGAGAAGGAGAAGGTGAAGTCTGGAGGGTGAATCAGAAGAAGCAGAGGAAGGAGAAGGAGAAGGTGAAGTCTGGAGGGTGAATCAGAAGAAGCAGAAGAAGTAGAAGGAGAAGGTGAAGTCTGGAGGGTGAATCAGAAGAAGCAGAAGAAGGAGAAGGAGAAGGTGAAGTCTGGAGGGTGAATGAGAAGAAGCAGAATAAGGAGAAGGAGAAGGTGAAGTCTGGAGGGTGATTCAGAAGAAGCAGAAGAAGGAGAAGGAGAAGGTGAAGTCTGGAGGGTGAATCAGAAGAAGTAGAAGAAGGAGAAGAAGAAGGTGAAGTCTGGAGGGTGAAGCAGAAGAAGGAGAAGGAGAAGGTGAAGTCAGGAGGGTGAATCAGAAGAAGTAGAAGAAGGAGAAGGAGAAGGTGAAATCAGGAGGGTGAATCAGAAGAAGCAAAAGAAGGAGAAGGAGAAGGTGAAGTCTGTAGGGTGAATCAGAAGAATCAGAAGAAGGAGAAGGAGAAGGTGAAGTCTGGAGGGTGAATCAGAAGAAGCAGAAGAAAGAGAAGGAGAAGGTGAAGTCTGGAGGGTGAAGCAGAAGAAACAGAAGAAGGAGAAGGAGAAGGTGAAGACTGGAGGGTGAATCAGAAGAAGTAGAAGAAGGAGAAGGAGAAGGTGAAGTCTGGAGGGTGAATCAGAAGAAGTAGAAGAAGGAGAAGGAGAAGGTGAAGTCTGGAGGGTGAATCAGAAGAAGCAGAAGAAGGAGAAGGAGAAGGTGAAGTCTGGAGGGTGAATCAGAAGAAGCAGAAGAAGGAGAAGGAGAAGATGAAGTCTGGAGGGTGAATCAGAAGAAGTAGAAGAAGGAGAAGGAGAAGGTGAGGTCTGGAGGGTGAATCAGAAGAAGCAGAAGAAGGAGAAGGAGAAGGTGAAGTCTGGAGGGTGAATCAGAAGAAGCAGAAGAAGGAGAAGGAGAAGGTGAAGTCTGGAGCGTGAATCAGAAGAAACATTAGAAGGAGAAGGAGAAGGTGAAGTCTGGAGGGTGAATCAGAAGAAGTAGAAGAAGGAGAAGGAGAAGGTGTAGTCTGGAGGGTGAATCAGAAGAAGCAGAAGAAGGAGAAGGAGAAGGTGAAGTCTGGAGGGTGAATCAGAAGAAGCAGAAGAAGGAGAAGGAGAAGGTGAAGTCTGGAGGGTGAATCAGAAGAAGCAGAAGAAGGAGAAGGAGAAGGTGAAGTCAGGAGGGTGAATCAGAAGAAGCATGAGAAGGAGAAGGAGAAGGTGAAGTTAGGAGGGTGAATCAGAAGAAGCAGAAGAAGGAGAAGGAGCAGGTGATGTCAGGGGGATGAAGCAGAATAAGTAGAAGAAGGAGAAGGAGAAGGTGCAGTCAGGACGGTGAAGCAGAAGAAGCAGAAGAAGGAGAAGGAGAAGGTGAAGTCTGGAGGGTGAATCAGAAGAAGTAGAAGAAGGAAAAGGAGAAGGTCAAGTCTGGAGGGTGAATCAGAAGAAGTAGAAGAAGGAGAAGGAGAAGGTGAAGTCTGGAGGGTGAAGCAGAAGAAGTAGAAGAAGGAGAAGGAGAAGGTGAAGTCAGGATGGTGAATCAGAAGAAGTAGAAGAAGGAGAAGGAGAAGGTGAAGTCAGGAGGGTGAATCAGAAGAAGCAGAAGAAGGAGAAGGAGAAGGTGAAGTCTGGAGGTGAATCAGAAGAATCAGAAGAAGGAGAAGGAGAAGGTGAAGTCTGGAGGGTGAATCAGAAGAAGCAGAAGAAAGAGAAGGAGAAGGTGAAGTCTGGAGGGTGAATCAGAAGAAGTAGAAGAAGGAGAAGGAGAAGGTGAAGTCTGGAGTGTGAATCAGAAGAAGCAGAAGAAGGAGAAGGAGAAGGTGAAGTCTGGAGGGTGAATCAGAAGAAGCAGAAGAAGGTGAAGGAGAAGGTGAAGTCTGCAGGTGAATCAGAAGAAGCAGAAGAAGGAGAAGGAGAAGGTGAAGTCTGGAGGGTGAATCAGAAGAAGCAGAATAAGGAGAAGGAGAAGGTGAAGTCTGGAGGGTGAATCAGAAGAAGCAGAAGAAGGAGAAGGAGAAGGTGAAGTCTGGAGGGTGAATCAGAAGAAGTAGAAGAAGGAGAAGGAGAAGTTGAAGTCTGGAGGGTGAAGCAGAAGAATTAGAAGATGGAGAAGGAGAAGGTGAAGTCAGGAGGGTGAATCAGAAGAAGTAGAAAAAGGAGAAGGAGAAGGTGAAGTCTGGAGGGTGAATCAGAAGAAGCAGAATAAGGAGAAGGAGAAGGTGAAGTCTGGAGGGTGAATCAGAAGAAGCAGAAGAAGGAGAAGGAGAAGGTGAAGTCTGGAGGGTGAATCAGAAGAAGTAGAAGAAGGAGAAGGAGAAGGTGAAGTCTGGAGGGTGAAGCAGAAGAAGTAGAAGAAGGAGAAGGAGAAGGTGAAGTCAGGTGGGTGAATCAGAAGAAGTAGAAGAAGGAGAAGGAGAAGGTGAAGTCAGGAGGGTGAATCAGAAGAAGCAGAAGAAGGAGAAGGAGAAGGTGAAGTCTGGAGGGTGAATCAGAAGAATCAGAAGAAGGAGAAGGAGAAGGTGAAGTCTGGAGGGTGAATCAGAAGAAGCAGAAGAAAGAGAAGGAGAAGGTGAAGTCTGGAGGGTGAAGCAGAAGAAACAGAAGAAGGAGAAGGAGAAGGTGAAGACTGGAGGGTGAATCAGAAGAAGTAGAAGAAGGAGAAGGAGAAGGTGAAGTCTGGAGGGTGAATCAGAAGAAGTAGAAGAAGGAGAAGGAGAAGTTGAAGTCTGGAGGGTGAATCAGAAGAAGCAGAAGAAGGAGAAGGAGAAGGTGAAGTCTGGAGGGTGAATCAGAAGAAGCAGAAGAAGGAGAAGGAGAAGATGAAGTCTGGAGGGTGAATCAGAAGAAGTAGAAGAAGGAGAAGGAGAAGGTGAAGTCTGGAGGGTGAATCAGAAGTAGTAGAAGAAGGAGAAGGAGAAGGTGAAGTCTGGAGGGTGAATCAGAAGAAACAGAAGAAGGAGAAGGAGAAGGTGAAGTCTGGAGGGTGAATCAGAAGAAGTAGAAGAAGGAGAAGGAGAAGGTGTAGTCTGGAGGGTGAATCAGAAGAAGTAGACGAAGGAGAAGGAGAAGGTGAAGTCTGGAGGGTGAATCAGATGAAGCAGAAGAAGGAGAATGAGAAGGTGAAGTCTGGAGGGTGAATCAGAAGAAGTAGAAGAAGGAGAAGGAGAAGGTGAAGTCTGGAGGGTGAATCAGAAGAAGCAGAAGAAGGAGAAGGAGAAGGTGAAGTCTGGAGGTGAATCAGAAGAAGCAGAAGAAGGAGAAGGAGAAGATGAAGTCTGGAGGGTGAATCAGAAGAAGTAGAAGAAGGAGAAGGAGAAGGTGAAGTCTGGAGGGTGAATCAGAAGTAGTAGAAGAAGGAGAAGGAGAAGGTGAAGTCTGGAGGGTGAATCAGAAGAAACAGAAGAAGGAGAAGGAGAAGGTGAAGTCTGGAGGGTGAATCAGAAGAAGTAGAAGAAGGAGAAGGAGAAGTTGAAGTCTGGAGGGTGAATCAGAAGAAGCAGAAGAAGGAGAAGGAGAAGGTGAAGTCTGGAGGGTGAATCAGAAGAAGCAGAAGAAGGAGAAGGAGAAGATGAAGTCTGGAGGGTGAATCAGAAGAAGTAGAAGAAGGAGAAGGAGAAGGTGAAGTCTGGAGGGTGAATCAGAAGTAGTAGAAGAAGGAGAAGGAGAAGGTGAAGTCTGGAGGGTGAATCAGAAGAAACAGAAGAAGGAGAAGGAGAAGGTGAAGTCTGGAGGGTGAATCAGAAGAAGTAGAAGAAGGAGAAGGAGAAGGTGTAGTCTGGAGGGTGAATCAGAAGAAGTAGACGAAGGAGAAGGAGAAGGTGAAGTCTGGAGGGTGAATCAGATGAAGCAGAAGAAGGAGAATGAGAAGGTGAAGTCTGGAGGGTGAATCAGAAGAAGTAGAAGAAGGAGAAGGAGAAGGTGAAGTCTGGAGGGTGAATCAGAAGAAGCAGAAGAAGGAGAAGGAGAAGGTGAAGTCTGGAGGGTGAATCAGAAGAAGCAGAAGAAGGAGAAGGAGAAGATGAAGTCTGGAGGGTGAATCAGAAGAAGTAGAAGAAGGAGAAGGAGAAGGTGAAGTCTGGAGGGTGAATCAGAAGTAGTAGAAGAAGGAGAAGGAGAAGGTGAAGTCTGGAGGGTGAATCAGAAGAAACAGAAGAAGGAGAAGGAGAAGGTGAAGTCTGGAGGGTGAATCAGAAGAAGTAGAAGAAGGAGAAGGAGAAGGTGTAGTCTGGAGGGTGAATCAGAAGAAGTAGACGAAGGAGAAGGAGAAGGTGAAGTCTGGAGGGTGAATCAGATGTAGCAGAAGAAGGAGATGGAGAAGGTGAAGTCTGGAGGTTGAATCAGAAGAAGTAGAAGAAGGAGAAGGAGAAGGTGAAGTCTGGAGGGTGAATCAGAAGAAGCAGAAGAAGGAGAAGGAGAAGGTGAAGTCTGGAGGGTGAATCAGAAGAAGCAGAAGAAGGAGAAGGAGAAGGTGAAGTCTGGAGGGTGATTCAGAAGAAGCAGGATAAGGAGAAGGAGAAGGTGAAGTCTGGAGGTTGAATCAGAAGAAGCAGAAGAAGGAGAAGGAGAAGCTGAAGTCTGGAGGGTGAATCAGAAGAAGTAGAAGAAGGAGAAGGAGAAGATGAAGTCTGGAGGGTGAATCAGAAGAAGTAGAAGAAGGAGAAGGAGAAGGTGAAGTCTGGAGGGTGAATCAGAAGACGTAGAAGAAGGAGAAGGAGAAGGTGAAGTCTGGAGGGTGAAGCAGAAGAAGTAGAAGAAGGAGAAGGAGAAGGTGAAGTCAGGAGGGTGAATCAGAAGATGTAGAAGAAGGAGATGGAGAAGGTGAAGTCAGGATGGTGAATCAGAAGAAGTAGAAGAAGGAGAAGGAGAAGGTGAAGTCAGGAGGGTGAATCAGAAGAAGCAGAAGAAGGAGAAGGAGAAGGTGAAGTCTGGAGGGTGAATCAGAAGAATCAGAAGAAGGAGAAGGAGAAGGTGAAGTCTGGAGGGTGAATCAGAAGAAGCAGAAGAAAGAGAAGGAGAAGGTGAAGTCTGGAGGGTGAATCAGAAGAAGTAGAAGAAGGAGAAGGAGAAGGTGAAGTCTGGAGGGTGAATCAGAAGAAGCAGAAGAAGGAGAAGGAGAAGGTGAAGTCTGGAGGGTGAATCAGAAGAAGCAGAAGAAGGAGAAGGAGAAGGTGAAGTCTGCAGGGTGAATCAGAAGAAGCAGAAGAAGGAGAAGGAGAAGGTGAAGTCTGGAGGGTGAATCAGAAGAAGCAGAATAAGGAGAAGGAGAAGGTGAAGTCTGGAGGGTGAATCAGAAGAAGCAGAAGAAGGAGAAGGAGAAGGTGAAGTCTGGAGGGTGAATCAGAAGAAGTAGAAGAAGGAGAAGGAGAAGTTGAAGTCTGGAGGGTGAAGCAGAAGAATTAGAAGATGGAGAAGGAGAAGGTGAAGTCAGGAGGGTGGATCAGAAGAAGTAGAAGAAGGAGAAGGAGAAGGTGAAGTCTGGAGGGTGAATCAGAAGAAGCAGAATAAGGAGAAGGAGAAGGTGAAGTCTGGAGGGTGAATCAGAAGAAGCAGAAGAAGGAGAAGGAGAAGGTGAAGTCTGGAGGGTGAATCAGAAGAAGTAGAAGAAGGAGAAGGAGAAGGTGAAGTCTGGAGGGTGAAGCAGAAGAAGTAGAAGAAGGAGAAGGAGAAGGTGAAGTCAGGTGGGTGAATCAGAAGAAGTAGAAGAAGGAGAAGGAGAAGGTGAAGTCAGGAGGGTGAATCAGAAGAAGCAGAAGAAGGAGAAGGAGAAGGTGAAGTCTGGAGGGTGAATCAGAAGAATCAGAAGAAGGAGAAGGAGAAGGTGAAGTCTGGAGGGTGAATCAGAAGAAGCAGAAGAAAGAGAAGGAGAAGGTGAAGTCTGGAGGGTGAAGCAGAAGAAACAGAAGAAGGAGAAGGAGAAGGTGAAGACTGGAGGGTGAATCAGAAGAAGTAGAAGAAGGAGAAGGAGAAGGTGAAGTCTGGAGGGTGAATCAGAAGAAGTAGAAGAAGGAGAAGGAGAAGGTGAAGTCTGGAGGGTGAATCAGAAGAAGCAGAAGAAGGAGAAGGAGAAGGTGAGGTCTGGAGGGTGAATCAGAAGAAGCAGAAGAAGGAGAAGGAGAAGATGAAGTCTGGAGGGTGAATCAGAAGAAGTAGAAGAAGGAGAAGGAGAAGGTGAAGTCTGGAGGGTGAATCAGAAGTAGTAGAAGAAGGAGAAGGAGAAGGTGAAGTCTGGAGGGTGAATCAGAAGAAACAGAAGAAGGAGAAGGAGAAGGTGAAGTCTGGAGGGTGAATCAGAAGAAGTAGAAGAAGGAGAAGGAGAAGGTGTAGTCTGGAGGGTGAATCAGAAGAAGTAGACGAAGGAGAAGGAGAAGGTGAAGTCTGGAGGGTGAATCAGATGAAGCAGAAGAAGGAGAAGGAGAAGGTGAAGTCTGGAGGGTGAATCAGAAGAAGTAGAAGAAGGAGAAGGAGAAGGTGAAGTCTGAAGGGTGAATCAGAAGAAGCAGAAGAAGGAGAAGGTGAAGTCTGGAGGGTGAATCAGAAGAAGCAGAAGAAGAAGAAGGAGAAGATGAAGTCTGGAGGGTGAATCAGAAGAAGTAGAAGAAGGAGAAGGAGAAGGTGAAGTCTGGAGGGTGAATCAGAAGTAGTAGAAGAAGGAGAAGGAGAAGGTGAAGTCTGGAGGGTGAATCAGAAGAAACAGAAGAAGGAGAAGGAGAAGGTGAAGTCTGGAGGGTGAATCAGAAGAAGTAGAAGAAGGAGAAGGAGAAGGTGTAGTCTGGAGGGTGAATCAGAAGAAGCAGAAGAAGGAGAAGGAGAAGGTGAAGTCTGGAGGGTGAATCAGAAGAAGCAGAAGAAGGAGAAGGAGAAGGTGAAGTCTGGAGGGTGATTCAGAAGAAGCAGGATAAGGAGAAGGAGAAGGTGAAGTCTGGAGGTTGAATCAGAAGAAGCAGAAGAAGGAGAAGGAGAAACTGAAGTCTGGAGGGTGAATCAGAAGAAGTAGAAGAAGGAGAAGGAGAAGATGAAGTCTGGAGGGTGAATCAGAAGAAGTAGAAGAAGGAGAAGGAGAAGATGAAGTCTGGAGGGTGAATCAGAAGAAGTAGAAGAAGGAGAAGGAGAAGGTGAAGTCTGGAGGGTGAATCAGAAGACGTAGAAGAAGGAGAAGGAGAAGGTGAAGTCTGGAGGGTGAAGCAGAAGAAGTAGAAGAAGGAGAAGGAGAAGGTGAAGTCAGGTGGGTGAATCAGAAGATGTAGAAGAAGGAGATGGAGAAGGTGAAGTCAGGAGGGTGAATCAGAAGAAGCAGAAGAAGGAGAAGGAGAATGTGAAGTCTGGAGGGTGAATCAGAAGAATCAGAAGAAGGAGAAGGAGAAGGTGAAGTCTGGAGGGTGAATCAGAAGAAGCAGAAGAAAGAGAAGGAGAAGGTGAAGTCTGGAGGGTGAATCAGAAGAAGTAGAAGAAGGAGAAGGAGAAGGTGAAGTCTGGAGGGTGAATCAGAAGAAGCAGAAGAAGGAGAAGGAGAAGGTGAAGTCTGGAGGGTGAATCAGAAGAAGTAGACGAAGGAGAAGGAGAAGGTGAAGTCTGGAGGGTGAATCAGAAGAAGCAGAAGAAGGAGATGGAGAAGGTGAAGTCTGGAGGGTGAATCAGAAGAAGTAGAAGAAGGAGAAGGAGAAGGTGAAGTCTGGAGGGTGAATCAGAAGAAGCAGAAGAAGGAGAAGGAACAGGTGAAGTCTGGAGGTGAATCAGAAGAAGCAGAAGAAGGAGAAGGAGAAGGTGAAGTCTGGAGGGTGATTCAGAAGAAGCAGAATAAGGAGAAGGAGAAGGTGAAGTCTGGAGGGTGAATCAGAAGAAGCAGAAGAAGAAGAAGGAGAAGGTGAAGTCTGGAGGGTGAATCAGAAGAAGTAGAAGAAGGAGAAGGAGAAGGTGAAGTCTGGAGGGTGAATCAGAAGAAGTAGAAGAAGGAGAAGGAGAAGGTGAAGTCTGGAGGGTGAATCAGAAGAAGTAGAAGAAGGAGAAGGAGAAGATGAAGTCTGGAGGGTGAAGCAGAAGAAGTAGAAGAAGGAGAAGGAGAAGGTGAAGTCAGGAGGGCGAATCAGAAGATGTAGAAGAAGGAGAAGGAGAAGGTGAAGTCAGGGGGGTGAATCAGAAGAAGCAGAAGAAGGAGAAGGAAAAGGTGAAGTCTGGAGGGTGAACCAGAAGAAGTAGAAGAAGGAGAAGGAGAAGGTGAAGTCTGGAGGGTGAATCAGAAGAAGCAGAAGAAGGAGAAGGAGAAGGTGAAGTCTGGAGGGTGAATCAGAAGAAGCAGAAGAAGGAGAAGGAGAAGGTGAAGTCTGGAGGGTGAATCAGAAGAAGCAGAATAAGGAGAAGGAGAAGGTGAAGTCTGGAGGGTGAATCAGAAGAAGCAGAAGAAGGAGAAGGAGAAGGTGAAGTCGGGAGGGGGAATCAGAAGAAGTAGAAGAAGGAGAAGGAGAAGGTGAAGTCTGGAGGGTGAAGCAGAAGAAGTAGAAGAAGGAGAAGGAGAATGTGAAGACAGGAGGGTGAATCAGAAGAAGTAGAAGAAGGAGAAGGAGAAGGTGAAGTCAGGAGGGTGAATCAGAAGAAGCAGAAGAAGGAGATATAGAAGGTGAAGTTTTGAGGGTGAATCAGAAGAATCAGAAGAAGGAGAAGGAGAAGGTGAAGTCTGGAGGGTGAAGCAGAAGAAGCAGAAGAAAGAGAAGGAGAAGGTGAAGTCTGGAGGGTGAAGCAGAAGAAACAGAAGAAGGAGAAGGAGAAGGTGAAGACTGGAGGGTGAATCAGAAGAAGTAGAAGAAGGAGAAGGAGAAGGTGAAGTCTATAGGGTGAATCAGAAGAAGTAGAAGATGGAGAAGGAGAAGGTGAAGTCTGGAGGGTGAATCAGAAGAATCAGAAGAAGGAGAAGGAGAAGGTGAAGTCTGGAGGGTGAATCAGAAGAAGCAGAGGAAGGAGAAGGAGAAGGTGAAGTCTGGAGGGTGAATCAAAAGAAGCAGAATAAGGAGGAGGAGAAGGTGAAGTCTGGAGGGTGAATCAGAAGAAGCAGAATAAGGAGAAGGAGAAGGTGAAGTCTGGAGGGTGAATCAGAAGAAGCAGAAGAAGGAGAAGGAGAAGGTGAAGTCTGGAGGGTGATTCAGAAGAAGCAGGATAAGGAGAAGGAGAAGGTGAAGTCTGGAGGTTGAATCAGAAGAAGCAGAAGAAGGAGAAGGAGAAGCTGAAGTCTGGAGGGTGAATCAGAAGAAGTAGAAGAAGGAGAAGGAGAAGATGAAGTCTGGAGGGTGAATCAGAAGAAGTAGAAGAAGGAGAAGGAGAAGGTGAAGTCTGGAGGGTGAATCAGAAGAGGTAGAAGAAGGAGAAGGAGAAGGTGAAGTCTGGAGGGTGAAGCAGAAGAAGTAGAAGAAGGAGAAGGAGAAGGTGAAGTCAGGAGGGTGAATCAGAAGATGTAGAAGAAGGAGAAGGAGAAGGTGAAGTCAGGAAGGTGAATCAGAAGAAGCAGAAGAAGGAGAAGAAGAAGGTGAAGTCTGGAGGGTGAATCAGAAGAATCAGAAGAAGGAGAAGGAGAAGGTGAAGTCTGGAGGGTGAATCAGAAGAAGCAGAAGAAAGAGAAGGAGAAGGTGAAGTCTGGAGGGTGAATCAGAAGAAGTAGAAGAAGGAGAAGGAGAAGGTGAAGTCTGGAGGGTGAATCAGAAGAAGCAGAAGAAGGAGAAGGAGAAGGTGAAGTCTGGAGGGTGAATCAGAAGAAGTAGACGAAGGAGAAGGAGAAGGTGAAGTCTGGAGGGTGAATCAGAAGAAGCAGAAGAAGGAGATGGAGAAGGTGAAGTCTGGAGGGTGAATCAGAAGAAGTAGAAGAAGGAGAAGGAGAAGGTGAAGTCTGGAGGGTGAATCAGAAGAAGCAGAAGAAGGAGAAGAAACAGGTGAAATCTGGAGGGTGAATCAGAAGAAGCAGAAGAAGGAGAAGGAGAAGGTGAAGTCTGGAGGCTGATTCAGAAGAAGCAGAATAAGGAGAAGGAGAAGGTGAAGTCTGGAGGGTGAATCAGAAGAAGCAGAAGAAGGAGAAGGAGAAGGTGAAGTCTGGAGGGTGAATCAGAAGAAGTAGAAGAAGGAGAAGGAGAAGGTGAAGTCTGGAGGGTGAATCAGAAGAAGTAGAAGAAGGAGAAGGAGAAGGTGAAGTCTGGAGGGTGAATCAGAAGAAGTAGAAGAAGGAGAAGGAGAAGGTGAAGTCTGGAGGGTGAAGCAGAAGAAGTAGAAGAAGGAGAAGGTGAAGTCAGGAGGGTGAATCAGAAGATGTAGAAGAAGGAGAAGGAGAAGGTGAAGTCAGGAGATTGAATCAGAAGAAGCAGAAGAAGGAGAAGGAGAAGGTGAAGTCTGGAGGGTGAATCAGAAGAAGTAGAAGAAGGAGAAGGAGAAGGTGAAGTCTGGAGGGTGAATCAGAAGAAGCAGAAGAAGGAGAAGGAGAAGGTGAAGTCTGGAGGGTGAATCAGAAGAAGCAGAAGAAGGAGAAGGAGAAGGTGAAGTCTGGAGGGTGAATCAGAAGAAGCAGAATAAGGAGAAGGAGAAGGTGAAGTCTGGAGGGAGAATCAGAAGAAGCAGAAGAAGGAGAAGGAGAAGGTGAAGTCGGGAGGGTGAATCAGAAGAAGTAGAAGAAGGAGAAGGAGAAGGTGAAGTCTGGAGGGTGAGGCAGAAGAAGTAGAAGAAGGAGCAGGAGAAGGTGAAGTCAGGAGGGTGAATCAGAAGAAGTAGAAGAAGGAGAAGGAGAAAGTGAAGTCAGGAAGGTGAATCAGAAGAAGCAGAAGAAGGAGAAGAAGAAGGTGAAGTCTGGAGGGTGAATCAGAAGAATCAGAAGAAGGAGAAGGAGAAGGTGAAGTCTGGAGGGTGAATCAGAAGAAGCAGAAGAAAGAGAAGGAGAAGGTGAAGTCTGGAGGGTGAATCAGAAGAAGTAGAAAAGGAGAAGGAGAAGGTGAAGTCTGGAGGGTGAATCAGAAGAAGCAGAAGAAGGAGAAGGAGAAGGTGAAGTCTGGAGGGTGAATCAGAAGAAGTAGACGAAGGAGAAGGAGAAGGTGAAGTCTGGAGGGTGAATCAGAAGAAGCAGAAGAAGGAGATGGAGAAGGTGAAGTCTGGAGGGTGAATCAGAAGAAGTAGAAGAAGGAGAAGGAGAAGCTGAAGTCTGGAGGGTGAATCAGAAGAAGCAGAAGAAGGAGAAGAAACAGGTGAAATCTGGAGGGTGAATCAGAAGAAGCAGAAGAAGGAGAAGGAGAAGGTGAAGTCTGGAGGCTGATTCAGAAGAAGCAGAATAAGGAGAAGGAGAAGGTGAAGTCTGGAGGGTGAATCAGAAGAAGCAGAAGAAGGAGAAGGAGAAGGTGAAGTCTGGAGGGTGAATCAGAAGAAGTAGAAGAAGGAGAAGGAGAAGGTGAAGTCTGGAGGGTGAATCAGAAGAAGTAGAAGAAGGAGACGGAGAAGGTGAAGTCTGGAGGGTGAATCAGAAGAAGTAGAAGAAGGAGAAGGAGAAGGTGAAGTCTGGAGGGTGAAGCAGAAGAAGTAGAAGAAGGAGAAGGTGAAGTCAGGAGGGTGAATCAGAAGATGTAGAAGAAGGAGAAGGAGAAGGTGAAGTCAGGAGGGTGAATCAGAAGAAGCAGAAGAAGGAGAAGGAGAAGGTGAAGTCTGGAGGGTGAATCAGAAGAAGTAGAAGAAGGAGAAGGAGAAGGTGAAGTCTGGAGGGTGAATCAGAAGAAGCAGAAGAAGGAGAAGGAGAAGGTGAAGTCTGGAGGGTGAATCAGAAGAAGCAGAAGAAGGAGAAGGAGAAGGTGAAGTCTGGAGGGTGAATCAGAAGAAGCAGAATAAGGAGAAGGAGAAGGTGAAGTCTGGAGGGAGAATCAGAAGAAGCAGAAGAAGGAGAAGGAGAAGGTGAAGTCGGGAGGGTGAATCAGAAGAAGTAGAAGAAGGAGAAGGAGAAGGTGAAGTCTGGAGGGTGAGGCAGAAGAAGTAGAAGAAGGAGAAGGAGAAGGTGAAGTCAGGAGGGTGAATCAGAAGAAGTAGAAGAAGGAGAAGGAGAAAGTGAAGTCAGGAGGGTGAATCAGAAGAAGCAGAATAAGGAGATATAGAAGGTGAAGTCTTGAGGGTGAATCAGAAGAATCAGAAGAAGGAGAAGGAGAAGGTGAAGTCTGGAGGGTGAAGCAGAAGAAGCAGAAGAAAGAGAAGGAGAAGGTGAAGTCTGGAGGGTGAAGCAGAAGAAACAGAAGAAGGAGAAGGTGAAGACTGGAGGGTGAATCAGAAGAAGTAGAAGAAGGAGAAGGAGAAGGTGAAGTCTATAGGGTGAATCAGAAGAAGTAGAAGAAGGAGAAGGAGAAGGTGAAGTCTGGAGGGTGAATCAGAAGAAGCAGAAGAAGGAGAAGGAGAAGGTGAAGTCTGGAGGGTGAATCAGAAGAAGCAGAAGAAGGAGAAGGAGAAGATGAAGTCTGGAGGGTGAATCAGAAGAAGTAGAAGAAGGAGAAGGAGAAGGTGAGGTCTGGAGGGTGAATCAGAAGAAGCAGAAGAAGGAGAAGGAGAAGGTGAAGTCTGGAGGGTGAATCAGAAGAAGCAGAAGAAGGAGAAGGAGAAGGTGAAGTCTGGAGGGTGAATCAGAAGAAGCAGAAGAAGGAGAAGGAGAAGGTGAAGTCAGGAGGGTGAATCAGAAGAAGCAGAAGAAGGAGAAGGAGCAGGTGAAGTCAGGGGGGTGTAGCAGAAGAAGTAGAAGAAGGAGAAGGAGAAGGTGGAATCAGGACGATGAAGCAGAAGAAGCAGAAGAAGGAGAAGGAGAAGGTGAAGCCTGGAGGGCGCAGCAGAAGAAGCAGAAGAAGGAGAAGGAGAAGGTGAAGTCTGGAGTGTGAAGCAGAAGAAGCAGAAGAAGGAGAAGGAGAAGGTGAAGTCTGGAGGGCGCAGCAGAAGAAGCAGAAGAAGGAGAATGAGAAGGTGAAGTCTGGAGGGTGAATCAGAAGAAGCAGAAGAAGGAGAAGGAGAAGGTGAAGTCTGGAGGGTGAATCAGAAGAAGTAGAAGAAGGAGAAGGAGAAGGTGAAGTCTGGAGGGTGAAGCAGAAGAAGTAGAAGAAGGAGAAGGAGAAGGTGAAGTCAGGAGGGTGAATCAGAAGAAGTAGAAGAAGGAGAAGGAGAAGGTGAAGTCAGGAGGGTGAATCAGAAGAAGCAGAAGAAGGAGAAGGAGAAGGTGAAGTCTGGAGGGTGAATCAGAAGAATCAGAAGAAGGAGAAGGAGAAGGTGAAGTCTGGAGGGTGAATCAGAAGAAGCAGAAGAAAGAGAAGGAGAAGGTGAAGTCTGGAGGGTGAAGCAGAAGAAACAGAAGAAGGAGAAGGAGAAGGTGAAGACTGGAGGGTGAATCAGAAGAAGTAGAAGAATGAGAAGGAGAAGGTGAAGTTTGGAGGGTGAATCAGAAGAAGTAGAAGAAGGAGAAGGAGAAGTTGAAGTCTGGAGGGTGAATCAGCAGAAGCAGAAGAAGGAGAAGGAGAAGGTGAAGTCTGGAGGGTGAATCAGAAGAAGCAGAAGAAGGAGAAGGAGAAGATGAAGTCTGGAGGGTGAATCAGAAGAAGTAGACGAAGGAGAAGGAGAAGGTGAAGTCTGGAGGGTGAATCAGAAGAAGCAGAAGAAGGAGAAGGAGAAGGTGAAGTCTGGAGGGTGAATCAGAAGAAGTAGAAGAAGGAGAAGGAGAAGGTGAAGTCTGGAGGGTGAATCAGAAGAAGCAGAAGAAGGAGAAGGAGAAGGTGAAGTCTGGAGGGTGAATCAGAAGAAGCAGAAGAAGGAGAAGGAGAAGGTGAAGTCTGGAGGGTGAATCAGAAGAAGTAGAAGAAGGAGAAGGAGAAGTTGAAGTCTGGAGGGTGAAGCAGAAGAAGTAGAAGATGGTGAAGGAGAAGGTGAAGTCAGGAGGGTGAATCAGAAGAAGTAGAAGAAGGAGAAGGAGAAGGTGAAGTCAGGAGGGTGAATCAGAAGAAGCAGAAGATGGAGAAGGAGAAGGTGAAGTCTGGAGGGTGAATCAGAAGAATCAGAAGAAGGAGAAGGAGAAGGTGAAGTCTGGAGGGTGAATCAGAAGAAGCAGAGGAAGGAGAAGGAGAAGGTGAAGTCTGGAGGGTGAATCAAAAGAAGCAGAATAAGGAGAAGGAGAAGGTGAAGTCTGGAGGGTGAATCAGAAGAAGCAGAATAAGGAGAAGGAGAAGGTGAAGTCTGGAGGGTGAATCAGAAGAAGCAGAAGAAGGAGAAGGAGAAGGTGAAGTCTGGAGGGTGAATCAGAAGAAGTAGAAGAAGGAGAAGGAGAAGGTGAAGTCTGGAGGGTGAAGCAGAAGAAGTAGAAGAAGGAGAAGGAGAAGGTGAAGTCAGGAGGGTGAATCAGAAGAAGTAGAAGAAGCAGAAGGAGAAGGTGAAGTCAGGAGGGTGAATCAGAAGAAGCAGAAGAAGGAGAAGGAGAAGGTGAAGTCTGGAGGGTGAATCAGAAGAATCAGAAGAAGGAGAAGCAGAAGGTGAAGTCTGGAGGGTGAATCAGAAGAAGCAGAAGAAAGAGAAGGAGAAGGTGAAGTCTGGAGGGTGAAGCAGAAGAAACAGAAGAAGGAGAAGGAGAAGGTGAAGACTGGAGGGTGAATCAGAAGAAGTAGAAGAAGGAGAAGGAGAAGGTGAAGTCTGGAGGGTGAATCAGAAGAAGTAGAAGAAGGAGAAGGAGAAGGTGAAGTCTGGAGGGTGAATCAGAAGAAGCAGAAGAAGGAGAAGGAGAAGGTGAAGTCTGGAGGGTGAATCAGAAGAAGCAGAAGAAGGAGAAGGAGAAGATGAAGTCTGGAGGGTGAATCAGAAAAAGTAGAAGAAGGAGAAGGAGAAGATGAAGTCTGGAGGGTGAATCAGAAGAAACAGAAGAAGGAGCAGGAGAAGGTGAAGTCTGGAGGGTGAATCAGAAGAAGTAGAAGAAGGAGAAGGAGAAGGTGAAGTCTGGAGGGTGAATCAGAAGAAGCAGAAGAAGGAGAAGGAGAAGGTGAAGTCTGGAGGGTGAATCAGAAGAAGCAGAAGAAGGAGAAGGAGAAGGTGAAGTCTGGAGGGTGAATCAGAAGAAGTAGATGAAGGAGAAGGAGAAGGTGAAGTCTGGAGGGTGAATCAGAAGAAGCAGAAGAAGGAGATGGAGAAGGTGAAGTCTGGAGGGTGAATCAGAAGACGTAGAAGAAGGAGAAGGAGAAGGTGAAGTCTGGAGGGTGAATCAGAAGAAGCAGAAGAAGGAGAAGGAGAAGGTGAAGTCTGGAGGGTGAATCAGAAGAAGCAGAAGAAGGAGAAGGAGAAGGTGAAGTCTGGAGGGTGATTCAGAAGAAGCAGAATAAGGAGAAGGAGAAGGTGAAGTCTGGAGGGTGAATCAGAAGAAGCAGAAGAAGGAGAAGGAGAAGGTGAAGTCTGGAGGGTGAATCAGAAGAAGTAGAAGAAGGAGAAGGAGAAGGTGAAGTCTGGAGGGTGAATCAGAAGAAGTAGAAGAAGGAGAAGGAGAAGGTGAAGTCTGGAGGGTGAATCAGAAGAAGTAGAAGAAGGAGAAGGAGAAGGTGAAGTCTGGAGGGTGAAGCAGAAGAAGTAGAAGAAGGAGAAGGAGAAGGTGAAGTCAGGAGGGTGAATCAGAAGATGTAGAAGAAGGACAAGGAGAAGGTGAAGTCAGGAGGGTGAATCAGAAGAAGCAGAAGAAGGAGAAGGAGAAGGTGAAGTCTGGAGGGTGAATCAGAAGAAGTAGAAGAAGGAGAAGGAGAAGGTGAAGTCTGGAGGGTGAATCAGAAGAAGCAGAAGAAGGAGAAGGAGAAGGTGAAGTCTGGAGGGTGAATCAGAAGAAGCAGAAGAAGGAGAAGGAGAAGGTGAAGTCTGGAGGGTGAATCAGAAGAAGCAGAATAAGGAGAAGGAGAAGGTTAAGTCTGGAGGGTGAATCAGAAGAAGCAGAAGAAGGAGAAGGAGAAGGTGAAGCCTGGAGGGTGAATCAGAAGAAGTAGAAGAAGGAGAAGGAGAAGGTGAAGTCTGGAGGGTGAAGCAGAAGAAGTAGAAGAAGGAGAAGGAGAAGGTGAAGTCAGGAGGGTGAATCAGAAGAAGTAGAAGAAGGAGAAGGAGAAGGTGAAGTCAGGAGGGTGAATCAGAAGAAGCAGAAGAAGGAGATAGAGAAGGTGAAGTCTGGAGGTTGAATCAGAAGAATCAGAAGAAGGAGAAGGAGAAGGTGAAGTCTGGAGGGTGAAGCAGAAGAAGCAGAAGAAAGAGAAGGAGAAGGTGAAGTCTGGAGGGTGAAGCAGAAGGAACAGAAGAAGGAGAAGGAGAAGGTGAAGACTGGAGGGTGAATCAGAAGAAGTAGAAGAAGGAGAAGGAGAAGGTGAAGTCTGGAGGGTGAATCAGAAGAAGTAGAAGAAGGAGTAGGAGAAGGTGAAGTCTGGAGGGTGAATCAGAAGAAGCAGAAGAAGGAGAAGGAGAAGGTGAAGTCTGGAGGGTGAATCAGAAGAAGCAGAAGAAGGAGAAGGAGAAGATGAAGTCTGGAGGGTGAATCAGAAGAAGTAGAAGAAGGAGAAGGAGAAGGTGAGGTCTGGAGGGTGAATCAGAAGAAGCAGAAGAAGGAGAAGGAGAAGGTGAAGTCTGGAGGGTGAATCAGAAGAAGCAGAAGAAGGAGAAGCAGAAGGTGAAGTCTGGAGGGTGAATCAGAAGAAGCAGAAGAAAGAGAAGGAGAAGGTGAAGTCTGGAGGGTGAAGCAGAAGAAACAGAAGAAGGAGAAGGAGAAGGTGAAGACTGGAGGGTGAATCAGAAGAAGTAGAAGAAGGAGAAGGAGGAGGTGAAGTCTGGAGGGTGAAGCAGAAGAAGTAGAAGAAGGAGAAGGAGAAGGTGAAGTCAGGAGGGTGAATCAGAAGAAGTAGAAGAAGCAGAAGGAGAAGGTGAAGTCAGGAGGGTGAATCAGAAGAAGCAGAAGAAGGAGAAGGAGAAGGTGAAGTCTGGAGGGTGAATCAGAAGAATCAGAAGAAGGAGAAGCAGAAGGTGAAGTCTGGAGGGTGAATCAGAAGAAGCAGAAGAAAGAGAAGGAGAAGGTGAAGTCTGGAGGGTGAAGCAGAAGAAACAGAAGAAGGAGAAGGAGAAGGTGAAGACTGGAGGGTGAATCAGAAGAAGTAGAAGAAGGAGAAGGAGAAGGTGAAGTCTGGAGGGTGAATCAGAAGAAGTAGAAGAAGGAGAAGGAGAAGGTGAAGTCTGGAGGGTGAATCAGAAGAAGCAGAAGAAGGAGAAGGAGAAGGTGAAGTCTGGAGGGTGAATCAGAAGAAGCAGAAGAAGGAGAAGGAGAAGATGAAGTCTGGAGGGTGAATCGGAAGAAGTAGAAGAAGGAGAAGGAGAAGGTGAAGTCTGGAGGGTGAATCAGAAGAAGTAGAAGAAGGAGAAGGAGAAGGTGAAGTCTGGAGGGTGAATCAGAAGAAGTAGAAGAAGGAGAAGGAGAAGGTGAAGTCTGGAGGGTGAAGCAGAAGAAGTAGAAGAAGGAGAAGGAGAAGGTGAAGTCAGGAGGGTGAATCAGAAGATGTAGAAGAAGGACAAGGAGAAGGTGAAGTCAGGAGGGTGAATCAGAAGAAGCAGAAGAAGGAGAAGGAGAAGGTGAAGTCTGGAGGGTGAATCAGAAGAAGTAGAAGAAGGAGAAGGAGAAGGTGAAGTCTGGAGGGTGAATCAGAAGAAGCAGAAGAAGGAGAAGGAGAAGGTGAAGTCTGGAGGGTGAATCAGAAGAAGCAGAAGAAGGAGAAGGAGAAGGTGAAGTCTGGAGGGTGAATCAGAAGAAGCAGAATAAGGAGAAGGAGAAGGTTAAGTCTGGAGGGTGAATCAGAAGAAGCAGAAGAAGGAGAAGGAGAAGGTGAAGTCTGGAGGGTGAATCAGAAGAAGTAGAAGAAGGAGAAGGAGAAGGTGAAGTCTGGAGGGTGAAGCAGAAGAAGTAGAAGAAGGAGAAGGAGAAGGTGAAGTCAGGAGGGTGAATCAGAAGAAGTAGAAGAAGGAGAAGGAGAAGGTGAAGTCAGGAGGGTGAATCAGAAGAAGCAGAAGAAGGAGATAGAGAAGGTGAAGTCTGGAGGTTGAATCAGAAGAATCAGAAGAAGGAGAAGGAGAAGGTGAAGTCTGGAGGGTGAAGCAGAAGAAGCAGAAGAAAGAGAAGGAGAAGGTGAAGTCTGGAGGGTGAAGCAGAAGAAACAGAAGAAGGAGAAGGAGAAGGTGAAGACTGGAGGGTGAATCAGAAGAAGTAGAAGAAGGAGAAGGAGAAGGTGAAGTCTGGAGGGTGAATCAGAAGAAGTAGAAGAAGGAGTAGGAGAAGGTGAAGTCTGGAGGGTGAATCAGAAGAAGCAGAAGAAGGAGAAGGAGAAGGTGAAGTCTGGAGGGTGAATCAGAAGAATCAGAAGAAGGAGAAGGAGAAGATGAAGTCTGGAGGGTGAATCAGAAGAAGTAGAAGAAGGAGAAGGAGAAGGTGAGGGTGGAGGGTGAATCAGAAGAAGCAGAAGAAGGAAAAGGAGAAGGTGAAGTCAGGAGGGTGAATCAGAAGAAGCAGAAGAAGGAGAAGGAGAAGGTGAAGTTAGGAGGGTGAATCAGAAGAAGCAGAAGAAGGAGAAGGAGCAGGTGAAGTCAGGGGGGTGTAGCAGAAGAAGTAGAAGAAGGAGAAGGAGAAGGTGAAGTCAGGACGGTGAAGCAGAAGAAGCAGAAGAAGGAGAAGGAGAAGGTGAAGCCTGGAGGGCGCAGCAGAGGAAGCAGAAGAAGGAGAAGGAGAAGGTGAAGTCTGGAGTGTGAAGCAGAAGAAGCAGAAGAAGGAGAAGGAGAAGGTGAAGTCTGGAGGGCGCAGCAGAAGAAGCAGAAGAAGGAGAATGAGAAGGTGAAGTCTGGAGGGTGAATCAGAAGAAGCAGAAGAAGGAGAAGGAGAAGGTGAAGTCTGGAGGGTGAATCAGAAGAAGTAGAAGAAGGAGAAGGAGAAGGTGAAGTCAGGAGGGTGAATCAGAAGATGTAGAAGAAGGAGAAGGAGAAGGTGAAGTCAGGAGGGTGAATCAGAAGAAGCAGAAGAAGGAGAAGGAGAAGATGAAGTCTGGAGGGTGAATCAGAAGAAGTAGAAGAAGGAGAAGGAGAAGGTGAAGTCTGGAGGGTGAATCAGAAGAAGCAGAAGAAGGAGAAGGAGAAGGTGAAGTCTGGAGTGTGAATCAGAAGAAGCAGAAGAAGGAGAAGGAGAAGGTGAAGTCTGGAGGGTGAATCAGAAGAAGCAGAATAAGGAGAAGGAGAAGGTTAAGTCTGGAGGGTGAATCAGAAGAAGCAGAAGAAGGAGAAGGAGATGGTGAAGTCTGGAGGGTGAATCAGAAGAAGTAGAAGAAGAAGAAGGAGAAGGTGAAGTCTGGAGGGTGAAGCAGAAGAAGTAGAAGAAGGAGAAGGAGAAGGTGAAGTCTGGAGGGTGAATCAGAAGAAGTAGAAGAAGGAGAAGGAGAAGGTGAAGTCAGGAGGGTGAATCAGAAGAAGCAGAAGAAGGAGATAGAGAAGGTGAAGTCTGGAGGGTGAATCAGAAGAATCAGAAGAAGGAGAAGGAGAAGGTGAAGTCTGGAGGGTGAAGCAGAAGAAGCAGAAGAAAGAGAAGGAGAAGGTGAAGTCTGGAGGGTGAAGCAGAAGAAACAGAAGAAGGAGAAGGAGAAGTTGAAGACTGGAGGGTGAATCAGAAGAAGTAGAAGAAGGAGAAGGAGAAGGTGAAGTCTGGAGGGTGAATCAGAAGAAGTAGAAGAAGGAGAAGGAGAAGGTGAAGTCTGGAGGGTGAATCAGAAGAAGCAGAAGAAGGAGAAGGAGAAGGTGAAGTCTGGAGGGTGAATCAGAAGAAGCAGAAGAAGGAGAAGGAGAAGATGAAGTCTGGAGGGTGAATCAGAAGAAGTAGAAGAAGGAGAAGGAGAAGGTGAGGTCTGGAGGGTGAATCAGAAGAAGCAGAAGAAGGAGAAGGAGAAGGTGAAGTCTGGAGGGTGAATCAGAAGAAGCAGAAGAAGGAGAAGGAGAAGGTGAAGTCTGGAGGGCGCAGCAGAAGAAGCAGAAGAAGGAGAATGAGAAGGTGAAGTCTGGAGGGTGAATCAGAAGAAGCAGAAGAAGGAGAAGGAGAAGGTGAAGTCTGGAGGTTGAATCAGAAGAAGTAGAAGAAGGAGAAGGAGAAGGTGAAGTCTGGAGGGTGAAGCAGAAGAAGTAGAAGAAGGAGAAGGAGAAGGTGAAGTCAGGAGGGTGAATCAGAAGAAGTAGAAGAAGGAGAAGGAGAAGGTGAAGTCAGGAGGGTGAATCAGAAGAAGCAGAAGAAGGAGAAGGAGAAGGTGAAGTCTGGAGGGTGAATCAGAAGAATCAGAAGAAGGAGAAGGAGAAGGTGAAGTCTGGAGGGTGAATCAGAAGAAGCAGAAGAAAGAGAAGGAGAAGGTGAAGTCTGGAGGGTGAAGCAGAAGAAACAGAAGAAGGAGAAGGAGAAGGTGAAGACTGGAGGGTGAATCAGAAGAAGTAGAAGAAGGAGAAGGAGAAGGTGAAGTCTGGAGGGTGAATCAGAAGAAGTAGAAGAAGGAGAAGGAGAAGTTGAAGTCTGGAGGGTGAATCAGAAGAAGCAGAAGAAGGAGAAGGAGAAGGTGAAGTCTGGAGGGTGAATCAGAAGAAGCAGAAGAAGGAGAAGGAGAAGATGAAGTCTGGAGGGTGAATCAGAAGAAGTAGAAGAAGGAGAAGGAGAAGGTGAAGTCTGGAGGGTGAATCAGAAGAAGTAGAAGAAGGAGAAGGAGAACATGAAGTCTGGAGGGTGAATCAGAAGAAACAGAAGAAGGAGAAGGAGAAGGTGAAGTCTGGAGGTTGAATCAGAAGAAGTAGAAGAAGGAGAAGGAGAAGGTGTAGTCTGGAGGGTGAATCAGAAGAAGTAGACGAAGGAGAAGGAGATGGTGAAGTCTGGAGGGTGAATCAGAAGAAGGAGAAGAAGGAGAAGGAGAAGGTGAAGTCTGGAGGGTGAATCAGATGAAGTAGAAGAAGGAGAAGGAGAAGGTGAAGTCTGGAGGGTGAATCGGAAGAAGCAGAAGAAGGAGAAGGAGAAGGTGAAGTCTGGAGGGTGAATCAGAAGAAGCAGAAGAAGGAGAAGGAGAAGGTGAAGTCTGGAGGGTGAATCAGAAGAAGTAGAAGAAGGAGAAGGAGAAGTTGAAGTCTGGAGGGTGAAGCAGAGGAAGTAGAAGATGGAGAAGGAGAAGGTGAAGTCAGGAGGGTGAATCAGAAGATGTAGAAGAAGGAGAAGGAGAAGGTGAAGTCAGGAGGGTGAATCAGAAGAAGCAGAAGAAGGAGAAGGAGAAGGTGAAGTCTGGAGGGTGAATCAGAAGAAGTAGAAGAAGGAGAAGGAGAAGGTGAAGTCTGGAGGGTGAATCAGAAGAAGCAGAAGAAGGAGAAGGAGAAGGTGAAGTCTGGAGGGTGAATCAGAAGAAGCAGAAGAAGGAGAAGGAGAAGGTGAAGTCTGGAGGATGAATCAGAAGAAGCAGAATAAGGAGAAGGAGAAGGTTAAGTCTGGAGGGTGAATCAGAAGAAGCAGAAGAAGGAGAAGGAGAAGGTGAAGTCTGGAGGGTGAATCAGAAGAAGTAGAAGAAGGAGAAGGAGAAGGTGAAGTCTGGAGGGTGAAGCAGAAGAAGTAGAAGAAGGAGAAGGAGAAGGTGAAGTCAGGAGGGTGAATCAGAAGAAGTAGAAGAAGGAGAAGGAGAAGGTGAAGTCAGGAGGGTGAATCAGAAGAAGCAGAAGAAGGAGATAGAGAAGGTGAAGTCTGGAGGGTGAATCAGAAGAATCAGAAGAAGGAGAAGGAGAAGGTGAAGTCTGGAGGGTGAAGCAGAAGAAGCAGAAGAAAGAGAAGGAGAAGGTGAAGTCTGGAGGGTGAAGCAGAAGAAACAGAAGAAGGAGAAGGAGAAGGTGAAGACTGGAGGGTGAATCAGAAGAAGTAGAAGAAGGAGAAGGAGAAGGTGAAGTCTGGAGGGTGAATCAGAAGAAGTAGAAGAAGGGGAAGGAGAAGGTGAAGTCTGGAGGGTGAATCAGAAGAAGCAGAAGAAGGAGAAGGAGAAGGTGAAGTCTGGAGGGTGAATCAGAAGAAGCAGAAGAAGGAGAAGGAGAAGATGAAGTCTGGAGGGTGAATCAGAAGAAGTAGAAGAAGGAGAAGGAGAAGGTGAGGTCTGGAGGGTGAATCAGAAGAAGCAGAAGAAGGAGAAGGAGAAGGTGAAGTCTGGAGGGTGAATCAGAAGAAGCAGAAGAAGGAGAAGGAGAAGGTGAAGTCTGGAAGGTGAATCAGAAGAAGCAGAAGAAGGAGAAGGAGAAGGTGAAGTCAGGAGGGTGAATCAGAAGAAGCAGAATAAGGAGAAGGAGAAGGTGAAGTTAGGAGGGTGAATCAGAAGAAGCAGAAGAAGGAGAAGGAGCAGGTGAAGTCAGGGGGGTGTAGCAGAAGAAGTAGAAGAAGGAGAAGGAGAAGGTGAAGTCAGGACGGTGAAGTAGAAGAAGCAGAAGAAGGAGAAGGAGAAGGTGAAGCCTGGAGGGCGCAGCAGAAGAAGCAGAAGAAGGAGTAGGAGAAGGTGAAGTCTGGAGGGTGAATCAGAAGAAGCAGAAGAAGGAGAAGGAGAAGGTGAAGTCTGGAGGTTGAATCAGAAGAAGTAGAAGAAGGAGAAGGAGAAGGTGAAGTCTGGAGGGTGAAGCAGAAGAAGTAGAAGAAGGAGAAGGAGAAGGTGAAGTCAGGAGGGTGAATCAGAAGAAGTAGAAGAAGGAGAAGGAGAAGGTGAAGTCAGGAGGGTGAATCAGAAGAAGCAGAAGAAGGAGAAGGAGAAGGTGAAGTCTGGAGGGTGAATCAGAAGAATCAGAAGAAGGAGAAGGAGAAGGTGAAGTCTGGAGGGTGAATCAGAAGAAGCAGAAGAAAGAGAAGGAGAAGGTGAAGTCTGGAGGGTGAAGCAGAAGAAACAGAAGAAGGAGAAGGAGAAGGTGAAGACTGGAGGGTGAATCAGAAGAAGTAGAAGAAGGAGAAGGAGAAGGTGAAGTCTGGAGGGTGAATCAGAAGAAGTAGAAGAAGGAGAAGGAGAAGTTGAAGTCTGGAGGGTGAATCAGAAGAAGCAGAAGAAGGAGAAGGAGAAGGTGAAGTCTGGAGGGTGAATCAGAAGAAGCAGAAGAAGGAGAAGGAGAAGATGAAGTCTGGAGGGTGAATCAGAAGAAGTAGAAGAAGGAGAAGGAGAAGGTGAAGTCTGGAGGGTGAATCAGAAGAAGTAGTTGAAGGAGAAGGAGAAGATGAAGTCTGGAGGGTGAATAAGAAGAAACAGAAGAAGGAGAAGTAGAAGGTGAAGTCTGGAGGGTGAATCAGAAGAAGTAGAAGAAGGAGAAGGAGAAGGTGTAGTCTGGAGGGTGAATCAGAAGAAGTAGACGAAGGAGAAGGAGAAGGTGAAGTCTGGAGGGTGAATCAGAAGAAGCAGAAGAAGGTGAAGGAGAAGGTGAAGTCTGGAGGATGAATCAGATGAAGTAGAAGAAGGAGAAGGAGAAGGTGAAGTCTGGAGGGTGAATCAGAAGAAGCAGAAGAAGGAGAAGGAGAAGGTGAAGTCTGGAGGGTGAATCAGAAGAAGCAGAAGAAGGAGAAGGAGAAGGTGAAGTCTGGAGGGTGAATCAGAAGAAGTAGAAGAAGGAGAAGGAGAAGTTGAAGTCTGGAGGGTGAAGCAGAGGAAGTAGAAGATGGAGAAGGAGAAGGTGAAGTCAGGAGGGTGAATCAGAAGAAGTAGAAGAAGGAGAAGGAGAAGGTGAAGTCAGGAGGGTGAATCAGAAGAAGCAGAAGATGGAGAAGGAGAAGGTGAAGTCTGGAGGGTGAATCAGAAGAATCAGAAGAAGGAGAAGGAGAAGGTGAAGTCTGGAGGGTGAATTAGAAGAAGCAGAGGAAGGAGAAGGAGAAGGTGAAGTCTGGAGGGTGAATCAGAAGAAGCAGAATAAGGAGAAGGAGAAGGTGAAGTCTGGAGGGTGAATCAGAAGAAGCAGAATAAGGAGAAGGAGAAGGTGAAGTCTGGAGGGTGAATCAGAAGAAGCAGAAGAAGGAGAAGGAGAAGGTGAAGTCTGGAGGGTGAATCAGAAGAAGCAGAAGAAGGAGAAGGAGAAGGTGAAGTCTGGAGGGTGAAGCAGAAGAAGGAGAAGAAGGAGAAGGAGAAGGTGAAGTCAGGAGGGTGAATCAGAAGAAGTAGAAGAAGGAGAAGGAGAAGGTGAAGTCAGGAGGGTGAATCAGAAGAAGCAGAAGAAGGAGAAGGAGAAGGTGAAGTCTGGAGGGTGAATCAGAAGAATCAGAAGAAGGAGAAGGAGAAGGTGAAGTCTGGAGGGTGAAGCAGAGGAAGTAAAAGATGGAGAAGGAGAAGGTGAAGTCAGGAGGGTGAATCAGAAGAAGTAGAAGAAGGAGAAGGAGAAGGTGAAGTCAGGAGGGTGAATCAGAAGAAGCAGAAGATGGAGAAGGAGAAGGTGAAGTCTGGAGGGTGAATCAGAAGAATCAGAAGAAGGAGAAGGAGAAGGTGAAGTCTGGAGGGTGAATCAGAAGAAGCAGAGGAAGGAGAAGGAGAAGGTGAAGTCTGGAGGGTGAATCAGAAGAAGCAGAATAAGGAGAAGGAGAAGGTGAAGTCTGGAGGGTGAATCAGAAGAAGCAGAATAAGGAGAAGGAGAAGGTGAAGTCTGGAGGGTGAATCAGAAGAAGCAGAAGAAGGAGAAGGAGAAGGTGAAGTCAGGGGGGTGTAGCAGAAGAAGTAGAAGAAGGAGAAGGAGAAGGTGAAGTCAGGACGGTGAAGTAGAAGAAGCAGAAGAAGGAGAAGGAGAAGGTGAAGCCTGGAGGGCGCAGCAGAAGAAGCAGAAGAAGGAGTAGGAGAAGGTGAAGTCTGGAGGGTGAATCAGAAGAAGCAGAAGAAGGAGAAGGAGAAGGTGAAGTCTGGAGGTTGAATCAGAAGAAGTAGAAGAAGGAGAAGGAGAAGGTGAAGTCTGGAGGGTGAAGCAGAAGAAGTAGAAGAAGGAGAAGGAGAAGGTGAAGTCAGGAGGGTGAATCAGAAGAAGTAGAAGAAGGAGAAGGAGAAGGTGAAGTCAGGAGGGTGAATCAGAAGAAGCAGAAGAAGGAGAAGGAGAAGGTGAAGTCTGGAGGGTGAATCAGAAGAATCAGAAGAAGGAGAAGGAGAAGGTGAAGTCTGGAGGGTGAATCAGAAGAAGCAGAAGAAAGAGAAGGAGAAGGTGAAGTCTGGAGGGTGAAGCAGAAGAAACAGAAGAAGGAGAAGGAGAAGGTGAAGACTGGAGGGTGAATCAGAAGAAGTAGAAGAAGGAGAAGGAGAAGGTGAAGTCTGGAGGGTGAATCAGAAGAAGTAGAAGAAGGAGAAGGAGAAGTTGAAGTCTGGAGGGTGAATCAGAAGAAGCAGAAGAAGGAGAAGGAGAAGGTGAAGTCTGGAGGGTGAATCAGAAGAAGCAGAAGAAGGAGAAGGAGAAGATGAAGTCTGGAGGGTGAATCAGAAGAAGTAGAAGAAGGAGAAGGAGAAGGTGAAGTCTGGAGGGTGAATCAGAAGAAGTAGTTGAAGGAGAAGGAGAAGATGAAGTCTGGAGGGTGAATAAGAAGAAACAGAAGAAGGAGAAGTAGAAGGTGAAGTCTGGAGGGTGAATCAGAAGAAGTAGAAGAAGGAGAAGGAGAAGGTGTAGTCTGGAGGGTGAATCAGAAGAAGTAGACGAAGGAGAAGGAGAAGGTGAAGTCTGGAGGGTGAATCAGAAGAAGCAGAAGAAGGTGAAGGAGAAGGTGAAGTCTGGAGGATGAATCAGATGAAGTAGAAGAAGGAGAAGGAGAAGGTGAAGTCTGGAGGGTGAATCAGAAGAAGCAGAAGAAGGAGAAGGAGAAGGTGAAGTCTGGAGGGTGAATCAGAAGAAGCAGAAGAAGGAGAAGGAGAAGGTGAAGTCTGGAGGGTGAATCAGAAGAAGTAGAAGAAGGAGAAGGAGAAGTTGAAGTCTGGAGGGTGAAGCAGAGGAAGTAGAAGATGGAGAAGGAGAAGGTGAAGTCAGGAGGGTGAATCAGAAGAAGTAGAAGAAGGAGAAGGAGAAGGTGAAGTCAGGAGGGTGAATCAGAAGAAGCAGAAGATGGAGAAGGAGAAGGTGAAGTCTGGAGGGTGAATCAGAAGAATCAGAAGAAGGAGAAGGAGAAGGTGAAGTCTGGAGGGTGAATTAGAAGAAGCAGAGGAAGGAGAAGGAGAAGGTGAAGTCTGGAGGGTGAATCAGAAGAAGCAGAATAAGGAGAAGGAGAAGGTGAAGTCTGGAGGGTGAATCAGAAGAAGCAGAATAAGGAGAAGGAGAAGGTGAAGTCTGGAGGGTGAATCAGAAGAAGCAGAAGAAGGAGAAGGAGAAGGTGAAGTCTGGAGGGTGAATCAGAAGAAGCAGAAGAAGGAGAAGGAGAAGGTGAAGTCTGGAGGGTGAAGCAGAAGAAGGAGAAGAAGGAGAAGGAGAAGGTGAAGTCAGGAGGGTGAATCAGAAGAAGTAGAAGAAGGAGAAGGAGAAGGTGAAGTCAGGAGGGTGAATCAGAAGAAGCAGAAGAAGGAGAAGGAGAAGGTGAAGTCTGGAGGGTGAATCAGAAGAATCAGAAGAAGGAGAAGGAGAAGGTGAAGTCTGGAGGGTGAAGCAGAGGAAGTCGAAGATGGAGAAGGAGAAGGTGAAGTCAGGAGGGTGAATCAGAAGAAGTAGAAGAAGGAGAAGGAGAAGGTGAAGTCAGGAGGGTGAATCAGAAGAAGCAGAAGATGGAGAAGGAGAAGGTGAAGTCTGGAGGGTGAATCAGAAGAATCAGAAGAAGGAGAAGGAGAAGGTGAAGTCTGGAGGGTGAATCAGAAGAAGCAGAGGAAGGAGAAGGAGAAGGTGAAGTCTGGAGGGTGAATCAGAAGAAGCAGAATAAGGAGAAGGAGAAGGTGAAGTCTGGAGGGTGAATCAGAAGAAGCAGAATAAGGAGAAGGAGAAGGTGAAGTCTGGAGGGTGAATCAGAAGAAGCAGAAGAAGGAGAAGGAGAAGGTGAAGTCAGGAGGGTGAATCAGAAGAAGCAGAAGAAGGAGAAGGAGAAGGTGAAGTCTGGAGGGTGAATCAGAAGAATCAGAAGAAGGAGAAGGAGAAGGTGAAGTCTGGAGGGTGAATCAGAAGAAGCAGAAGAAAGAGAAGGAGAAGGTGAAGTCTGGAGGGTGAAGCAGAAGAAACAGAAGAAGGAGAAGGAGAAGGTGAAGACTGGAGGGTGAATCAGAAGAAGTAGAAGAAGGAGAAGGAGAAGGTGAAGTCTGGAGGGTGAATCAGAAGAAGTAGAAGAAGGAGAAGGAGAAGTTGAAGTCTGGAGGGTGAATCAGAAGAAGTAGAAGAAGGAGAAGGAGAAGTTGAAGTCTGGAGGGTGAATCAGAAGAAGTAGAAGAAGGAGAAGGAGAAGGTGAAGTCTGGAGGGTGAATCAGAAGAAGCAGAAGAAGGAGAAGGAGAAGATGAAGTCTGGAGGGTGAATCAGAAGAAGTAGAAGAAGGAGAAGGAGAAGGTGAAGTCTGGAGGGTGAATCAGAAGAAGTAGAAGAAGGAGAAGGAGAACATGAAGTCTGGAGGGTGAATCAGAAGAAACAGAAGAAGGAGAAGGAGAAGGTGAAGTCTGGAGGTTGAATCAGAAGAAGTAGAAGAAGGAGAAGGAGAAGGTGTAGTCTGGAGGGTGAATCAGAAGAAGTAGACGAAGGAGAAGGAGAAGGTGAAGTCTGGAGGGTGAATCAGAAGAAGGAGAAGAAGGAGAAGGAGAAGGTGAAGTCTGGAGGGTGAATCAGATGAAGTAGAAGAAGGAGAAGGAGAAGGTGAAGTCTGGAGGCTGAATCGGAAGAAGCAGAAGAAGGAGAAGGAGAAGGTGAAGTCTGGAGGGTGAATCAGAAGAAGCAGAAGAAGGAGAAGGAGAAGGTGAAGTCTGGAGGGTGAATCAGAAGAAGTAGAAGAAGGAGAAGGAGAAGTTGAAGTCTGGAGGGTGAAGCAGAGGAAGTAGAAGATGGAGAAGGAGAAGGTGAAGTCAGGAGGGTGAATCAGAAGATGTAGAAGAAGGAGAAGGAGAAGGTGAAGTCAGGAGGGTGAATCAGAAGAAGCAGAAGAAGGAGAAGGAGAAGGTGAAGTCTGGAGGGTGAATCAGAAGAAGTAGAAGAAGGAGAAGGAGAAGGTGAAGTCTGGAGGGTGAATCAGAAGAAGCAGAAGAAGGAGAAGGAGATGGTGAAGTCTGGAGGGTGAATCAGAAGAAGCAGAAGAAGGAGAAGGAGAAGGTGAAGTCTGGAGGGTGAATCAGAAGAAGCAGAATAAGGAGAAGGAGAAGGTTAAGTCTGGAGGGTGAATCAGAAGAAGCAGAAGAAGGAGAAGGAGAAGGTGAAGTCTGGAGGGTGAATCAGAAGAAGTAGAAGAAGGAGAAGGAGAAGGTGAAGTCTGGAGGGTGAAGCAGAAGAAGTAGAAGAAGGAGAAGGAGAAGGTGAAGTCAGGAGGGTGAATCAGAAGAAGTAGAAGAAGGAGAAGGAGAAGGTGAAGTCAGGAGGGTGAATCAGAAGAAGCAGAAGAAGGAGATAGAGAAGGTGAAGTCTGGAGGGTGAATCAGAAGAATCAGAAGAAGGAGAAGGAGAAGGTGAAGTCTGGAGGGTGAAGCAGAAGAAGCAGAAGAAAGAGAAGGAGAAGGTGAAGTCTGGAGGGTGAAGCAGAAGAAACAGAAGAAGGAGAAGGAGAAGGGGAAGACTGGAGGGTGAATCAGAAGAAGTAGAAGAAGGAGAAGGAGAAGGTGAAGTCTGGAGGGTGAATCAGAAGAAGTAGAAGAAGGGGAAGGAGAAGGTGAAGTCTGGAGGGTGAATCAGAAGAAGCAGAAGAAGGAGAAGGAGAAGGTGAAGTCTGGAGGGTGAATCAGAAGAAGCAGAAGAAGGAGAAGGAGAAGATGAAGTCTGGAGGGTGAATCAGAAGAAGTAGAAGAAGGAGAAGGAGAAGGTGAGGTCTGGAGGGTGAATCAGAAGAAGCAGAAGAAGGAGAAGGAGAAGGTGAAGTCTGGAGGGTGAATCAGAAGAAGCAGAAGAAGGAGAAGGAGAAGGTGAAGTCTGGAAGGTGAATCAGAAGAAGCAGAAGAAGGAGAAGGAGAAGGTGAAGTCAGGAGGGTGAATCAGAAGAAGCAGAATAAGGAGAAGGAGAAGGTGAAGTTAGGAGGGTGAATCAGAAGAAGCAGAAGAAGGAGAAGGAGCAGGTGAAGTCAGGGGGGTGTAGCAGAAGAAGTAGAAGAAGGAGAAGGAGAAGGTGAAGTCAGGACGGTGAAGTAGAAGAAGCAGAAGAAGGAGAAGGAGAAGGTGAAGCCTGGAGGGCGCAGCAGAAGAAGCAGAAGAAGGAGTAGGAGAAGGTGAAGTCTGGAGGGTGAATCAGAAGAAGCAGAAGAAGGAGAAGGAGAAGGTGAAGTCTGGAGGTTGAATCAGAAGAAGTAGAAGAAGGAGAAGGAGAAGGTGAAGTCTGGAGGGTGAAGCAGAAGAAGTAGAAGAAGGAGAAGGAGAAGGTGAAGTCAGGAGGGTGAATCAGAAGAAGTAGAAGAAGGAGAAGGAGAAGGTGAAGTCAGGAGGGTGAATCAGAAGAAGCAGAAGAAGGAGAAGGAGAAGGTGAAGTCTGGAGGGTGAATCAGAAGAATCAGAAGAAGGAGAAGGAGAAGGTGAAGTCTGGAGGGTGAATCAGAGGAAGCAGAAGAAAGAGAAGGAGAAGGTGAAGTCTGGAGGGTGAAGCAGAAGAAACAGAAGAATGAGAAGGAGAAGGTGAAGACTGGAGGGTGAATCAGAAGAAGTAGAAGAAGGAGAAGGAGAAGGTGAAGTCTGGAGGGAGAATCAGAAGAAGTAGAAGAAGGAGAAGGAGAAGTTGAAGTCTGGAGGGTGAATCAGAAGAAGCAGAAGAAGGAGAAGGAGAAGGTGAAGTCTGGAGGGTGAATCAGAAGAAGCAGAAGAAGGAGAAGGAGAAGATGAAGTCTGGAGGGTGAATCAGAAGAAGTAGAAGAAGGAGAAGGAGAAGGTGAAGTCTGGAGGGTGAATCAGAAGAAGTAGTTGAAGGAGAAGGAGAAGATGAAGTCTGGAGGGTGAATCAGAAGAAACAGAAGAAGGAGAAGTAGAAGGTGAAGTCTGGAGGGTGAATCAGAAGAAGTAGAAGAAGGAGAAGGAGAAGGTGTAGTCTGGAGGGTGAATCAGAAGAAGTAGACGAAGGAGAAGGAGAAGGTGAAGTCTGGAGGGTGAATCAGAAGAAGCAGAAGAAGGTGAAGGAGAAGGTGAAGTCTGGAGGATGAATCAGATGAAGTAGAAGAAGGAGAAGGAGAAGGTGAAGTCTGGAGGGTGAATCAGAAGAAGCAGAAGAAGGAGAAGGAGAAGGTGAAGTCTGGAGGGTGAATCAGAAGAAGCAGAAGAAGGAGAAGGAGAAGGTGAAGTCTGGAGGGTGAATCAGAAGAAGTAGAAGAAGGAGAAGGAGAAGTTGAAGTCTGGAGGGTGAAGCAGAGGAAGTAGAAGATGGAGAAGGAGAAGGTGAAGTCAGGAGGGTGAATCAGAAGAAGTAGAAGAAGGAGAAGGAGAAGGTGAAGTCAGGAGGGTGAATCAGAAGAAGCAGAAGATGGAGAAGGAGAAGGTGAAGTCTGGAGGGTGAATCAGAAGAATCAGAAGAAGGAGAAGGAGAAGGTGAAGTCTGGAGGGTGAATTAGAAGAAGCAGAGGAAGGAGAAGGAGAAGGTGAAGTCTGGAGGGTGAATCAGAAGAAGCAGAATAAGGAGAAGGAGAAGGTGAAGTCTGGAGGGTGAATCAGAAGAAGCAGAATAAGGAGAAGGAGAAGGTGAAGTCTGGAGGGTGAATCAGAAGAAGCAGAAGAAGGAGAAGGAGAAGGTGAAGTCTGGAGGGTGAAGCAGAAGAAGTAGAAGAAGGAGAAGGAGAAGGTGAAGTCAGGAGGGTGAATCAGAAGAAGTAGAAGAAGGAGAAGGAGAAGGTGAAGTCAGGAGGGTGAATCAGAAGAAGCAGAAGAAGGAGATAGAGAAGGTGAAGTCTGGAGGTTGAATCAGAAGAATCAGAAGAAGGAGAAGGAGAAGGTGAAGTCTGGAGGGTGAAGCAGAAGAAGCAGAAGAAAGAGAAGGAGAAGGTGAAGTCTGGAGGGTGAAGCAGAAGAAACAGAAGAAGGAGAAGGAGAAGGTGAAGACTGGAGGGTGAATCAGAAGAAGTAGAAGAAGGAGAAGGAGAAGGTGAAGTCTGGAGGGTGAATCAGAAGAAGTAGAAGAAGGAGTAGGAGAAGGTGAAGTCTGGAGGGTGAATCAGAAGAAGCAGAAGAAGGAGAAGGAGAAGGTGAAGTCTGGAGGGTGAATCAGAAGAATCAGAAGAAGGAGAAGGAGAAGATGAAGTCTGGAGGGTGAATCAGAAGAAGTAGAAGAAGGAGAAGGAGAAGGTGAGGGTGGAGGGTGAATCAGAAGAAGCAGAAGAAGGAAAAGGAGAAGGTGAAGTCAGGAGGGTGAATCAGAAGAAGCAGAAGAAGGAGAAGGAGAAGGTGAAGTTAGGAGGGTGAATCAGAAGAAGCAGAAGAAGGAGAAGGAGCAGGTGAAGTCAGGGGGGTGTAGCAGAAGAAGTAGAAGAAGGAGAAGGAGAAGGTGAAGTCAGGACGGTGAAGCAGAAGAAGCAGAAGAAGGAGAAGGAGAAGGTGAAGCCTGGAGGGCGCAGCAGAGGAAGCAGAAGAAGGAGAAGGAGAAGGTGAAGTCTGGAGTGTGAAGCAGAAGAAGCAGAAGAAGGAGAAGGAGAAGGTGAAGTCTGGAGGGCGCAGCAGAAGAAGCAGAAGAAGGAGAATGAGAAGGTGAAGTCTGGAGGGTGAATCAGAAGAAGCAGAAGAAGGAGAAGGAGAAGGTGAAGTCTGGAGGGTGAATCAGAAGAAGTAGAAGAAGGAGAAGGAGAAGGTGAAGTCAGGAGGGTGAATCAGAAGATGTAGAAGAAGGAGAAGGAGAAGGTGAAGTCAGGAGGGTGAATCAGAAGAAGCAGAAGAAGGAGAAGGAGAAGATGAAGTCTGGAGGGTGAATCAGAAGAAGTAGAAGAAGGAGAAGGAGAAGGTGAAGTCTGGAGGGTGAATCAGAAGAAGCAGAAGAAGGAGAAGGAGAAGGTGAAGTCTGGAGTGTGAATCAGAAGAAGCAGAAGAAGGAGAAGGAGAAGGTGAAGTCTGGAGGGTGAATCAGAAGAAGCAGAATAAGGAGAAGGAGAAGGTTAAGTCTGGAGGGTGAATCAGAAGAAGCAGAAGAAGGAGAAGGAGATGGTGAAGTCTGGAGGGTGAATCAGAAGAAGTAGAAGAAGAAGAAGGAGAAGGTGAAGTCTGGAGGGTGAAGCAGAAGAAGTAGAAGAAGGAGAAGGAGAAGGTGAAGTCTGGAGGGTGAATCAGAAGAAGTAGAAGAAGGAGAAGGAGAAGGTGAGGTCTGGAGGGTGAATCAGAAGAAGCAGAAGAAGGAGAAGGAGAAGGTGAAGTCTGGAGGGTGAATCAGAAGAAGCAGAAGAAGGAGAAGGAGAAGGTGAAGTCTGGAGGGCGCAGCAGAAGAAGCAGAAGAAGGAGAATGAGAAGGTGAAGTCTGGAGGGTGAATCAGAAGAAGCAGAAGAAGGAGAAGGAGAAGGTGAAGTCTGGAGGTTGAATCAGAAGAAGTAGAAGAAGGAGAAGGAGAAGGTGAAGTCTGGAGGGTGAAGCAGAAGAAGTAGAAGAAGGAGAAGGAGAAGGTGAAGTCAGGAGGGTGAATCAGAAGAAGTAGAAGAAGGAGAAGGAGAAGGTGAAGTCAGGAGGGTGAATCAGAAGAAGCAGAAGAAGGAGAAGGAGAAGGTGAAGTCTGGAGGGTGAATCAGAAGAATCAGAAGAAGGAGAAGGAGAAGGTGAAGTCTGGAGGGTGAATCAGAAGAAGCAGAAGAAAGAGAAGGAGAAGGTGAAGTCTGGAGGGTGAAGCAGAAGAAACAGAAGAAGGAGAAGGAGAAGGTGAAGACTGGAGGGTGAATCAGAAGAAGTAGAAGAAGGAGAAGGAGAAGGTGAAGTCTGGAGGGTGAATCAGAAGAAGTAGAAGAAGGAGAAGGAGAAGTTGAAGTCTGGAGGGTGAATCAGAAGAAGCAGAAGAAGGAGAAGGAGAAGGTGAAGTCTGGAGGGTGAATCAGAAGAAGCAGAAGAAGGAGAAGGAGAAGATGAAGTCTGGAGGGTGAATCAGAAGAAGTAGAAGAAGGAGAAGGAGAAGGTGAAGTCTGGAGGGTGAATCAGAAGAAGTAGAAGAAGGAGAAGGAGAACATGAAGTCTGGAGGGTGAATCAGAAGAAACAGAAGAAGGAGAAGGAGAAGGTGAAGTCTGGAGGTTGAATCAGAAGAAGTAGAAGAAGGAGAAGGAGAAGGTGTAGTCTGGAGGGTGAATCAGAAGAAGTAGACGAAGGAGAAGGAGATGGTGAAGTCTGGAGGGTGAATCAGAAGAAGGAGAAGAAGGAGAAGGAGAAGGTGAAGTCTGGAGGGTGAATCAGATGAAGTAGAAGAAGGAGAAGGAGAAGGTGAAGTCTGGAGGGTGAATCGGAAGAAGCAGAAGAAGGAGAAGGAGAAGGTGAAGTCTGGAGGGTGAATCAGAAGAAGCAGAAGAAGGAGAAGGAGAAGGTGAAGTCTGGAGGGTGAATCAGAAGAAGTAGAAGAAGGAGAAGGAGAAGTTGAAGTCTGGAGGGTGAAGCAGAGGAAGTAGAAGATGGAGAAGGAGAAGGTGAAGTCAGGAGGGTGAATCAGAAGATGTAGAAGAAGGAGAAGGAGAAGGTGAAGTCAGGAGGGTGAATCAGAAGAAGCAGAAGAAGGAGAAGGAGAAGGTGAAGTCTGGAGGGTGAATCAGAAGAAGTAGAAGAAGGAGAAGGAGAAGGTGAAGTCTGGAGGGTGAATCAGAAGAAGCAGAAGAAGGAGAAGGAGAAGGTGAAGTCTGGAGGGTGAATCAGAAGAAGCAGAAGAAGGAGAAGGAGAAGGTGAAGTCTGGAGGGTGAATCAGAAGAAGCAGAATAAGGAGAAGGAGAAGGTTAAGTCTGGAGGGTGAATCAGAAGAAGCAGAAGAAGGAGAAGGAGAAGGTGAAGTCTGGAGGGTGAATCAGAAGAAGTAGAAGAAGGAGAAGGAGAAGGTGAAGTCTGGAGGGTGAAGCAGAAGAAGTAGAAGAAGGAGAAGGAGAAGGTGAAGTCAGGAGGGTGAATCAGAAGAAGTAGAAGAAGGAGAAGGAGAAGGTGAAGTCAGGAGGGTGAATCAGAAGAAGCAGAAGAAGGAGATAGAGAAGGTGAAGTCTGGAGGGTGAATCAGAAGAATCAGAAGAAGGAGAAGGAGAAGGTGAAGTCTGGAGGGTGAAGCAGAAGAAGCAGAAGAAAGAGAAGGAGAAGGTGAAGTCTGGAGGGTGAAGCAGAAGAAACAGAAGAAGGAGAAGGAGAAGGTGAAGACTGGAGGGTGAATCAGAAGAAGTAGAAGAAGGAGAAGGAGAAGGTGAAGTCTGGAGGGTGAATCAGAAGAAGTAGAAGAAGGGGAAGGAGAAGGTGAAGTCTGGAGGGTGAATCAGAAGAAGCAGAAGAAGGAGAAGGAGAAGGTGAAGTCTGGAGGGTGAATCAGAAGAAGCAGAAGAAGGAGAAGGAGAAGATGAAGTCTGGAGGGTGAATCAGAAGAAGTAGAAGAAGGAGAAGGAGAAGGTGAGGTCTGGAGGGTGAATCAGAAGAAGCAGAAGAAGGAGAAGGAGAAGGTGAAGTCTGGAGGGTGAATCAGAAGAAGCAGAAGAAGGAGAAGGAGAAGGTGAAGTCTGGAAGGTGAATCAGAAGAAGCAGAAGAAGGAGAAGGAGAAGGTGAAGTCAGGAGGGTGAATCAGAAGAAGCAGAATAAGGAGAAGGAGAAGGTGAAGTTAGGAGGGTGAATCAGAAGAAGCAGAAGAAGGAGAAGGAGCAGGTGAAGTCAGGGGGGTGTAGCAGAAGAAGTAGAAGAAGGAGAAGGAGAAGGTGAAGTCAGGACGGTGAAGTAGAAGAAGCAGAAGAAGGAGAAGGAGAAGGTGAAGCCTGGAGGGCGCAGCAGAAGAAGCAGAAGAAGGAGTAGGAGAAGGTGAAGTCTGGAGGGTGAATCAGAAGAAGCAGAAGAAGGAGAAGGAGAAGGTGAAGTCTGGAGGTTGAATCAGAAGAAGTAGAAGAAGGAGAAGGAGAAGGTGAAGTCTGGAGGGTGAAGCAGAAGAAGTAGAAGAAGGAGAAGGAGAAGGTGAAGTCAGGAGGGTGAATCAGAAGAAGTAGAAGAAGGAGAAGGAGAAGGTGAAGTCAGGAGGGTGAATCAGAAGAAGCAGAAGAAGGAGAAGGAGAAGGTGAAGTCTGGAGGGTGAATCAGAAGAATCAGAAGAAGGAGAAGGAGAAGGTGAAGTCTAGAGGGTGAATCAGAAGAAGCAGAAGAAAGAGAAGGAGAAGGTGAAGTCTGGAGGGTGAAGCAGAAGAAACAGAAGAAGGAGAAGGAGAAGGTGAAGACTGGAGGGTGAATCAGAAGAAGTAGAAGAAGGAGAAGGAGAAGGTGAAGTCTGGAGGGTGAATCAGAAGAAGTAGAAGAAGGAGAAGGAGAAGTTGAAGTCTGGAGGGTGAATCAGAAGAAGCAGAAGAAGGAGAAGGAGAAGGTGAAGTCTGGAGGGTGAATCAGAAGAAGCAGAAGAAGGAGAAGGAGAAGATGAAGTCTGGAGGGTGAATCAGAAGAAGTAGAAGAAGGAGAAGGAGAAGGTGAAGTCTGGAGGGTGAATCAGAAGAAGTAGTTGAAGGAGAAGGAGAAGATGAAGTCTGGAGGGTGAATAAGAAGAAACAGAAGAAGGAGAAGTAGAAGGTGAAGTCTGGAGGGTGAATCAGAAGAAGTAGAAGAAGGAGAAGGAGAAGGTGTAGTCTGGAGGGTGAATCAGAAGAAGTAGACGAAGGAGAAGGAGAAGGTGAAGTCTGGAGGGTGAATCAGAAGAAGCAGAAGAAGGTGAAGGAGAAGGTGAAGTCTGGAGGATGAATCAGATGAAGTAGAAGAAGGAGAAGGAGAAGGTGAAGTCTGGAGGGTGAATCAGAAGAAGCAGAAGAAGGAGAAGGAGAAGGTGAAGTCTGGAGGGTGAATCAGAAGAAGCAGAAGAAGGAGAAGGAGAAGGTGAAGTCTGGAGGGTGAATCAGAAGAAGTAGAAGAAGGAGAAGGAGAAGTTGAAGTCTGGAGGGTGAAGCAGAGGAAGTAGAAGATGGAGAAGGAGAAGGTGAAGTCAGGAGGGTGAATCAGAAGAAGTAGAAGAAGGAGAAGGAGAAGGTGAAGTCAGGAGGGTGAATCAGAAGAAGCAGAAGATGGAGAAGGAGAAGGTGAAGTCTGGAGGGTGAATCAGAAGAATCAGAAGAAGGAGAAGGAGAAGGTGAAGTCTGGAGGGTGAATTAGAAGAAGCAGAGGAAGGAGAAGGAGAAGGTGAAGTCTGGAGGGTGAATCAGAAGAAGCAGAATAAGGAGAAGGAGAAGGTGAAGTCTGGAGGGTGAATCAGAAGAAGCAGAATAAGGAGAAGGAGAAGGTGAAGTCTGGAGGGTGAATCAGAAGAAGCAGAAGAAGGAGAAGGAGAAGGTGAAGTCTGGAGGGTGAATCAGAAGAAGCAGAAGAAGGAGAAGGAGAAGGTGAAGTCTGGAGGGTGAAGCAGAAGAAGGAGAAGAAGGAGAAGGAGAAGGTGAAGTCAGGAGGGTGAATCAGAAGAAGTAGAAGAAGGAGAAGGAGAAGGTGAAGTCAGGAGGGTGAATCAGAAGAAGCAGAAGAAGGAGAAGGAGAAGGTGAAGTCTGGAGGGTGAATCAGAAGAATCAGAAGAAGGAGAAGGAGAAGGTGAAGTCTGGAGGGTGAAGCAGAGGAAGTAGAAGATGGAGAAGGAGAAGGTGAAGTCAGGAGGGTGAATCAGAAGAAGTAGAAGAAGGAGAAGGAGAAGGTGAAGTCAGGAGGGTGAATCAGAAGAAGCAGAAGATGGAGAAGGAGAAGGTGAAGTCTGGAGGGTGAATCAGAAGAATCAGAAGAAGGAGAAGGAGAAGGTGAAGTCTGGAGGGTGAATCAGAAGAAGCAGAGGAAGGAGAAGGAGAAGGTGAAGTCTGGAGGGTGAATCAGAAGAAGCAGAATAAGGAGAAGGAGAAGGTGAAGTCTGGAGGGTGAATCAGAAGAAGCAGAATAAGGAGAAGGAGAAGGTGAAGTCTGGAGGGTGAATCAGAAGAAGCAGAAGAAGGAGAAGGAGAAGGTGAAGTCAGGGGGGTGTAGCAGAAGAAGTAGAAGAAGGAGAAGGAGAAGGTGAAGTCAGGACGGTGAAGTAGAAGAAGCAGAAGAAGGAGAAGGAGAAGGTGAAGCCTGGAGGGCGCAGCAGAAGAAGCAGAAGAAGGAGTAGGAGAAGGTGAAGTCTGGAGGGTGAATCAGAAGAAGCAGAAGAAGGAGAAGGAGAAGGTGAAGTCTGGAGGTTGAATCAGAAGAAGTAGAAGAAGGAGAAGGAGAAGGTGAAGTCTGGAGGGTGAAGCAGAAGAAGTAGAAGAAGGAGAAGGAGAAGGTGAAGTCAGGAGGGTGAATCAGAAGAAGTAGAAGAAGGAGAAGGAGAAGGTGAAGTCAGGAGGGTGAATCAGAAGAAGCAGAAGAAGGAGAAGGAGAAGGTGAAGTCTGGAGGGTGAATCAGAAGAATCAGAAGAAGGAGAAGGAGAAGGTGAAGTCTGGAGGGTGAATCAGAAGAAGCAGAAGAAAGAGAAGGAGAAGGTGAAGTCTGGAGGGTGAAGCAGAAGAAACAGAAGAAGGAGAAGGAGAAGGTGAAGACTGGAGGGTGAATCAGAAGAAGTAGAAGAAGGAGAAGGAGAAGGTGAAGTCTGGAGGGTGAATCAGAAGAAGTAGAAGAAGGAGAAGGAGAAGTTGAAGTCTGGAGGGTGAATCAGAAGAAGCAGAAGAAGGAGAAGGAGAAGGTGAAGTCTGGAGGGTGAATCAGAAGAAGCAGAAGAAGGAGAAGGAGAAGATGAAGTCTGGAGGGTGAATCAGAAGAAGTAGAAGAAGGAGAAGGAGAAGGTGAAGTCTGGAGGGTGAATCAGAAGAAGTAGTTGAAGGAGAAGGAGAAGATGAAGTCTGGAGGGTGAATAAGAAGAAACAGAAGAAGGAGAAGTAGAAGGTGAAGTCTGGAGGGTGAATCAGAAGAAGTAGAAGAAGGAGAAGGAGAAGGTGTAGTCTGGAGGGTGAATCAGAAGAAGTAGACGAAGGAGAAGGAGAAGGTGAAGTCTGGAGGGTGAATCAGAAGAAGCAGAAGAAGGTGAAGGAGAAGGTGAAGTCTGGAGGATGAATCAGATGAAGTAGAAGAAGGAGAAGGAGAAGGTGAAGTCTGGAGGGTGAATCAGAAGAAGCAGAAGAAGGAGAAGGAGAAGGTGAAGTCTGGAGGGTGAATCAGAAGAAGCAGAAGAAGGAGAAGGAGAAGGTGAAGTCTGGAGGGTGAATCAGAAGAAGTAGAAGAAGGAGAAGGAGAAGTTGAAGTCTGGAGGGTGAAGCAGAGGAAGTAGAAGATGGAGAAGGAGAAGGTGAAGTCAGGAGGGTGAATCAGAAGAAGTAGAAGAAGGAGAAGGAGAAGGTGAAGTCAGGAGGGTGAATCAGAAGAAGCAGAAGATGGAGAAGGAGAAGGTGAAGTCTGGAGGGTGAATCAGAAGAATCAGAAGAAGGAGAAGGAGAAGGTGAAGTCTGGAGGGTGAATTAGAAGAAGCAGAGGAAGGAGAAGGAGAAGGTGAAGTCTGGAGGGTGAATCAGAAGAAGCAGAATAAGGAGAAGGAGAAGGTGAAGTCTGGAGGGTGAATCAGAAGAAGCAGAATAAGGAGAAGGAGAAGGTGAAGTCTGGAGGGTGAATCAGAAGAAGCAGAAGAAGGAGAAGGAGAAGGTGAAGTCTGGAGGGTGAATCAGAAGAAGCAGAAGAAGGAGAAGGAGAAGGTGAAGTCTGGAGGGTGAAGCAGAAGAAGGAGAAGAAGGAGAAGGAGAAGGTGAAGTCAGGAGGGTGAATCAGAAGAAGTAGAAGAAGGAGAAGGAGAAGGTGAAGTCAGGAGGGTGAATCAGAAGAAGCAGAAGAAGGAGAAGGAGAAGGTGAAGTCTGGAGGGTGAATCAGAAGAATCAGAAGAAGGAGAAGGAGAAGGTGAAGTCTGGAGGGTGAAGCAGAGGAAGTAGAAGATGGAGAAGGAGAAGGTGAAGTCAGGAGGGTGAATCAGAAGAAGTAGAAGAAGGAGAAGGAGAAGGTGAAGTCAGGAGGGTGAATCAGAAGAAGCAGAAGATGGAGAAGGAGAAGGTGAAGTCTGGAGGGTGAATCAGAAGAATCAGAAGAAGGAGAAGGAGAAGGTGAAGTCTGGAGGGTGAATCAGAAGAAGCAGAGGAAGGAGAAGGAGAAGGTGAAGTCTGGAGGGTGAATCAGAAGAAGCAGAATAAGGAGAAGGAGAAGGTGAAGTCTGGAGGGTGAATCAGAAGAAGCAGAATAAGGAGAAGGAGAAGGTGAAGTCTGGAGGGTGAATCAGAAGAAGCAGAAGAAGGAGAAGGAGAAGGTGAAGTCAGGAGGGTGAATCAGAAGAAGCAGAAGAAGGAGAAGGAGAAGGTGAAGTCTGGAGGGTGAATCAGAAGAATCAGAAGAAGGAGAAGGAGAAGGTGAAGTCTGGAGGGTGAATCAGAAGAAGCAGAAGAAAGAGAAGGAGAAGGTGAAGTCTGGAGGGTGAAGCAGAAGAAACAGAAGAAGGAGAAGGAGAAGGTGAAGACTGGAGGGTGAATCAGAAGAAGTAGAAGAAGGAGAAGGAGAAGGTGAAGTCTGGAGGGTGAATCAGAAGAAGTAGAAGAAGGAGAAGGAGAAGTTGAAGTCTGGAGGGTGAATCAGAAGAAGTAGAAGAAGGAGAAGGAGAAGTTGAAGTCTGGAGGGTGAATCAGAAGAAGTAGAAGAAGGAGAAGGAGAAGGTGAAGTCTGGAGGGTGAATCAGAAGAAGCAGAAGAAGGAGAAGGAGAAGATGAAGTCTGGAGGGTGAATCAGAAGAAGTAGAAGAAGGAGAAGGAGAAGGTGAAGTCTGGAGGGTGAATCAGAAGAAGTAGAAGAAGGAGAAGGAGAACATGAAGTCTGGAGGGTGAATCAGAAGAAACAGAAGAAGGAGAAGGAGAAGGTGAAGTCTGGAGGTTGAATCAGAAGAAGTAGAAGAAGGAGAAGGAGAAGGTGTAGTCTGGAGGGTGAATCAGAAGAAGTAGACGAAGGAGAAGGAGAAGGTGAAGTCTGGAGGGTGAATCAGAAGAAGGAGAAGAAGGAGAAGGAGAAGGTGAAGTCTGGAGGGTGAATCAGATGAAGTAGAAGAAGGAGAAGGAGAAGGTGAAGTCTGGAGGGTGAATCGGAAGAAGCAGAAGAAGGAGAAGGAGAAGGTGAAGTCTGGAGGGTGAATCAGAAGAAGCAGAAGAAGGAGAAGGAGAAGGTGAAGTCTGGAGGGTGAATCAGAAGAAGTAGAAGAAGGAGAAGGAGAAGTTGAAGTCTGGAGGGTGAAGCAGAGGAAGTAGAAGATGGAGAAGGAGAAGGTGAAGTCAGGAGGGTGAATCAGAAGATGTAGAAGAAGGAGAAGGAGAAGGTGAAGTCAGGAGGGTGAATCAGAAGAAGCAGAAGATGGAGAAGGAGAAGGTGAAGTCTGGAGGGTGAATCAGAAGAATCAGAAGAAGGAGAAGGAGAAGGTGAAGTCTGGAGGGTGAATTAGAAGAAGCAGAGGAAGGAGAAGGAGAAGGTGAAGTCTGGAGGGTGAATCAGAAGAAGCAGAATAAGGAGAAGGAGAAGGTGAAGTCTGGAGGGTGAATCAGAAGAAGCAGAATAAGGAGAAGGAGAAGGTGAAGTCTGGAGGGTGAATCAGAAGAAGCAGAAGAAGGAGAAGGAGAAGGTGAAGTCTGGAGGGTGAATCAGAAGAAGCAGAAGAAGGAGAAGGAGAAGGTGAAGTCTGGAGGGTGAAGCAGAAGAAGGAGAAGAAGGAGAAGGAGAAGGTGAAGTCAGGAGGGTGAATCAGAAGAAGTAGAAGAAGGAGAAGGAGAAGGTGAAGTCAGGAGGGTGAATCAGAAGAAGCAGAAGAAGGAGAAGGAGAAGGTGAAGTCTGGAGGGTGAATCAGAAGAATCAGAAGAAGGAGAAGGAGAAGGTGAAGTCTGGAGGGTGAAGCAGAGGAAGTAGAAGATGGAGAAGGAGAAGGTGAAGTCAGGAGGGTGAATCAGAAGAAGTAGAAGAAGGAGAAGGAGAAGGTGAAGTCAGGAGGGTGAATCAGAAGAAGCAGAAGATGGAGAAGGAGAAGGTGAAGTCTGGAGGGTGAATCAGAAGAATCAGAAGAAGGAGAAGGAGAAGGTGAAGTCTGGAGGGTGAATCAGAAGAAGCAGAGGAAGGAGAAGGAGAAGGTGAAGTCTGGAGGGTGAATCAGAAGAAGCAGAATAAGGAGAAGGAGAAGGTGAAGTCTGGAGGGTGAATCAGAAGAAGCAGAATAAGGAGAAGGAGAAGGTGAAGTCTGGAGGGTGAATCAGAAGAAGCAGAAGAAGGAGAAGGAGAAGGTGAAGTCAGGAGGGTGAATCAGAAGAAGCAGAAGAAGGAGAAGGAGAAGGTGAAGTCTGGAGGGTGAATCAGAAGAATCAGAAGAAGGAGAAGGAGAAGGTGAAGTCTGGAGGGTGAATCAGAAGAAGCAGAAGAAAGAGAAGGAGAAGGTGAAGTCTGGAGGGTGAAGCAGAAGAAACAGAAGAAGGAGAAGGAGAAGGTGAAGACTGGAGGGTGAATCAGAAGAAGTAGAAGAAGGAGAAGGAGAAGGTGAAGTCTGGAGGGTGAATCAGAAGAAGTAGAAGAAGGAGAAGGAGAAGTTGAAGTCTGGAGGGTGAATCAGAAGAAGTAGAAGAAGGAGAAGGAGAAGTTGAAGTCTGGAGGGTGAATCAGAAGAAGTAGAAGAAGGAGAAGGAGAAGGTGAAGTCTGGAGGGTGAATCAGAAGAAGCAGAAGAAGGAGAAGGAGAAGATGAAGTCTGGAGGGTGAATCAGAAGAAGTAGAAGAAGGAGAAGGAGAAGGTGAAGTCTGGAGGGTGAATCAGAAGAAGTAGAAGAAGGAGAAGGAGAACATGAAGTCTGGAGGGTGAATCAGAAGAAACAGAAGAAGGAGAAGGAGAAGGTGAAGTCTGGAGGTTGAATCAGAAGAAGTAGAAGAAGGAGAAGGAGAAGGTGTAGTCTGGAGGGTGAATCAGAAGAAGTAGACGAAGGAGAAGGAGAAGGTGAAGTCTGGAGGGTGAATCAGAAGAAGGAGAAGAAGGAGAAGGAGAAGGTGAAGTCTGGAGGGTGAATCAGATGAAGTAGAAGAAGGAGAAGGAGAAGGTGAAGTCTGGAGGGTGAATCGGAAGAAGCAGAAGAAGGAGAAGGAGAAGGTGAAGTCTGGAGGGTGAATCAGAAGAAGCAGAAGAAGGAGAAGGAGAAGGTGAAGTCTGGAGGGTGAATCAGAAGAAGTAGAAGAAGGAGAAGGAGAAGTTGAAGTCTGGAGGGTGAAGCAGAGGAAGTAGAAGATGGAGAAGGAGAAGGTGAAGTCAGGAGGGTGAATCAGAAGATGTAGAAGAAGGAGAAGGAGAAGGTGAAGTCAGGAGGGTGAATCAGAAGAAGCAGAAGAAGGAGAAGGAGAAGGTGAAGTCTGGAGGGTGAATCAGAAGAAGTAGAAGAAGGAGAAGGAGAAGGTGAAGTCTGGAGGGTGAATCAGAAGAAGCAGAAGAAGGAGAAGGAGATGGTGAAGTCTGGAGGGTGAATCAGAAGAAGCAGAAGAAGGAGAAGGAGAAGGTGAAGTCTGGAGGGTGAATCAGAAGAAGCAGAATAAGGAGAAGGAGAAGGTTAAGTCTGGAGGGTGAATCAGAAGAAGCAGAAGAAGGAGAAGGAGAAGGTGAAGTCTGGAGGGTGAATCAGAAGAAGTAGAAGAAGGAGAAGGAGAAGGTGAAGTCTGGAGGGTGAAGCAGAAGAAGTAGAAGAAGGAGAAGGAGAAGGTGAAGTCAGGAGGGTGAATCAGAAGAAGTAGAAGAAGGAGAAGGAGAAGGTGAAGTCAGGAGGGTGAATCAGAAGAAGCAGAAGAAGGAGATAGAGAAGGTGAAGTCTGGAGGGTGAATCAGAAGAATCAGAAGAAGGAGAAGGAGAAGGTGAAGTCTGGAGGGTGAAGCAGAAGAAGCAGAAGAAAGAGAAGGAGAAGGTGAAGTCTGGAGGGTGAAGCAGAAGAAACAGAAGAAGGAGAAGGAGAAGGGGAAGACTGGAGGGTGAATCAGAAGAAGTAGAAGAAGGAGAAGGAGAAGGTGAAGTCTGGAGGGTGAATCAGAAGAAGTAGAAGAAGGGGAAGGAGAAGGTGAAGTCTGGAGGGTGAATCAGAAGAAGCAGAAGAAGGAGAAGGAGAAGGTGAAGTCTGGAGGGTGAATCAGAAGAAGCAGAAGAAGGAGAAGGAGAAGATGAAGTCTGGAGGGTGAATCAGAAGAAGTAGAAGAAGGAGAAGGAGAAGGTGAGGTCTGGAGGGTGAATCAGAAGAAGCAGAAGAAGGAGAAGGAGAAGGTGAAGTCTGGAGGGTGAATCAGAAGAAGCAGAAGAAGGAGAAGGAGAAGGTGAAGTCTGGAAGGTGAATCAGAAGAAGCAGAAGAAGGAGAAGGAGAAGGTGAAGTCAGGAGGGTGAATCAGAAGAAGCAGAATAAGGAGAAGGAGAAGGTGAAGTTAGGAGGGTGAATCAGAAGAAGCAGAAGAAGGAGAAGGAGCAGGTGAAGTCAGGGGGGTGTAGCAGAAGAAGTAGAAGAAGGAGAAGGAGAAGGTGAAGTCAGGACGGTGAAGTAGAAGAAGCAGAAGAAGGAGAAGGAGAAGGTGAAGCCTGGAGGGCGCAGCAGAAGAAGCAGAAGAAGGAGTAGGAGAAGGTGAAGTCTGGAGGGTGAATCAGAAGAAGCAGAAGAAGGAGAAGGAGAAGGTGAAGTCTGGAGGTTGAATCAGAAGAAGTAGAAGAAGGAGAAGGAGAAGGTGAAGTCTGGAGGGTGAAGCAGAAGAAGTAGAAGAAGGAGAAGGAGAAGGTGAAGTCAGGAGGGTGAATCAGAAGAAGTAGAAGAAGGAGAAGGAGAAGGTGAAGTCAGGAGGGTGAATCAGAAGAAGCAGAAGAAGGAGAAGGAGAAGGTGAAGTCTGGAGGGTGAATCAGAAGAATCAGAAGAAGGAGAAGGAGAAGGTGAAGTCTGGAGGGTGAATCAGAAGAAGCAGAAGAAAGAGAAGGAGAAGGTGAAGTCTGGAGGGTGAAGCAGAAGAAACAGAAGAAGGAGAAGGAGAAGGTGAAGACTGGAGGGTGAATCAGAAGAAGTAGAAGAAGGAGAAGGAGAAGGTGAAGTCTGGAGGGAGAATCAGAAGAAGTAGAAGAAGGAGAAGGAGAAGTTGAAGTCTGGAGGGTGAATCAGAAGAAGCAGAAGAAGGAGAAGGAGAAGGTGAAGTCTGGAGGGTGAATCAGAAGAAGCAGAAGAAGGAGAAGGAGAAGATGAAGTCTGGAGGGTGAATCAGAAGAAGTAGAAGAAGGAGAAGGAGAAGGTGAAGTCTGGAGGGTGAATCAGAAGAAGTAGTTGAAGGAGAAGGAGAAGATGAAGTCTGGAGGGTGAATCAGAAGAAACAGAAGAAGGAGAAGTAGAAGGTGAAGTCTGGAGGGTGAATCAGAAGAAGTAGAAGAAGGAGAAGGAGAAGGTGTAGTCTGGAGGGTGAATCAGAAGAAGTAGACGAAGGAGAAGGAGAAGGTGAAGTCTGGAGGGTGAATCAGAAGAAGCAGAAGAAGGTGAAGGAGAAGGTGAAGTCTGGAGGATGAATCAGATGAAGTAGAAGAAGGAGAAGGAGAAGGTGGAGTCTGGAGGGTGAATCAGAAGAAGCAGAAGAAGGAGAAGGAGAAGGTGAAGTCTGGAGGGTGAATCAGAAGAAGCAGAAGAAGGAGAAGGAGAAGGTGAAGTCTGGAGGGTGAATCAGAAGAAGTAGAAGAAGGAGAAGGAGAAGTTGAAGTCTGGAGGGTGAAGCAGAGGAAGTAGAAGATGGAGAAGGAGAAGGTGAAGTCAGGAGGGTGAATCAGAAGAAGTAGAAGAAGGAGAAGGAGAAGGTGAAGTCTGGAGGGTGAATTAGAAGAAGCAGAGGAAGGAGAAGGAGAAGGTGAAGTCTGGAGGGTGAATCAGAAGAAGCAGAATAAGGAGAAGGAGAAGGTGAAGTCTGGAGGGTGAATCAGAAGAAGCAGAATAAGGAGAAGGAGAAGGTGAAGTCTGGAGGGTGAATCAGAAGAAGCAGAAGAAGGAGAAGGAGAAGGTGAAGTCTGGAGGGTGAATCAGAAGAAGCAGAAGAAGGAGAAGGAGAAGGTGAAGTCTGGAGGGTGAAGCAGAAGAAGGAGAAGAAGGAGAAGGAGAAGGTGAAGTCAGGAGGGTGAATCAGAAGAAGTAGAAGACGGAGAAGGAGAAGGTGAAGTCAGGAGGGTGAATCAGAAGAAGCAGAAGAAGGAGAAGGAGAAGGTGAAGTCTGGAGGGTGAATCAGAAGAATCAGAAGAAGGAGAAGGAGAAGGTGAAGTCTGGAGGGTGAAGCAGAGGAAGTAGAAGATGGAGAAGGAGAAGGTGAAGTCAGGAGGGTGAATCAGAAGAAGTAGAAGAAGGAGAAGGAGATGGTGAAGTCAGGAGGGTGAATCAGAAGAAGCAGAAGATGGAGAAGGAGAAGGTGAAGTCTGGAGGGTGAATCAGAAGAATCAGAAGAAGGAGAAGGAGAAGGTGAAGTCTGGAGGGTGAATCATAAGAAGCAGAATAAGGAGAAGGAGAAGGTGAAGTCTGGAGGGTGATGCAGAAGAAACAGAAGAAAGAGAAGGAGAAGGTGAAGTCTGGAGGGTGAAGCAGAAGAAACAGAAGAAGGAGAAGGAGAAGGTGAAGACTGGAGGGTGAATCAGAAGAAGTAGAAGAAGGAGAAGGAGAAGGTGAAGTCTGGAGGGTGAATCAGAAGAAGCAGAAGAAGGAGAAGGAGAAGGTGAAGACTGGAGGGTGAATCAGAAGAAGCAGAAGAAGGAGAAGGAGAAGATGAAGTCTGGAGGGTGAATCAGAAGAAGTAGAAGAAGGAGAAGGAGAAGGTGAGGTCTGGAGGGTGAATCAGAAGAAGCAGAAGAAGAAGAAGGAGAAGGTGAAGTCTGGAGGGTGAATCAGAAGAAGCAGAAGAAGGAGAAGGAGAAGGTGAAGTCTGGAGGGTGATGCAGAAGAAACAGAAGAAGGAGAAGGAGAAGGTGAAGTCAGGAGGGTGAATCAGAAGAAGCAGAAGAAGGAGAAGGAGAAGGTGAAGTTAGGAGGGTGAATCAGAAGAAGCAGAAGAAGGAGAAGGAGCAGGTGAAGTCAGGGGGGTGTAGCAGAAGAAGTAGAAGAAGGAGAAGGAGAAGGTGAAGTCAGGACGGTGAAGCAGAAGAAGCAGAAGAAGGAGAAGGAGAAGGTGAAGTCTGGAGGGCGCAGCAGAAGAAGCAGAAGAAGGAGAATGAGAAGGTGAAGTCTGGAGGGTGAATCAGAAGAAGCAGAAGAAGGAGAAGGAGAAGGTGAAGTCTGGAGGGTGAATCAGAAGAAGCAGAAGAAAGAGAAGGAGAAGGTGAAGTCTGGAGGGTGAAGCAGAAGAAACAGAAGAAGGAGAAGGAGAAGGTGAAGACTGGAGGGTGAATCAGAAGAAGTAGAAGAAGGAGAAGGAGAAGGTGAAGTCTGGAGGGTGAATCAGAAGAAGTAGAAGAAGGAGAAGGAGAAGTGGAAGTCTGGAGGGTGAATCAGAAGAAGCAGAAGAAGGAGAAGGAGAAGATGAAGTCTGGAGGGTGAATCAGAAGAAGTAGAAGAAGGAGAAGGAGAAGGTGAAGTCTGGAGGGTGAATCAGAAGAAGTAGAAGAAGGAGAAGGAGAAGATGAAGTCTGGAGGGTGAATCAGAAGAAACAGAAGAAGGAGAAGGAGAAGGTGAAGTCTGGAGGGTGAATCAGAAGAAGTAGAAGAAGGAGAAGGAGAAGGTGTAGTCTGGAGGGTGAATCAGAAGAAGTAGACGAAGGAGAAGGAGAAGGTGAAGTCTGGAGGGTGAATCAGAAGAAGCAGAAGAAGGAGAAGGAGAAGGTGAAGTCTGGAGGGTGAATCAGATGAAGTAGATGAAGGAGAAGGAGAAGGTGAAGTCTGGAGGGTGAATCAGAAGAAGCAGAAGAAGGAGAAGGAGAAGGTGAAGTCTGGAGGGTGAATCAGAAGAAGCAGAAGAAGGAGAAGGAGAAGGTGAAGTCTGGAGGGTGAATCAGAAGAAGTAGAAGAAGGAGAAGGAGAAGTTGAAGTCTGGAGGGTGAAGCAGAAGAAGTAGAAGATGGAGAAGGAGAAGGTGAAGTCAGGAGGGTGAATCAGAAGAAGTAGAAGAAGGAGAAGGAGAAGGTGAAGTCAGGAGGGTGAATCAGAAGAAGCAGAAGATGGAGAAGGAGAAGGTGAAGTCTGGAGGGTGAATCAGAAGAATCAGAAGAAGGAGAAGGAGAAGGTGAAGTCTGGAGGGTGAATCAGAAGAAGCAGAGGAAGGAGAAGGAGAAGGTGAAGTCTGGAGGGTGAATCAGAAGAAGCAGAATAAGGAGAAGGAGAAGGTGAAGTCTGGAGGGTGAATCAGAAGAAGCAGAATAAGGAGAAGGAGAAGGTGAAGTCTGGAGGGTGAATCAGAAGAAGCAGAAGAAGGAGAAGGAGAAGGTGAAATCTGGAGGGTGAATCAGAAGAAGCAGAAGAAGGAGAAGGAGAAGGTGAAGTCTGGAGGGTGAAGCAGAAGAAGTAGAAGAAGGAGAAGGAGAAGGTGAAGTCAGGAGGGTGAATCAGAAGAAGTAGAAGAAGGAGAAGGAGAAGGTGAAGTCAGGAGGGTGAATCAGAAGAAGCAGAAGAAGGAGAAGGAGAAGGTGAAGTCTGGAGGGTGAATCAGAAGAATCAGAAGAAGGAGAAGGAGAAGGTGAAGTCTGGAGGGTGAATCAGAAGAAGCAGAAGAAAGAGAAGGAGAAGGTGAAGTCTGGAGGGTGAAGCAGAAGAAACAGAAGAAGGAGAAGGAGAAGGTGAAGACTGGAGGGTGAATCAGAAGAAGTAGAAGAAGGAGAAGGAGAAGGTGAAGTCTGGAGGGTGAATCAGAAGAAGCAGAAGAAGGAGAAGGAGAAGGTGAAGTCTGGAGGGTGAATCAGAAGAAGCAGAAGAAGGAGAAGGAGAAGATGAAGTCTGGAGAGTGAATCGGAAGAAGTAGAAGAAGGAGAAGGAGAAGGTGAAGTCTGGAGGGTGAATCAGAAGAAGTAGAAGAAGGAGAAGGAGAAGTTGAAGTCTGGAGGGTGAATCAGAAGAAGCAGAAGAAGGAGAAGGAGAAGGTGAAGTCTGGAGGGTGAATCAGAAGAAGCAGAAGAAGGAGAAGGAGAAGATGAAGTCTGGAGGGTGAATCAGAAGAAGTAGAAGAAGGAGAAGGTGAAGTCTGGAGGGTGAATCAGAAGAAGTAGAAGAAGGAGAAGGAGAAGATGAAGTCTGGAGGGTGAATCAGAAGAAACAGAAGAAGGAGGAGGAGAAGGTGAAGTCTGGAGGGTGAATCAGAAGAAGTAGAAGAAGGAGAAGGAGAAGGTGTAGTCTGGAGGGTGAATCAGAAGAAGTAGACGAAGGAGAAGGAGAAGGTGAAGTCTGGAGGGTGAATCAGAAGAAGCAGAAGAAGGAGAAGGAGAAGGTGAAGTCTGGAGGGTGAATCAGAAGAAGTAGAAGAAGGAGAAGGAGAAGGTGAAGTCTGGAGGGTGAATCAGAAGAAGCAGAAGAAGGAGAAGGAGAAGGTGAAGTCTGGAGGGTGAATCAGAAGAAGCAGAAGAAGGAGAAGGAGAAGGTGAAGTCTGGAGGGTGAATCAGAAGAAGTAGAAGAAGGAGAAGGAGAAGTTGAAGTCTGGAGGGTGAAGCAGAAGAAGTAGAAGATGGAGAAGGAGAATGTGAAGTCAGGAGGGTGAATCAGAAGAAGTAGAAGAAGGAGAAGGAGAAGGTGAAGTCAGGAGGGTGAATCAGAAGAAGCAGAAGATGGAGAAGGAGAAGGTGAAGTCTGGAGGGTGAATCAGAAGAATCAGAAGAAGGAGAAGGAGAAGGTGAAGTCTGGAGGGTGAATCAGAAGAAGCAAAGGAAGGAGAAGGAGAAGGTGAAGTCTGGAGGGTGAATCAGAAGAAGCAGAATAAGGAGAAGGAGAAGGTGAAGTCTGGAGGGTGAATCAGAAGAAGCAGAATAAGGAGAAGGAGAAGGTGAAGTCTGGAGGGTGAATCAGAAGAAGTAGAAGAAGGAGAAGGAGAAGGTGAAGTCTGGAGGGTGAAGCAGAAGAAGTAGAAGAAGGAGAAGGAGAAGCTGAAGTCAGGAGGGTGAATCAGAAGAAGTAGAAGAAGGAGAAGGAGAAGGTGAAGTCAGGAGGGTGAATCAGAAGAAGCAGAAGAAGGAGAAGGAGAAGGTGAAGTCTGGAGGGTGAATCAGAAGAATCAGAAGAAGGAGAAGGAGAAGGTGAAGTCTGAAGGGTGAATCAGAAGAAGCAGAAGAAAGAGAAGGAGAAGGTGAAGTCTGGAGGGTGAAGCAGAAGAAACAGAAGAAGGAGAAGGAGAAGGTGAAGACTGGAGGGTGAATCAGAAGAAGTAGAAGAAGGAGATGGAGAAGGTGAAGTCTGGAGGGTGAATCAGAAGAAGTAGAAGAAGGAGAAGGAGAAGGTGAAGTCTGGAGGGTGAATCAGAAGAAGCAGAAGAAGGAGAAGGAGAAGGTGAAGTCTGGAGGGTGAATCAGAAGAAGCAGAAGAAGGAGAAGGAGAAGATGAAGTCTGGAGAGTGAATCAGAAGAAGTAGAAGAAGGAGAAGGAGAAGGTGAAGTCTGGAGGGTGAATCAGAAGTAGTAGAAGAAGGAGAAGGAGAAGGTGAAGTCTGGAGGGTGAATCAGAAGAAACAGAAGAAGGAGAAGGAGAAGGTGAAGTCTGGAGGGTGAATCAGAAGAAGTAGAAGAAGGAGAAGGAGAAGGTGTAGTCTGGAGGGTGAATCAGAAGAAGTAGACGAAGGAGAAGGAGAAGGTGAAGACTGGAGGGTGAATCAGAAGAAGCAGAAGAAGGAGATGGAGAAGGTGAAGTCTGGAGGGTGAATCAGAAGAAGTAGAAGAAGGAGAAGGAGAAGGTGAAGTCTGGAGGGTGAATCAGAAGAAGCAGAAGAAGGAGAAGGAGAAGGTGAAGTCTGGAGGGTGAATCAGAAGAAGCAGAAGAAGGAGAAGGAGAAGGTGAAGTCTGGAGGGTGATTCCGAAGAAGCAGAATAAGGAGAAGGAGAAGGTGATGTCTGGAGGGTGAATCAGAAGAAGCAGAAGAAGGAGAAGGAGAAGGTGAAGTCTGGAGGGTGAATCAGAAGAAGTAGAAGAAGGAGAAGGAGAAGGTGAAGTCTGGAGGGTGAATCAGAAGAAGTAGAAGAAGGAGAAGGAGAAGGTGAAGCCTGGAGGGTGAATCAGAAGAAGTAGAAGAAGGAGAAGGAGAAGGTGAAGTCTGGAGGGGGAAGCAGAAGAAGTAGAAGAAGGAGAAGGAGAAGGTGAAGTCAGGAGGGTGAATCAGAAGATGTAGAAGAAGGAGAAGGAGAAGGTGAAGTCAGGAGGGTGAATCAGAAGAAGCAGAAGAAGGAGAAGGAGAAGGTGAAGTCTGGAGGGTGAATCAGAAGAATCAGAAGAAGGAGAAGGAGAAGGTGAAGTCTGGAGGGTGAATCAGAAGAAGTAGAAGAAGGAGAAGGAGAAGGTGAAGTCTGGAGGGTGAATCAGAAGAAGCAGAAGAAGGAGAAGGAGAAGGTGAAGTCTGGAGGGTGAATCAGAAGAAGTAGACGAAGGAGAAGGAGAAGGTGAAGTCTGGAGGGTGAATCAGAAGAAGCAGAAGAAGCAGATGGAGAAGGTGAAGTCTGGAGGATGAATCAGAAGAAGTAGAAGAAGGAGAAGGTGAAGGTGAAGTCTGGAGGGTGAATCAGAAGAAGCAGAAGAAGGAGAAGGAGAAGCTGAAGTCTGGAGGGTGAATCAGAAGAAGCAGAAGAAGGAGAAGGAGAAGGTGAAGTCTGGAGGGTGATTCAGAAGAAGCAGAATAAGGAGAAGGAGAAGGTGAAGTCTGGAGGGTGAATCAGAAGAAGCAGAAGAAGGAGAAGGAGAAGGTGAAGTCTGGAGGGTGAATCAGAAGAAGTAGAAGAAGGAGAAGGAGAAGGTGAAGTCTGGAGGGTGAATCAGAAGAAGTAGAAGAAGGAGAAGGAGAAGGTGAAGTCTGGAGGGTGAATCAGAAGAAGTAGAAGAAGGAGAAGGAGAAGGTGAAGTCTGGAGGTTGAAGCAGAAGAAGTAGAAGAAGGAGAAGGAGAAGGTGAAGTCAGGAGGGTGAATCAGAAGATGTAGAAGAAGGAGAAGGAGAAGGTGAAGTCAGGAGGGTGAATCAGAAGAAGCAGAAGAAGGAGAAGGAGAAGGTGAAGTTTGGAGGGTGAATCAGAAGAAGTAGAAGAAGGAGAAGGAGAAGGTGAAGTCTGGAGGGTGAATCAGATGAAGCAGAAGAAGGAGAAGGAGAAGGTGAAGTCTGGAGGGTGAATCAGAAGAAGCAGAAGAAGGAGAAGGAGAAGGTGAAGTCTGGAGGGTGAATCAGAAGAAGCAGAAGAAGGAGAAGGAGAAGGTGAAGTCTGGAGGGTGAATCAGAAGAAGCAGAATAAGGAGAAGGAGAAGGTGAAGTCTGGAGGGTGAATCAGAAGAAGCAGAAGAAGGAGAAGGAGAAGGTGAAGTCTGGAGGGTGAAGCAGAAGAAGCAGAAGAAAGAGAAGGAGAAGGTGAAGTCTGGAGGGTGAAGCAGAAGATACAGAAGAAGGAGAAGGAGAAGGTGAAGACTGGAGGGTGAATCAGAAGAAGTAGAAGAAGGAGAAGGAGAAGGTGAAGTCTGGAGGGTGAATCAGAAGAAGTAGAAGAAGGAGAAGGAGAAGGTGAAGTCTGGAGGGTGAATCAGAAGAAGCAGAAGAAGGAGAAGGAGAAGGTGAAGTCTGGAGGGTGAATCAGAAGAAGTAGAAGAAGGAGAAGGAGAAGGTGAAGTCTGGAGGGTGAAGCAGAAGAAGTAGAAGAAGGAGAAGGAGAAGGTGAAGTCAGGAGGGTGAATCAGAAGAAGTAGAAGAAGGAGACGGAGAAGGTGAAGTCAGGAGGGTGAATCAGAATAAGCAGAAGAAGGAGAAAGAGAAGGTGAAGTCTGGAGGGTGAATCAGAAGAATCAGAAGAAGGAGAAGGAGAAGGTGAAGTCTGGAGGGTGAAGCAGAAGAAGCAGAAGAAAGAGAAGGAGAAGGTGAAGTCTGGAGGGTGAAGCAGAAGATACAGAAGAAGGAGAAGGAGAAGGTGAAGACTGGAGGGTGAATCAGAAGAAGTAGAAGAAGGAGAAGGAGAAGGTGAAGTCTGGAGGGTGAATCAGAAGAAGTAGAAGAAGGAGAAGGAGAAGGTGAAGTCTGGAGGGTGAATCAGATGAAGCAGAAGAAGGAGAAGGAGAAGGTGAAGTCTGGAGGGTGAATCAGAAGAAGCAGAATAAGGAGAAGGAGAAGATGAAGTCTGGAGGGTGAATCAGAAGAAGCAGAAGAAGGAGAAGGAGAAGGTGAAGTCTGGAGGGTGAATCAGAAGAAGCAGAATAAGGAGAAGGAGAAGGTGAAGTCTGGAGGGTGAATCAGAAGAAGCAGAAGAAGGAGAAGGAGAAGGTGAAGTCTGGAGGGTGAAGCAGAAGAAGCAGAAGAAAGAGAAGGAGAAGGTGAAGTCTGGAGGGTGAAGCAGAAGATACAGAAGAAGGAGAAGGAGAAGGTGAAGACTGGAGGGTGAATCAGAAGAAGTAGAAGAAGGAGAAGGAGAAGGTGAAGTCTGGAGGGTGAATCAGAAGAAGTAGAAGAAGGAGAAGGAGAAGGTGAAGTCTGGAGGGTGAATCAGAAGAAGCAGAAGAAGGAGAAGGAGAAGGTGAAGTCTGGAGGGTGAATCAGAAGAAGTAGAAGAAGGAGAAGGAAAAGGTGAAGTCTGGAGGGTGAAGCAGAAGAAGTAGAAGAAGGAGAAGGAGAAGGTGAAGTCAGGAGGGTGAATCAGAAGAAGTAGAAGAAGGAGAAGGAGAAGGTGAAGTCAGGAGGGTGAATCAGAAGAAGCAGAAGAAGGAGAAAGAGAAGGTGAAGTCTGGAGGGTGAATCAGAAGAATCAGAAGAAGGAGAAGGAGAAGGTGAAGTCTGGAGGGTGAAGCAGAAGAAGCAGAAGAAAGAGAAGGAGAAGGTGAAGTCTGGAGGGTGAAGCAGAAGATACAGAAGAAGGAGAAGGAGAAGGTGAAGACTGGAGGGTGAATCAGAAGAAGTAGAAGAAGGAGAAGGAGAAGGTGAAGTCTGGAGGGTGAATCAGAAGAAGTAGAAGAAGGAGAAGGAGAAGGTGAAGTCTGGAGGGTGAATCAGAAGAAGCAGAAGAAGGAGAAGGAGAAGGTGAAGTCTGGAGGGTGAATCAGAAGAAGCAGAAGAAGGAGAAGGAGAAGATGAAGTCTGGAGGGTAAATCAGAAGAAGTAGAAGAAGGAGAAGGAGAAGGTGAGGTCTGGAGGGTGAATCAGAAGAAGCAGAAGAAGGAGAAGGAGAAGGTGAAGTCTGGAGGGTGAATCAGAAGAAGCAGAAGAAGGAGAAATGAAGGTGAAGTCTGGAGGGTGAATCAGAAGAAGCAGAAGAAGGAGAAGGAGAAGGTGAAGTCAGGAGGGTGAATCAGAAGAAGCAGAAGAAGGAGAAGGAGTAGGTGAAGTTAGGAGGGTGAATCAGAAGAAGCAGAAGAAGGAGAAGGAGCAGGTGAAGTCAGGGGGGTGTAGCAGAAGAAGTAGAAGAAGGAGAAGGAGAAGGTGAAGTCAGGACGGTGAAGCAGAAGAAGCAGAAGAAGGAGAAGGAGAAGGTGAAGCCTGGAGGGCGCAGCAGAAGAAGCAGAAGAAGGAGAAGGTGAAGGTGAAGTCTGGAGTGTGAAGCAGAAGAAGCAGAAGAAGGAGAAGGAGAAGGTGAAGTCTGGAGGGCGCAGCAGAAGAAGCAGAAGAAGGAGAATGAGAAGGTGAAGTCTGGAGGGTGAATCAGAAGAAGCAGAAGAAGGAGAAGGAGAAGGTGAAGTCTGGAGGGTGAATCAGAAGAAGTAGAAGAAGGAGAAGGAGAAGGTGAAGTCTGGAGGGTGAAGCAGAAGAAGTAGAAGAAGGAGAAGGAGAAGGTGAAGTCAGGAGGGTGAATCAGAAGAAGTAGAAGAAGGAGAAGGAGAAGGTGAAGTCAGGAGGGTGAATCAGAAGAAGCAGAAGAAGGAGAAGGAGAAGGTGAAGTCTGGAGGGTGAATCAGAAGAATCAGAAGAAGGAGAAGGAGAAGGTGAAGTCTGGAGGGTGAATCAGAAGAAGCAGAAGAAAGAGAAGGAGAAGGTGAAGTCTGGAGGGTGAAGCAGAAGAAACAGAAGAAGGAGAAGGAGAAGGTGAAGACTGGAGGGTGAATCAGAAGAAGTAGAAGAAGGAGAAGGAGAAGGTGAAGTCTGGAGGGTGAATCAGAAGAAGTAGAAGAAGGAGAAGGAGAAGTTGAAGTCTGGAGGGTGAATCAGAAGAAGCAGAAGAAGGAGAAGGTGAAGTCTGGAGGGTGAATCAGAAGAAGCAGAAGAAGGAGAAGGAGAAGATGAAGTCCGGAGGGTGAATCAGAAGAAGTAGAAGAAGGAGAAGGAGAAGGTGAAGTCTGGAGGGTGAATCAGAAGAAGCAGAAGAAGGAGAAATGAAGGTGAAGTCTGGAGGGTGAATCAGAAGAAGCAGAAGAAGGAGAAGGAGCAGGTGAAGTCAGGGGGGTGTAGCAGAAGAAGTAGAAGAAGGAGAAGGAGAAGGTGAAGACTGGAGGGTGAATCAGAAGAAGTAGAAGAAGGAGAAGGAGAAGGTGAAGTATGGAGGGTGAATCAGAAGAAGTAGAAGAAGGAGAAGGAGAAGTTGAAGTCTGGAGGGTGAATCAGAAGAAGCAGAAGAAGGAGAAGGTGAAGTCTGGAGGGTGAATCAGAAGAAGCAGAAGAAGGAGAAGGAGAAGATGAAGTCCGGAGGGTGAATCAGAAGAAGTAGAAGAAGGAGAAGGAGAAGGTGAAGTCTGGAGGGTGAATCAGAAGAAGCAGAAGAAGGAGAAATGAAGGTGAAGTCTGGAGGGTGAATCAGAAGAAGCAGAAGAAGGAGAAGGAGCAGGTGAAGTCAGGGGGGTGTAGCAGAAGAAGTAGAAGAAGGAGAAGGAGAAGGTGAAGTCAGGACGGTGAAGCAGAAGAAGCAGAAGAAGGAGAAGGAGAAGGTGAAGCCTGGAGGGCGCAGCAGAAGAAGCAGAAGAAGGAGAAGGAGAAGGTGAAGTCTGGAGTGTGAAGCAGAAGAAGCAGAAGAAGGAGAAGGAGAAGGTGAAGTCTGGAGGGCGCAGCAGAAGAAGCAGAAGAAGGAGAATGAGAAGGTGAAGTCTGGAGGGTGAATCAGAAGAAGCAGAAGAAGGAGAAGGAGAAGGTGAAGTCTGGAGGGTGAATCAGAAGAAGTAGAAGAAGGAGAAGGAGAAGGTGAAGTCTGGAGGGTGAAGCAGAAGAAGTAGAAGAAGGAGAAGGAGAAGGTGAAGTCAGGAGGGTGAATCAGAAGAAGCAGAAGAAGGAGAAGGAGAAGGTGAAGTCTGGAGGGTGAATCAGAAGAATCAGAAGAAGGAGAAGGAGAAGGTGAAGTCTGGAGGGTGAATCAGAAAAAGCAGAAGAAAGAGAAGGAGAAGGTGAAGTCTGGAGGGTGAAGCAGAAGAAACAGAAGAAGGAGAAGGAGAAGGTGAAGACTGGAGGGTGAATCAGAAGAAGTAGAAGAAGGAGAAGGAGAAGGTGAAATCTGGAGGGTGAATCAGAAGAAGTAGAAGAAGGAGAAGGAGAAGTTGAAGTCTGGAGGGTGAATCAGAAGAAGCAGAAGAAGGAGAAGGTGAAGTCTGGAGGGTGAATCAGAAGAAGCAGAAGAAGGAGAAGGAGAAGATGAAGTCCGGAGGGTGAATCAGAAGAAGTAGAAGAAGGAGAAGGAGAAGGTGAAGTCTGGAGGGTGAATCAGAAGAAGTAGAAGAAGGAGAAGGAGAAGATGAAGTCTGGAGGGTGAATCAGAAGAAACAGAAGAAGGAGAAGGAGAAGGTGAAGTCTGGAGGGTGAATCAGAAGAAGTAGAAGAAGGAGAAGGAGAAGGTGTAGTCTGGAGGGTGAATCAGAAGAAGTAGACGAAGGAGAAGGAGAAGGTGAAGTCTGGAGGGTGAATCAGAAGAAGCAGAAGAAGGAGAAGGAGTAGGTTAAGTCTGGAGGGTGAATCAGAAGAAGTAGAAGAAGGAGAAGGAGAAGGTGAAGTCTGGAGGGTGAATCAGAAGAAGCAGAAGAAGGAGAAGGAGAAGGTGAAGTCTGGAGGGTGAATCAGAAGAAGCAGAAGAAGGAGAAGGAGAAGGTGAAGTCTGGAGGGTGAATCAGAAGAAGCAGAATAAGGAGAAGGAGAAGGTGAAGTCTGGAGGGTGAATCAGAAGAAGCAGAAGAAGGAGAAGGAGAAGGTGAAGTCTGGAGGGTGAATCAGAAGAAGTAGAAGAAGGAGAAGGAGAAGATGAAGTCTGGAGGGTGAATCAGAAGAAGTAGAAGAAGGAGAAGGAGAAGGTGAAGTCTGGAGGGTGAATCAGAAGAAGTAGAAGAAGGAGAAGGAGAAGATGAAGTCTGGAGGGTGAATCAGAAGAAACAGAAGAAGGAGAAGGAGAAGGTGAAGTCTGGAGGGTGAATCAGAAGAAGTAGAAGAAGGAGAAGGAGAAGGTGTAGTCTGGAGGGTGAATCAGAAGAAGTAGACGAAGGAGAAGGAGAAGGTGAAGTCTGGAGGGTGAATCAGAAGAAGCAGAAGAAGGAGAAGGAGAAGGTGAAGTCTGGAGGGTGAATCAGAAGAAGTAGAAGAAGGAGAAGGAGAAGGTGAAGTCTGGAGGGTGAATCAGAAGAAGCAGAATAAGGAGAAGGAGAAGGTGAAGTCTGGAGGGTGAATCAGAAGAAGCAGAAGAAGGAGAAGGAGAAGGTGAAGTCTGGAGGGTGAATCAGAAGAAGTAGAAGAAGGAGAAGGAGAAGATGAAGTCTGGAGGGTGAATCAGAAGAAGTAGAAGAAGGAGAAGGAGAAGGTGAAGTCTGGAGGGTGAATCAGAAGAAGTAGAAGAAGGAGAAGGAGAAGATGAAGTCTGGAGGGTGAATCAGAAGAAACAGAAGAATGAGAAGGAGAAGGTGAAGTCTGGAGGGTGAATCAGAAGAAGTAGAAGAAGGAGAAGGAGAAGGTGTAGTCTGGAGGGTGAATCAGAAGAAGTAGACGAAGGAGAAGGAGAAGGTGAAGTCTGGAGGGTGAATCAGAAGAAGCAGAAGAAGGAGAAGGAGAAGGTGAAGTCTGGAGGGTGAATCAGAAGAAGTAGAAGAAGGAGAAGGAGAAGGTGAAGTCTGGAGGGTGAATCAGAAGAAGCAGAAGAAGGAGAAGGAGAAGGTGAAGTCTGGAGGGTGAATCAGAAGAAGCAGAAGAAGGAGAAGGAGAAGGTGAAGTCTGGAGGGTGAATCAGAAGAAGTAGAAGAAGGAGAAGGAGAAGTTGAAGTCTGGAGGGTGAAGCAGAAGAAGTAGAAGATGGAGAAGGAGAAGGTGAAGTCAGGAGGGTGAATCAGAAGAAGTAGAAGAAGGAGAAGGAGAAGGTGAAGTCAGGAGGGTGAATCAGAAGAAGCAGAAGATGGAGAAGGAGAAGGTGAAGTCTGGAGGGTGAATCAGAAGAATCAGAAGAAGGAGAAGGTGAAGTCTGGAGGGTGAATCAGAAGAAGCAAAGGAAGGAGAAGGAGAAGGTGAAGTCTGGAGGGTGAATCAGAAGAAGCAGAATAAGGAGAATGAAAAGTTGAAGTCTGGAGGGTGAATCAGAAGAAGCAGAATAAGGAGAAGGAGAAGGTGAAGTCTGGAGGGTGAATCAGAAGAAGCAGAAGAAGGAGAAGGAGAAGGTGAAGTCTGGAGGGTGAATCAGAAGAAGTAGAAGAAGGAGAAGGAGAAGGTGAAGTCTGGAGGGTGAAGCAGAAGAAGTAGAAGAAGGAGAAGGAGAAGGTGAAGTCAGGAGGGTGAATCAGAAGAAGTAGAAGAAGGAGAAGGAGAAGGTGAAGTCAGGAGGGTGAATCAGAAGAAGCAGAAGAAGGAGAAGGAGAAGGTGAAGGCTGGAGGGTGAATCAGAAGAATCAGAAGAAGGAGAAGGAGAAGGTGAAGTCTGGAGGGTGAATCAGAAGAAGCAGAAGAAAGAGAAGGAGAAGGTGAAGTCTGGAGGGTGAAGCAGAAGAAACAGAAGAAGGAGAAGGAGAAGGTGAAGACTGGAGGGTGAATCAGAAGAAGTAGAAGAAGGAGAAGGAGAAGGTGAAGTCTGGAGGGTGAATCAGAAGAAGTAGAAGAAGGAGAAGGAGAAGGTGAAGTCTGGAGGGTGAATCAGAAGAAGCAGAAGAAGGAGAAGGAGAAGATGAAGTCTGGAGGGTGAATCAGAAGAAGTAGAAGAAGGAGAAGGAGAAGGTGAAGTCTGGAGGGTGAATCAGAAGTAGTAGAAGAAGGAGAAGGAGAAGGTGAAGTCTGGAGGGTGAATCAGAAGAAACAGAAGAAGGAGAAGGAGAAGGTGAAGTCTGGAGGGTGAATCAGAAGAAGTAGAAGAAGGAGCAGGAGAAGGTGTAGTCTGGAGGGTGAATCAGAAGAAGTAGACGAAGGAGAAGGAGAAGGTGAAGTCTGGAGGGTGAATCAGAAGAAGCAGAAGAAGGAGATGGAGAAGGTGAAGTCTGGAGGGTGAATCAAAAAAGTAGAAGAAGGAGAAGGAGAAGGTGAAGTCTGGAGGGTGAATCAGAAGAAGCAGAAGAAGGAGAAGGAGAAGGTGAAGTCTGGAGGGTGAATCAGAAGAAGCAGAAGAAGGAGAAGGAGAAGGTGAAGTCTGGAGGGTGATTCAGAAGAAGCAGAATAAGGAGAAGGAGAAGGTGATGTCTGGAGGATGAATCAGAAGAAGCAGAAGAAGGAGAAGGAGAAGGTGAAGTCTGGAGGGTGAATCAGAAGAAGCAGAAGAAGGAGAAGGAGAAGGTGAAGTCTGGAGGGTGAATCATAAGAAGCAGAAGAAGGAGAAGGAGAAGGTGAAGTCTGGAGGGTGAAGCAGAAGAAGTAGAAGAAGGAGAAGGAGAAGGTGAAGTCTGGAGGGTGAATCAGAAGAAGCAGAAGAAGGAGAAGGAGAAGGTGAAGTCTGGAGGGTGAATCAGAAGAAGTAGAAGAAGGAGAAGGAGAAGGTGAAGTCAGGAGGGTGAATCAGAAGAAGCAGAAGAAGGAGAAGGAGAAGGTGAAGTCTGGAGGGTGAATCAGAAGAATCAGAAGAAGGAGAAGGGGAAGGTGAAGTCTGGAGGGTGAATCAGAAGAAGCAGAAGAAAGAGAAGGAGAAGGTGAAATCTGGAGGGAGAAGCAGAAGAAACAGAAGAAGGAGAAGGAGAAGGTGAAGACTGGAGGGTGAATCAGAAGAAGTAGAAGAAGGAGAAGGAGAAGGTGAAGTCTGGAGGGTGAATCAGAAGAAGTAGAAGAAGGAGAAGGAGAAGGTGAAGTCTGGAGGGTGAATCAGAAGAAGCAGAAGAAGGAGAAGGAGAAGGTGAAGTCTGGAGGGTGAATCAGAAGAAGCAGAAGAAGGAGAAGGAGAAGATGAAGTCTGGAGGGTGAATCGGAAGAAGTAGAAGAAGGAGAAGGAGAAGGTGAAGTCTGGAGGGTGAATCAGAAGAAGTAGAAGAAGGAGAAGGAGAAGTTGAAGTCTGGAGGGTGAATCAGAAGAAGCAGAAGAAGGAGAAGGAGAAGGTGAAGTCTGGAGGGTGAATCAGAAGAAGCAGAAGAAGGAGAAGGAGAAGATAAAGTCTGGAGGGTGAATCAGAAGAAGTAGAAGAAGGAGAAGGAGAAGGTGAAGTCTGGAGGGTGAATCAGAAGAAGTAGAAGAAGGAGAAGGAGAAGATGAAGTCTGGAGGGTGAATCAGAAGAAACAGAAGAGGGAGGAGGAGAAGGTGAAGTCTGGAGGGTGAATCAGAAGAAGTAGAAGAAGGAGAAGGAGAAGGTGTAGTCTGGAGGGTGAATCAGAAGAAGTAGACGAAGGAGAAGGAGAAGGTGAAGTCTGGAGGGTGAATCTGAAGAAGCAGAAGAAGGAGAAGGAGAAGGTGAAGTCTGGAGGGTGCATCAGAAGAAGTAGAAGAAGGAGAAGGAGAAGGTGAAGTCTGGAGGGTGAATCAGAAGAAGCAGAAGAAGGAGAAGGAGAAGGTGAAGTCTGGAGGGTGAATCAGAAGAAGCAGAAGAAGGAGAAGGAGAAGGTGAAGTCTGGAGGGTGAATCAGAAGAAGTAGAAGAAGGAGAAGGAGAAGTTGAAGTCTGGAGGGTGAAGCAGAAGAAGTAGAAGATGGAGAAGGAGAAGGTGAAGTCAGGAGGGTGAATCAGAAGAAGTAGAAGAAGGAGAAGGAGAAGGTGAAGTCAGGAGGGTGAATCAGAAGAAGCAGAAGATGGAGAAGGAGAAGGTGAAGTCTGGAGGGTGAATCAGAAGAATCAGAAGAAGGAGAAGGAGAAGGTGAAGTCTGGAGGGTGAATCAGAAGAAGCAAAGGAAGGAGAAGGAGAAGGTGAAGTCTGGAGGGTGAATCAGAAGAAGCAGAATAAGGAGAAGGAGAAGGTGAAGTCTGGAGGGTGAATCAGAAGAAGCAGAATAAGGAGAAGGAGAAGGTGAAGTCTGGAGGGTGAATCAGAAGAAGTAGAAGAAGGAGAAGGAGAAGGTGAAGTCTGGAGGGTGAAGCAGAAGAAGTAGAAGAAGGAGAAGGAGAAGCTGAAGTCAGGAGGGTGAATCAGAAGAAGTAGAAGAAGGAGAAGGAGAAGGTGAAGTCAGGAGGGTGAATCAGAAGAAGCAGAAGAAGGAGAAGGAGTAGGTGAAGTCTGGAGGGAGAATCAGAAGAATCAGAAGAAGGAGAAGGAGAAGGTGAAGTCTGGAGGGTGAATCAGAAGAAGCAGAAGAAAGAGAAGGAGAAGGTGAAGTCTGGAGGGTGAAGCAGAAGAAACAGAAGAAGGAGAAAGAGAAGGTGAAGTCTGGAGGGTGAATCAGAAGAATCAGAAGAAGGAGAAGGAGAAGGTGAAGTCTGGAGGGTGAAGCAGAAGAAGCAGAAGAAAGAGAAGGAGAAGGTGAAGTCTGGAGGGTGAAGCAGAAGATACAGAAGAAGGAGAAGGAGAAGGTGAAGACTGGAGGGTGAATCAGAAGAAGGAGAAGGAGAAGGTGAAGTCTGGAGGGTGAATCAGAAGAAGTAGAAGAAGGAGAAGGAGAAGGTGAAGTCTGGAGGGTGAATCAGAAGAAGCAGAAGAAGGAGAAGGAGAAGGTGAAGTCTGGAGGGTGAATCAGAAGAAGCAGAAGAAGGAGAAGGAGAAGATGAAGTCTGGAGGGTGAATCAGAAGAAGTAGAAGAAGGAGAAGGAGAAGGTGAGGTCTGGAGGGTGAATCAGAAGAAGCAGAAGAAGGAGAAGGAGAAGGTGAAGTCTGGAGGGTGAATCAGAAGAAGCAGAAGAAGGAGAAATGAAGGTGAAGTCTGGAGGGTGAATCAGAAGAAGCAGAAGAAGGAGAAGGAGCAGGTGAAGTCAGGGGGGTGTAGCAGAAGAAGTAGAAGAAGGAGAAGGAGAAGGTGAAGTCAGGACGGTGAAGCAGAAGAAGCAGAAGAAGGAGAAGGAGAAGGTGAAGCCTGGAGGGCGCAGCAGAAGAAGCAGAAGAAGGAGAAGGAGAAGGTGAAGTCTGGAGTGTGAAGCAGAAGAAGCAGAAGAAGGAGAAGGAGAAGGTGAAGTCTGGAGGGCGCAGCAGAAGAAGCAGAAGAAGGAGAATGAGAAGGTGAAGTCTGGAGGGTGAATCAGAAGAAGCAGAAGAAGGAGAAGGAGAAGGTGAAGTCTGGAGGGTGAATCAGAAGAAGTAGAAGAAGGAGAAGGAGAAGGTGAAGTCTGGAGGGTGAAGCAGAAGAAGTAGAAGAAGGAGAAGGAGAAGGTGAAGTCAGGAGGGTGAATCAGAAGAAGTAGAAGAAGGAGAAGGAGAAGGTGAAGTCAGGAGGGTGAATCAGAAGAAGCAGAAGAAGGAGAAGGAGAAGGTGAAGTCTGGAGGGTGAATCAGAAGAATCAGAAGAAGGAGAAGGAGAAGGTGAAGTCTGGAGGGTGAATCAGAAGAAGCAGAAGAAAGAGAAGGAGAAGGTGAAGTCTGGAGGGTGAAGCAGAAGAAACAGAAGAAGGAGAAGGAGAAGGTGAAGACTGGAGGGTGAATCAGAAGAAGTAGAAGAAGGAGAAGGAGAAGGTGAAGTCTGGAGGGTGAATCAGAAGAAGTAGAAGAAGGAGAAGGAGAAGTTGAAGTCTGGAGGGTGAATCAGAAGAAGCAGAAGAAGGAGAAGGTGAAGTCTGGAGGGTGAATCAGAAGAAGCAGAAGAAGGAGAAGGAGAAGATGAAGTCCGGAGGGTGAATCAGAAGAAGTAGAAGAAGGAGAAGGAGAAGGTGAAGTCTGGAGGGTGAATCAGAAGAAGTAGAAGAAGGAGAAGGAGAAGATGAAGTCTGGAGGGTGAATCAGAAGAAACAGAAGAAGGAGAAGGAGAAGGTGAAGTCTGGAGGGTGAATCAGAAGAAGTAGAAGAAGGAGAAGGAGAAGGTGTAGTCTGGAGGGTGAATCAGAAGAAGTAGACGAAGGAGAAGGAGAAGGTGAAGTCTGGAGTGTGAATCAGAAGAAGCAGAAGAAGGAGAAGGAGTAGGTTAAGTCTGGAGGGTGAATCAGAAGAAGTAGAAGAAGGAGAAGGAGAAGGTGAAGTCTGGAGGGTGAATCAGAAGAAGCAGAAGAAGGAGAAGGAGAAGGTGAAGTCTGGAGGGTGAATCAGAAGAAGCAGAAGAAGGAGAAGGAGAAGGTGAAGTCTGGAGGGTGAATCAGAAGAAGCAGAATAAGGAGAAGGAGAAGGTGAAGTCTGGAGGGTGAATCAGAAGAAGTAGAAGAAGGAGAAGGAGAAGATGAAGTCTGGAGGGTGAATCAGAAGAAGTAGAAGAAGGAGAAGGAGAAGGTGAAGTCTGGAGGGTGAATCAGAAGAAGTAGAAGAAGGAGAAGGAGAAGATGAAGTCTGGAGGGTGAATCAGAAGAAACAGAAGAAGGAGAAGGAGAAGGTGAAGTCTGGAGGGTGAATCAGAAGAAGTAGAAGAAGGAGAAGGAGAAGGTGTAGTCTGGAGGGTGAATCAGAAGAAGTAGACGAAGGAGAAGGAGAAGGTGAAGTCTGGAGGGTGAATCAGAAGAAGCAGAAGAAGGAGAAGGAGAAGGTGAAGTCTGGAGGGTGAATCAGAAGAAGTAGAAGAAGGAGAAGGAGAAGGTGAAGTCTGGAGGGTGAATCAGAAGAAGCAGAATAAGGAGAAGGAGAAGGTGAAGTCTGGAGGGTGAATCAGAAGAAGCAGAAGAAGGAGAAGGAGAAGGTGAAGTCTGGAGGGTGAATCAGAAGAAGTAGAAGAAGGAGAAGGAGAAGATGAAGTCTGGAGGGTGAATCAGAAGAAGTAGAAGAAGGAGAAGGAGAAGGTGAAGTCTGGAGGGTGTATCAGAAGAAGTAGAAGAAGGAGAAGGAGAAGATGAAGTCTGGAGGGTGAATCAGAAGAAACAGAAGAATGAGAAGGAGAAGGTGAAGTCTGGAGGGTGAATCAGAAGAAGTAGAAGAAGGAGAAGGAGAAGGTGTAGTCTGGAGGGTGAATCAGAAGAAGTAGACGAAGGAGAAGGAGAAGGTGAAGTCTGGAGGGTGAATCAGAAGAAGCAGAAGAAGGAGAAGGAGAAGGTGAAGTCTGGAGGGTGAATCAGAAGAAGTAGAAGAAGGAGAAGGAGAAGGTGAAGTCTGGAGGGTGAATCAGAAGAAGCAGAAGAAGGAGAAGGAGAAGGTGAAGTCTGGAGGGTGAATCAGAAGAAGCAGAAGAAGGAGAAGGAGAAGGTGAAGTCTGGAGGGTGAATCAGAAGAAGTAGAAGAAGGAGAAGGAGAAGTTGAAGTCTGGAGGGTGAAGCAGAAGAAGTAGAAGATGGAGAAGGAGAAGGTGAAGTCAGGAGGGTGAATCAGAAGAAGTAGAAGAAGGAGAAGGAGAAGGTGAAGTCAGGAGGGTGAATCAGAAGAAGCAGAAGATGGAGAAGGAGAAGGTGAAGTCTGGAGGGTGAATCAGAAGAATCAGAAGAAGGAGAAGGTGAAGTCTGGAGGGTGAATCAGAAGAAGCAAAGGAAGGAGAAGGAGAAGGTGAAGTCTGGAGGGTGAATCAGAAGAAGCAGAATAAGGAGAAGGAAAAGTTGAAGTCTGGAGGGTGAATCAGAAGAAGCAGAATAAGGAGAAGGAGAAGGTGAAGTCTGGAGGGTGAATCAGAAGAAGCAGAAGAAGGAGAAGGAGAAGGTGAAGTCTGGAGGGTGAATCAGAAGAAGTAGAAGAAGGAGAAGGAGAAGGTGAAGTCTGGAGGGTGAAGCAGAAGAAGTAGAAGAAGGAGAAGGAGAAGGTGAAGTCAGGAGGGTGAATCAGAAGAAGTAGAAGAAGGAGAAGGAGAAGGTGAAGTCAGGAGGGTGAATCAGAAGAAGCAGAAGAAGGAGAAGGAGAAGGTGAAGGCTGGAGGGTGAATCAGAAGAATCAGAAGAAGGAGAAGGAGAAGGTGAAGTCTGGAGGGTGAATCAGAAGAAGCAGAAGAAAGAGAAGGAGAAGGTGAAGTCTGGAGGGTGAAGCAGAAGAAACAGAAGAAGGAGAAGGAGAAGGTGAAGACTGGAGGGTGAATCAGAAGAAGTAGAAGAAGGAGAAGGAGAAGGTGAAGTCTGGAGGGTGAATCAGAAGAAGTAGAAGAAGGAGAAGGAGAAGGTGAAGTCTGGAGGGTGAATCAGAAGAAGCAGAAGAAGGAGAAGGAGAAGATGAAGTCTGGAGGGTGAATCAGAAGAAGTAGAAGAAGGAGAAGGAGAAGGTGAAGTCTGGAGGGTGAATCAGAAGTAGTAGAAGAAGGAGAAGGAGAAGGTGAAGTCTGGAGGGTGAATCAGAAGAAACAGAAGAAGGAGAAGGAGAAGGTGAAGTCTGGAGGGTGAATCAGAAGAAGTAGAAGAAGGAGAAGGAGAAGGTGTAGTCTGGAGGGTGAATCAGAAGAAGTAGACGAAGGAGAAGGAGAAGGTGAAGTCTGGAGGGTGAATCAGAAGAAGCAGAAGAAGGAGATGGAGAAGGTGAAGTCTGGAGGGTGAATCAGAAGAAGTAGAAGAAGGAGAAGGAGAAGGTGAAGTCTGGAGGGTGAATCAGAAGAAGCAGAAGAAGGAGAAGGAGAAGGTGAAGTCTGGAGGGTGAATCAGAAGAAGCAGAAGAAGGAGAAGGAGAAGGTGAAGTCTGGAGGGTGATTCAGAAGAAGCAGAATAAGGAGAAGGAGAAGGTGATGTCTGGAGGATGAATCAGAAGAAGCAGAAGAAGGAGAAGGAGAAGGTGAAGTCTGGAGGGTGAATCAGAAGAAGCAGAAGAAGGAGAAGGAGAAGGTGAAGTCTGGAGGGTGAATCATAAGAAGCAGAAGAAGGAGAAGGAGAAGGTGAAGTCTGGAGGGTGAAGCAGAAGAAGTAGAAGAAGGAGAAGGAGAAGGTGAAGTCTGGAGGGTGAATCAGAAGAAGCAGAAGAAGGAGAAGGAGAAGGTGAAGTCTGGAGGGTGAATCAGAAGAAGTAGAAGAAGGAGAAGGAGAAGGTGAAGTCAGGAGGGTGAATCAGAAGAAGCAGAAGAAGGAGAAGGAGAAGGTGAAGTCTGGAGGGTGAATCAGAAGAATCAGAAGAAGGAGAAGGAGAAGGTGAAGTCTGGAGGGTGAATCAGAAGAAGCAGAAGAAAGAGAAGGAGAAGGTGAAGTCTGGAGGGTGAAGCAGAAGAAACAGAAGAAGGAGAAGGAGAAGGTGAAGACTGGAGGGTGAATCAGAAGAAGTAGAAGAAGGAGAAGGAGAAGGTGAAGTCTGGAGGGTGAATCAGAAGAAGTAGAAGAAGGAGAAGGAGAAGGTGAAGTCTGGAGGGTGAATCAGAAGAAGCAGAAGAAGGAGAAGGAGAAGGTGAAGTCTGGAGGGTGAATCAGAAGAAGCAGAAGAAGGAGAAGGAGAAGATGAAGTCTGGAGGGTGAATCGGAAGAAGTAGAAGAAGGAGAAGGAGAAGGTGAAGTCTGGAGGGTGAATCAGAAGAAGTAGAAGAAGGAGAAGGAGAAGTTGAAGTCTGGAGGGTGAATCAGAAGAAGCAGAAGAAGGAGAAGGAGAAGGTGAAGTCTGGAGGGTGAATCAGAAGAAGCAGAAGAAGGAGAAGGAGAAGATAAAGTCTGGAGGGTGAATCAGAAGAAGTAGAAGAAGGAGAAGGAGAAGGTGAAGTCTGGAGGGTGAATCAGAAGAAGTAGAAGAAGGAGAAGGAGAAGATGAAGTCTGGAGGGTGAATCAGAAGAAACAGAAGAGGGAGGAGGAGAAGGTGAAGTCTGGAGGGTGAATCAGAAGAAGTAGAAGAAGGAGAAGGAGAAGGTGTAGTCTGGAGGGTGAATCAGAAGAAGTAGACGAAGGAGAAGGAGAAGGTGAAGTCTGGAGGGTGAATCAGAAGAAGCAGAAGAAGGAGAAGGAGAAGGTGAAGTCTGGAGGGTGCATCAGAAGAAGTAGAAGAAGGAGAAGGAGAAGGTGAAGTCTGGAGGGTGAATCAGAAGAAGCAGAAGAAGGAGAAGGAGAAGGTGAAGTCTGGAGGGTGAATCAGAAGAAGCAGAAGAAGGAGAAGGAGAAGGTGAAGTCTGGAGGGTGAATCAGAAGAAGTAGAAGAAGGAGAAGGAGAAGTTGAAGTCTGGAGGGTGAAGCAGAAGAAGTAGAAGATGGAGAAGGAGAAGGTGAAGTCAGGAGGGTGAATCAGAAGAAGTAGAAGAAGGAGAAGGAGAAGGTGAAGTCAGGAGGGTGAATCAGAAGAAGCAGAAGATGGAGAAGGAGAAGGTGAAGTCTGGAGGGTGAATCAGAAGAATCAGAAGAAGGAGAAGGAGAAGGTGAAGTCTGGAGGGTGAATCAGAAGAAGCAAAGGAAGGAGAAGGAGAAGGTGAAGTCTGGAGGGTGAATCAGAAGAAGCAGAATAAGGAGAAGGAGAAGGTGAAGTCTGGAGGGTGAATCAGAAGAAGCAGAATAAGGAGAAGGAGAAGGTGAAGTCAGGAGGGTGAATCAGAAGAAGCAGAAGAAGGAGAAGGAGTAGGTGAAGTCTGGAGGGAGAATCAGAAGAATCAGAAGAAGGAGAAGGAGAAGGTGAAGTCTGGAGGGTGAATCAGAAGAAGCAGAAGAAAGAGAAGGAGAAGGTGAAGTCTGGAGGGTGAAGCAGAAGAAACAGAAGAAGGAGAAAGAGAAGGTGAAGTCTGGAGGGTGAATCAGAAGAATCAGAAGAAGGAGAAGGAGAAGGTGAAGTCTGGAGGGTGAAGCAGAAGAAGCAGAAGAAAGAGAAGGAGAAGGTGAAGTCTGGAGGGTGAAGCAGAAGATACAGAAGAAGGAGAAGGAGAAGGTGAAGACTGGAGGGTGAATCAGAAGAAGGAGAAGGAGAAGGTGAAGTCTGGAGGGTGAATCAGAAGAAGTAGAAGAAGGAGAAGGAGAAGGTGAAGTCTGGAGGGTGAATCAGAAGAAGCAGAAGAAGGAGAAGGAGAAGGTGAAGTCTGGAGGGTGAATCAGAAGAAGCAGAAGAAGGAGAAGGAGAAGATGAAGTCTGGAGGGTGAATCAGAAGAAGTAGAAGAAGGAGAAGGAGAAGGTGAGGTCTGGAGGGTGAATCAGAAGAAGCAGAAGAAGGAGAAGGAGAAGGTGAAGTCTGGAGGGTGAATCAGAAGAAGCAGAAGAAGGAGAAATGAAGGTGAAGTCTGGAGGGTGAATCAGAAGAAGCAGAAGAAGGAGAAGGAGCAGGTGAAGTCAGGGGGGTGTAGCAGAAGAAGTAGAAGAAGGAGAAGGAGAAGGTGAAGTCAGGACGGTGAAGCAGAAGAAGCAGAAGAAGGAGAAGGAGAAGGTGAAGCCTGGAGGGCGCAGCAGAAGAAGCAGAAGAAGGAGAAGGAGAAGGTGAAGTCTGGAGTGTGAAGCAGAAGAAGCAGAAGAAGGAGAAGGAGAAGGTGAAGTCTGGAGGGCGCAGCAGAAGAAGCAGAAGAAGGAGAATGAGAAGGTGAAGTCTGGAGGGTGAATCAGAAGAAGCAGAAGAAGGAGAAGGAGAAGGTGAAGTCTGGAGGGTGAATCAGAAGAAGTAGAAGAAGGAGAAGGAGAAGGTGAAGTCTGGAGGGTGAAGCAGAAGAAGTAGAAGAAGGAGAAGGAGAAGGTGAAGTCAGGAGGGTGAATCAGAAGAAGTAGAAGAAGGAGAAGGAGAAGGTGAAGTCAGGAGGGTGAATCAGAAGAAGCAGAAGAAGGAGAAGGAGAAGGTGAAGTCTGGAGGGTGAATCAGAAGAATCAGAAGAAGGAGAAGGAGAAGGTGAAGTCTGGAGGGTGAATCAGAAGAAGCAGAAGAAAGAGAAGGAGAAGGTGAAGTCTGGAGGGTGAAGCAGAAGAAACAGAAGAAGGAGAAGGAGAAGGTGAAGACTGGAGGGTGAATCAGAAGAAGTAGAAGAAGGAGAAGGAGAAGGTGAAGTCTGGAGGGTGAATCAGAAGAAGTAGAAGAAGGAGAAGGAGAAGTTGAAGTCTGGAGGGTGAATCAGAAGAAGCAGAAGAAGGAGAAGGTGAAGTCTGGAGGGTGAATCAGAAGAAGCAGAAGAAGGAGAAGGAGAAGATGAAGTCCGGAGGGTGAATCAGAAGAAGTAGAAGAAGGAGAAGGAGAAGGTGAAGTCTGGAGGGTGAATCAGAAGAAGTAGAAGAAGGAGAAGGAGAAGATGAAGTCTGGAGGGTGAATCAGAAGAAACAGAAGAAGGAGAAGGAGAAGGTGAAGTCTGGAGGGTGAATCAGAAGAAGTAGAAGAAGGAGAAGGAGAAGGTGTAGTCTGGAGGGTGAATCAGAAGAAGTAGACGAAGGAGAAGGAGAAGGTGAAGTCTGGAGGGTGAATCAGAAGAAGCAGAAGAAGGAGAAGGAGTAGGTTAAGTCTGGAGGGTGAATCAGAAGAAGTAGAAGAAGGAGAAGGAGAAGGTGAAGTCTGGAGGGTGAATCAGAAGAAGCAGAAGAAGGAGAAGGAGAAGGTGAAGTCTGGAGGGTGAATCAGAAGAAGCAGAAGAAGGAGAAGGAGAAGGTGAAGTCTGGAGGGTGAATCAGAAGAAGCAGAATAAGGAGAAGGAGAAGGTGAAGTCTGGAGGGTGAATCAGAAGAAGCAGAAGAAGGAGAAGGAGAAGGTGAAGTCTGGAGGGTGAATCAGAAGAAGTAGAAGAAGGAGAAGGAGAAGATGAAGTCTGGAGGGTGAATCAGAAGAAGTAGAAGAAGGAGAAGGAGAAGGTGAAGTCTGGAGGGTGAATCAGAAGAAGTAGAAGAAGGAGAAGGAGAAGATGAAGTCTGGAGGGTGAATCAGAAGAAACAGAAGAAGGAGAAGGAGAAAGTGAAGTCTGGAGGGTGAATCAGAAGAAGTAGAAGAAGGAGAAGGAGAAGGTGTAGTCTGGAGGGTGAATCAGAAGAAGTAGACGAAGGAGAAGGAGAAGGTGAAGTCTGGAGGGTGAATCAGAAGAAGTAGAAGAAGGAGAAGGAGAAGGTGAAGTCTGGAGGGTGAATCAGAAGAAGTAGAAGAAGGAGAAGGAGAAGGTGAAGTCTGGAGGGTGAATCAGAAGAAGCAGAATAAGGAGAAGGAGAAGGTGAAGTCTGGAGGGTGAATCAGAAGAAGCAGAAGAAGGAGAAGGAGAAGGTGAAGTCTGGAGGGTGAATCAGAAGAAGTAGAAGAAGGAGAAGGAGAAGATGAAGTCTGGAGGGTGAATCAGAAGAAGTAGAAGAAGGAGAAGGAGAAGGTGAAGTCTGGAGGGTGAATCAGAAGAAGTAGAAGAAGGAGAAGGAGAAGATGAAGTCTGGAGGGTGAATCAGAAGAAACAGAAGAATGAGAAGGAGAAGGTGAAGTCTGGAGGGTGAATCAGAAGAAGTAGAAGAAGGAGAAGGAGAAGGTGTAGTCTGGAGGGTGAATCAGAAGAAGTAGACGAAGGAGAAGGAGAAGGTGAAGTCTGGAGGGTGAATCAGAAGAAGCAGAAGAAGGAGAAGGAGAAGGTGAAGTCTGGAGGGTGAATCAGAAGAAGTAGAAGAAGGAGAAGGAGAAGGTGAAGTCTGGAGGGTGAATCAGAAGAAGCAGAAGAAGGAGAAGGAGAAGGTGAAGTCTGGAGGGTGAATCAGAAGAAGCAGAAGAAGGAGAAGGAGAAGGTGAAGTCTGGAGGGTGAATCAGAAGAAGTAGAAGAAGGAGAAGGAGAAGTTGAAGTCTGGAGGGTGAAGCAGAAGAAGTAGAAGATGGAGAAGGAGAAGGTGAAGTCAGGAGGGTGAATCAGAAGAAGTAGAAGAAGGAGAAGGAGAAGGTGAAGTCAGGAGGGTGAATCAGAGAAGCAGAAGATGGAGAAGGAGAAGGTGAAGTCTGGAGGGTGAATCAGAAGAATCAGAAGAAGGAGAAGGTGAAGTCTGGAGGGTGAATCAGAAGAAGCAAAGAAAGGAGAAGGAGAAGGTGAAGTCTGGAGGGTGAATCAGAAGAAGCAGAATAAGGAGAAGGAAAAGTTGAAGTCTGGAGGGTGAATCAGAAGAAGCAGAATAAGGAGAAGGAGAAGGTGAAGTCTGGAGGGTGAATCAGAAGAAGCAGAAGAAGGAGAAGGAGAAGGTGAAGTCTGGAGGGTGAATCAGAAGAAGTAGAAGAAGGAGAAGGAGAAGGTGAAGTCTGGAGGGTGAAGCAGAAGAACTAGAAGAAGGAGAAGGAGAAGGTGAAGTCAGGAGGGTGAATCAGAAGAAGTAGAAGAAGGAGAAGGAGAAGGTGAAGTCAGGAGGGTGAATCAGAAGAAGCAGAAGAAGGAGAAGGAGAAGGTGAAGGCTGGAGGGTGAATCAGAAGAATCAGAAGAAGGAGAAGGAGAAGGTGAAGTCTGGAGGGTGAATCAGAAGAAGCAGAAGAAAGAGAAGGATAAGGTGAAGTCTGGAGGATGAAGCAGAAGAAACAGAAGAAGGAGAAGGAGAAGGTGAAGACTGGAGGGTGAATCAGAAGAAGTAGAAGAAGGAGAAGGAGAAGGTGAAGTCTGGAGGGTGAATCAGAAGAAGTAGAAGAAGGAGAAGGAGAAGGTGAAGTCTGGAGGGTGAATCAGAAGAAGCAGAAGAAGGAGAAGGAGAAGATGAAGTCTGGAGGGTGAATCAGAAGAAGTAGAAGAAGGAGAAGGAGAAGATGAAGTCTGGAGGGTGAATCAGAAGAAGTAGAAGAAGGAGAAGGAGAAGGTGTAGTCTGGAGGGTGAATCAGAAGAAGTAGACGAAGGAGAAGGAGAAGGTGAAGTCTGGAGGGTGAATCAGAAGAAGTAGAAGAAGGAGAAGGAGAAGGTGAAGTCTGGAGGGTGAATCAGAAGAAGCAGAAGAAGGAGAAGGAGAAGGTGAAGTCTGGAGGGTGAATCAGAAGAAGCAGAAGAAGGCGAAGGAGAAGGTGAAGACTGGAGGGTGAATCAGAATAAGTAGAAGAAGGAGAAGGAGATGGTGAAGTCTGGAGGGTGAATCAGAAGAAGTAGAAGAAGCAGAAGGAGAAGGAGAAGTCTGGAGGGTGAATCAGAAGAAGCAGAAGAAGGAGAAGGAGAAGGTTAAGTCTGGAGGGTGAATCAGAAGAAGCAGAAGAAGGAGAAGGAGAAGGTGAAGTCTGGAGGGTGAATCATAAGAAGTAGAAGAAGGAGAAGGAGAAGGTGAGGTCTGGAGGGTGAATCAGAAGAAGCAGAAGAAGTAGAAGGAGAAGGTGAAGTCTGAAGGGTGAATCAGAAGAAGCAGAAGATGGAGAAGGAGAAGGTGAAGTCTGGAGGGTGAATCAGAAGAAGCAGAAGAAGGAGAAGGAGAAGGTGAAGTCTGGAGGGTGAATCAGAAGATGCAGAAGAAGGAGAAGGAGAAGGTGAAGTCTGGAGGGTGAATCAGTAGAAGTAGAAGAAGGAGAAGGAGAAGGTGAAGTCTGGAGGGTGAATCAGAAGAAGTAGAAGAAGGAGATGGAGAAGGTGAAGTCTGGAGGGTGAATCAGAAGAAGTAGAATAAGGAGAAGGAGAAGGTGAAGTCTGGAGGGTGAATCAGAAGAAGCAGAAGAAGGAGAAGGAGAAGGTGAAGTCTGGAGGGTGAATCAGAAGAAGCAGAAGAAGGAGAAGGAGAAGGTGAAGTCTGGAGGGTGATTCAGAAGAAGCAGAAGAAGGAGAAGGAGAAGGTGAAGTCTGGAGGGTGAATCAGAAGAAGCAGAAGAAGGAGAAGGAGAAGGTGAAGTCTGGAGGGTGAATCATAAGAAGCAGAAGAAGGAGAAGGAGAAGGTGAAGTCTGGAGGGTGAAGCAGAAGAAGTAGAAGAAGGAGAAGGAGAAGGTGAAGTCAGGAGGGTGAATCAGAAGAAGTAGAAGAAGGAGAAGGAGAGGGTGAAGTCAGGAGGGTGAATCAGAAGAAGCAGAAGAAGGAGAAGGAGAAGGTGAAGTCTGGAGGGTGAATCAGAAGAATCAGAAGAAGGAGAAGGAGAAGGTGAAGTCTGGAGGGTGAATCAGAAGAAGCAGAAGAAAGAGAAGGAGAAGGTGAAGTCTGGAGGGTGAAGCAGAAGAAACAGAAGAAGGAGAAGGAGAAGGTGAAGACTGGAGGGTGAATCAGAAGAAGTAGAAGAAGGAGAAGGAGAAGGTGAAGTCTGGAGGGTGAATCAGAAGAAGTAGAAGAAGGAGAAGGAGAAGGTGAAGTCTGGAGGGTGAATCAGAAGAAGCAGAAGAAGGAGAAGGAGAAGGTGAAGTCTGGAGGGTGAATCAGAAGAAGCAGAAGAAGGAGAAGGAGAAGATGAAGTCTGGAGGGTGAATCGGAAGAAGTAGAAGAAGGAGAAGGAGAAGGTGAAGTCTGGAGGGTGAATCAGAAGAAGTAGAAGAAGGAGAAGGAGAAGTTGAAGTCTGGAGGGTGAATCAGAAGAAGCAGAAGAAGGAGAAGGAGAAGGTGAAGTCTGGAGGGTGAATCAGAAGAAGCAGAAGAAGGAGAAGGAGAAGATAAAGTCTGGAGGGTGAATCAGAAGAAGTAGAAGAAGGAGAAGGAGAAGGTGAAGTCTGGAGGGTGAATCAGAAGAAGTAGAAGAAGGAGAAGGAGAAGATGAAGTCTGGAGGGTGAATCAGAAGAAACAGAAGAAGGAGGAGGAGAAGGTGAAGTCTGGAGGGTGAATCAGAAGAAGTAGAAGAAGGAGAAGGAGAAGGTGTAGTCTGGAGGGTGAATCAGAAGAAGTAGACGAAGGAGAAGGAGAAGGTGAAGTCTGGAGGGTGAATCAGAAGAAGCAGAAGAAGGAGAAGGAGAAGGTGAAGTCTGGAGGGTGAATCAGAAGAAGTAGAAGAAGGAGAAGGAGAAGGTGAAGTCTGGAGGGTGAATCAGAAGAAGCAGAAGAAGGAGAAGGAGAAGGTGAAGTCTGGAGGGTGAATCAGAAGAAGCAGAAGAAGGAGAAGGAGAAGGTGAAGTCTGGAGGGTGAATCAGAAGAAGTAGAAGAAGGAGAAGGAGAAGTTGAAGTCTGGAGGGTGAAGCAGAAGAAGTAGAAGATGGAGAAGTAGAAGGTGAAGTCAGGAGGGTGAATCAGAAGAAGTAGAAGAAGGAGAAGGAGAAGGTGAAGTCAGGAGGGTGAATCAGAAGAAGCAGAAGATGGAGAAGGAGAAGGTGAAGTCTGGAGGGTGAATCAGAAGAATCAGAAGAAGGAGAAGGAGAAGGTGAAGTCTGGAGGGTGAATCAGAAGAAGCAAAGGAAGGAGAAGGAGAAGGTGAAGTCTGGAGGGTGAATCAGAAGAAGCAGAATAAGGAGAAGGAGAAGATGAAGTCTGGAGGGTGAATCGGAAGAAGTAGAAGAAGGAGAAGGAGAAGGTGAAGTCTGGAGGGTGAATCAGAAGAAGTAGAAGAAGGAGAAGGAGAAGTTGAAGTCTGGAGGGTGAATCAGAAGAAGCAGAAGAAGGAGAAGGAGAAGGTGAAGTCTGGAGGGTGAATCAGAAGAAGCAGAAGAAGGAGAAGGAGAAGATAAAGTCTGGAGGGTGAATCAGAAGAAGTAGAAGAAGGAGAAGGAGAAGGTGAAGTCTGGAGGGTGAATCAGAAGAAGTAGAAGAAGGAGAAGGAGAAGATGAAGTCTGGAGGGTGAATCAGAAGAAACAGAAGAAGGAGGAGGAGAAGGTGAAGTCTGGAGGGTGAATCAGAAGAAGTAGAAGAAGGAGAAGGAGAAGGTGTAGTCTGGAGGGTGAATCAGAAGAAGTAGACGAAGGAGAAGGAGAAGGTGAAGTCTGGAGGGTGAATCAGAAGAAGCAGAAGAAGGAGAAGGAGAAGGTGAAGTCTGGAGGGTGAATCAGAAGAAGTAGAAGAAGGAGAAGGAGAAGGTGAAGTCTGGAGGGTGAATCAGAAGAAGCAGAAGAAGGAGAAGGAGAAGGTGAAGTCTGGAGGGTGAATCAGAAGAAGCAGAAGAAGGAGAAGGAGAAGGTGAAGTCTGGAGGGTGAATCAGAAGAAGTAGAAGAAGGAGAAGGAGAAGTTGAAGTCTGGAGGGTGAAGCAGAAGAAGTAGAAGATGGAGAAGTAGAAGGTGAAGTCAGGAGGGTGAATCAGAAGAAGTAGAAGAAGGAGAAGGAGAAGGTGAAGTCAGGAGGGTGAATCAGAAGAAGCAGAAGATGGAGAAGGAGAAGGTGAAGTCTGGAGGGTGAATCAGAAGAATCAGAAGAAGGAGAAGGAGAAGGTGAAGTCTGGAGGGTGAATCAGAAGAAGCAAAGGAAGGAGAAGGAGAAGGTGAAGTCTGGAGGGTGAATCAGAAGAAGCAGAATAAGGAGAAGGAGAAGGTGAAGTCTGGAGGGTGAATCAGAAGAAGTAGAATAAGGAGAAGGAGTAGGTGAAGTCTGGAGGGTGAATCAGAAGAAGTAGAAGAAGGAGAAGGAGAAGGTGAAGTCTGGAGGGTGAAGCAGAAGAAGTAGAAGAAGGAGAAGGAGAAGCTGAAGTCAGGAGGGTGAATCAGAAGAAGTAGAAGAAGGAGAAGGAGAAGGTGAAGTCAGGAGGGTGAATCAGAAGAAGCAGAAGAAGGAGAAGGAGTAGGTGAAGTCTGGAGGGTGAATCAGAAGAATCAGAAGAAGGAGAAGGAGAAGGTGAAGTCTGGAGGGTGAATCAGAAGAAGCAGAAGAAAGAGAAGGAGAAGGTGAAGTCTGGAGGGTGAAGCAGAAGAAACAGAAGAAGGAGAAGGAGAAGGTGAAGACTGGAGGGTGAATCAGAAGAAGTAGAAGAAGGAGAAGGAGAAGGTGAAGTCTGGAGGGTGAATCAGAAGAAGTAGAAGAAGGAGAAGGAGAAGGTGAAGTCTGGAGGGTGAATCAGAAGAAGCAGAAGAAGGAGAAGGAGAAGGTGAAGTCTGGAGGGTGAATCAGAAGAAGCAGAAGAAGGAGAAGGAGAAGATGAAGTCTGGAGGGTGAATCAGAAGAAGTAGAAGAAGGAGAAGGAGAAGGTGACGTCTGGAGGGTGAATCAGAAGTAGTAGAAGAAGGAGAAGGAGAAGGTGAAGTCTGGAGGGTGAATCAGAAGAAACAGAAGAAGGAGAAGGAGAAGGTGAAGTCTGGAGGGTGAATCAGAAGAAGTAGAAGAAGGAGAAGGAGAAGGTGTAGTCTGGAGGGTGAATCAGAAGAAGTAGACGAAGGAGAAGGAGAAGGTGAAGTCTGGAGGGTGAATCAGAAGAAGCAGAAGAAGGAGATGGAAAAGGTGAAGTCTGGAGGGTGAATCAGAAGAAGTAGAAGAAGGAGAAGGAGAAGGTGAAGTCTGGAGGGTGAATCAGAAGAAGCAGAAGAAGGAGAAGGAGAAGGTGAAGTCTGGAGGGTGATTCAGAAGAAGCAGAATAAGGAGAAGGAGAAGGTGATGTCTGGAGGGTGAATCAGAAGAAGCAGAAGAAGGAGAAGGAGAAGGTGAAGTCTGGAGGGTGAATCAGAAGAAGTAGAAGAAGGAGAAGGAGAAGGTGAAGTCTGGAGGGTGAATCAGAAGAAGTAGAAGAAGGAGAAGGAGAAGGTGAAGTCTGGAGGGTGAATCAGAAGAAGTAGAAGAAGGAGAAGGAGAAGGTGAAGTCTGGAGGGGGAAGCAGAAGAAGTAGAAGAAGGAGAAGGAGAAGGTGAAGTCAGGAGGGTGAATCAGAAGATGTAGAAGAAGGAGAAGGAGAAGGTGAAGTCAGGAGGGTGAATCAGAAGAAGCAGAAGAAGGAGAAGGAGAAGGTGAAGTCTGGAGGGTGAATCAGAAGAATCAGAAGAAGGAGAAGGAGAAGGTGAAGTCTGGAGGGTGAATCAGAAGAAGTAGAAGAAGGAGAAGGAGAAGGTGAAGTCTGGAGGGTGAATCAGAAGAAGCAGAAGAAGGAGAAGGAGAAGGTGAGGTCTGGAGGGTGAATCAGAAGAAGTAGACGAAGGAGAAGGAGAAGGTGAAGTCTGAAGGGTGAATCAGAAGAAGCAGAAGAAGGAGATGGAGAAGGTGAAGTCTGGAGGGTGAATCAGAAGAAGTAGAAGAAGGAGAAGGTGAAGGTGAAGTCTGGAGGGTGAATCAGAAGAAGCAGAAGAAGGAGAAGGAGAAGGTGAAGTCTGGAGGGTGAATCAGAAGAAGTAGAAGAAGGAGAAGGTGAAGGTGAAGTCTGGAGGGTGAATCAGAAGAAGTAGAAGAAGGAGAAGGTGAAGGTGAAGTCTGGAGGGTGAATCAGAAGAAGCAGAAGAAGGAGAAGGAGAAGGTGAAGTCTGGAGGGTGAATCAGAAGAAGCAGAAGAAGGAGAAGGAGAAGGTGAAGTCTGGAGGGTGATTCAGATGAAGCAGAATAAGGAGAAGGAGAAGGTGAAGTCTGGAGGGTGAATCAGAAGAAGCAGAAGAAGGAGAAGGAGAAGGTGAAGTCTGGAGGGTGAATCAGAAGAAGTAGAAGAAGGAGAAGGAGAAGGTGAAGTCTGGAGGGTGAATCAGAAGAAGTAGAAGAAGGAGAAGGAGAAGGTGAAGTCTGGAGGGTGAATCAGAAGAAGTAGAAGAAGGAGAAGGAGAAGGTGAAGTCTGGAGGGTGAAGCAGAAGAAGTAGAAGAAGGAGAAGGAGAAGGTGAAGTCAGGAGGGTGAATCAGAAGATGTAGAAGAAGGAGAAGGAGAAGGTGAAGTCAGGAGGGTGAATCAGAAGAAGCAGAAGAAGGAGAAGGAGAAGGTGAAGTCTGGAGGGTGAATCAGAAGAAGTAGAAGAAGGAGAAGGAGAAGGTGAAGTCTGGAGGGTGAATCAGAAGAAGCAGAAGAAGGAGAAGGAGAAGGTGAAGTCTGGAGGGTGAATCAGAAGAAGCAGAAGAAGGAGAAGGAGAAGGTGAAGTCTGGAGGGTGAATCAGAAGAAGCAGAAGAAGGAGAAGGAGAAGGTGAAGTCTGGAGGGTGAATCAGAAGAAGCAGAATAAGGAGAAGGAGAAGGTGAAGTCTGGAGGGTGAATCAGAAGAAGCAGAAGAAGGAGAAGGAGAAGGTGAAGTCTGGAGGGTGAATCAGAAGAAGTAGAAGAAGGAGAAGGAGAAGGTGAAGTCTGGAGGGTGAAGCAGAAGAAGTAGAAGAAGGAGAAGGAGAAGGTGAAGTCAGGAGGGTGAATCAGAAGAAGTAGAAGAAGGAGAAGGAGAAGGTGAAGTCAGGAGGGTGAATCAGAAGAAGCAGAAGAAGGAGATAGAGAAGGTAAAGTCTGGAGGGTGAATCAGAAGAATCAGAAGAAGGAGAAGGAGAAGGTGAAGTCTGGAGAGTGAAGCAGAAGAAGCAGAAGAAAGAGAAGGAGAAGGTGAAGTCTGGAGGGTGAAGCAGAAGAAACAGAAGAAGGAGAAGGAGAAGGTGAAGACTGGAGGGTGAATCAGAAGAAGTAGAAGAAGGAGAAGGAGAAGGAGAAGTCTGGAGGGTGAATCAGAAGAATTAGAAGAAGGAGAAGGAGAAGGTGAAGTCTGGAGGGTGAATCAGAAGAAGCAGAAGAAGGAGAAGGAGAAGGTGAAGTCTGGAGGGTGAATCAGAAGAAGCAGAAGAAGGAGAAGGAGAAGATGAAGTCTGGAGGGTGAATCAGAAGAAGTAGAAGAAGGAGAAGGAGAAGGTGAGGTCTGGAGGGTGAATCAGAAGAAGCAGAAGAAGGAGAAGGAGAAGGTGAAGTCTGGAGGGTGAATCAGAAGAAGCAGAAGAAGGAGAAGGAGAAGGTGAAGTCTGGAGGGTGAATCAGAAGAAGCAGAAGAAGGAGAAGGAGAAGGTGAAGTCAGGAGGGTGAATCAGAAGAAGCAGAAGAAGGAGAAGGAGTAGGTGAAGTTAGGAGGGTGAATCAGAAGAAGCAGAAGAAGGAGAAGGAGCAGGTGAAGTCAGGGGGGTGTAGCAGAAGAAGTAGAAGAAGGAGAAGGAGAAGGTGAAGTCAGGACGGTGAAGCAGAAGAAGCAGAAGAAGGAGAAGGAGAAGGTGAAGCCTGGAGGGCGCAGCAGAAGAAGTAGAAGAAGGAGAAGGAGAAGGTGAAGTTTGGAGGGTGAAGCAGAAGAAGTAGAAGAAGGAGAAGGAGAAGGTGAAGTCAGGAGGGTGAATCAGAAGAAGTAGAAGAAGGAGAAGGAGAAGGTGAAGTCAGGAGGGTGAATCAGAAGAAGCAGAAGAAGGAGAAGGAGAAGGTGAAGTCTGGAGGGTGAATCAGAAGAAGTAGAAGAAGGAGAAGGAGAAGGTGAAGTTTGGAGGGTGAAGCAGAAGAAGTAGAAGAAGGAGAAGGAGAAGGTGAAGTCAGGAGGGTGAATCAGAAGAAGTAGAAGAAGGAGAAGGAGAAGGTGAAATCAGAAGGGTGAATCAGAAGAAGCAGAAGAAGGAGAAGGAGAAGGTGAAGTCTGGAGGGTGAATCAGAAGAATCAGAACAAGGAGAAGGAGAAGGTGAAGTCTGGAGGGTGAATCAGAAGAAGCAGAAGAAAGAGAAGGAGAAGGTGAAGTCTGGAGGGTGAAGCAGAAGAAACAGAAGAAGGAGAAGGAGAAGGTGAAGACTGGAGGGTGAATCAGAAGAAGTAGAAGAAGGAGAAGGAGAAGGTGAAGTCTGGAGGGTGAATCAGAAGAAGTAGAAGAAGGAGAAGGAGAAGTTGAAGTCTGGAGGGTGAATCAGAAGAAGCAGAAGAAGGAGAAGGAGAAGGTGAAGTCTGGAGGGTGAATCAGAAGAAGCAGAAGAAGGAGAAGGAGAAGATGAAGTCCGGAGGGTGAATCAGAAGAAGTAGAAGAAGGAGAAGGAGAAGATGAAGTCTGGAGGGTGAATCAGAAGAAACAGAAGAAGGAGAAGGAGAAGGTGAAGTCTGGAGGGTGAATCAGAAGAAGTAGAAGAAGGAGAAGGAGAAGGTGTAGTCTGGAGGGTGAATCAGAAGAAGTAGACGAAGGAGAAGGAGAAGGTGAAGTCTGGAGGGTGAATCAGAAGAAGCAGAAGAAGGAGAAGGAGAAGGTTAAGTCTGGAGGGTGAATCAGAAGAAGTAGAAGAAGGAGAAGGAGAAGGTGAAGTCTGGAGGGTGAATCAGAAGAAGCAGAAGAAGGAGAAGGAGAAGGTGAAGTCTGGAGGGTGAATCAGAAGAAGCAGAAAAAGGAGAAGGAGAAGGTGAAGTCTGGAGGGTGAATCAGAAGAAGCAGAATAAGGAAAAGGAGAAGGTGAAGTCTGGAGGGTGAATCAGAAGAAGCAGAAGAAGGAGAAGGAGAAGGTGAAGTCTGGAGGGTGAATCAGAAGAAGTAGAAGAAGGAGAAGGAGAAGATGAAGTCTGGAGGGTGAATCAGAAGAAGTAGAAGAAGGAGAAGGAGAAGGTGAAGTCTGGAGGGTGAATCAGAAGAAGTAGAAGAAGGAGAAGGAGGAGATGAAGTCTGGAGGGTGAATCAGAAGAAACAGAAGAAGGAGAAGCAGAAGGTGAAGTCTGGAGGGTGAATCAGAAGAAGTAGAAGAAGGAGAAGGAGAAGGTGAAGTCTGGAGGGTGAATCAGAAGAAGCAGAAGAAGGAGAAGGAGATGGTGAAGTCTGGAGGGTGAATCAGAAGAAGTAGAAGAAGGAGAAGGAGAAGGTGAAGTCTGGAGGGTGAATCAGAAGAAGCAGAATAAGGAGAAGGAGAAGGTGAAGTCTGGAGGGTGAATCAGAAGAAGCAGAAGAAGGAGAAGGAGAAGGTGAAGTCTGGAGGGTGAATCAGAAGAAGTAGAAGAAGGAGAAGGAGAAGATGAAGTCTGGAGGGTGAATCAGAAGAAGTAGAAGAAGGAGAAGGAGAAGGTGAAGTCTGGAGGGTGAATCAGAAGAGGTAGAAGAAGGAGAAGGAGAAGATGAAGTCTGGAGGGTGAATCAGAAGAAACAGAAGAATGAGAAGGAGAAGGTGAAGTCTGGAGGGTGAATCAGAAGAAGTAGAAGAAGGAGAAGGAGAAGGTGTAGTCTGGAGGGTGAATCAGAAGAAGTAGACGAAGGAGAAGGAGAAGGTGAAGTCTGGAGGGTGAATCAGAAGAAGCAGAAGAAGGAGAAGGAGAAGGTGAAGTCTGGAGGGTGAATCAGAAGAAGTAGAAGAAGGAGAAGGAGAAGGTGAAGTCTGGAGGGTGAATCAGAAGAAGCAGAAGAAGGAGAAGGAGAAGGTGAAGTCTGGAGGGTGAATCAGAAGAAGCAGAAGAAGGAGAAGGAGAAGGTGAAGTCTGGAGGGTGAATCAGAAGAAGTAGAAGAAGGAGAAGGAGAAGTTGAAGTCTGGAGGGTGAAGCAGAAGAAGTAGAAGATGGAGAAGGAGAAGGTGAAGTCAGGAGGGTGAATCAGAAGAAGTAGAAGAAGGAGAAGGAGAAGGTGAAGTCAGGAGGGTGAATCAGAAGAAGCAGAAGATGGAGAAGGAGAAGGTGAAGTCTGGAGGGTGAATCAGAAGAATCAGAAGAAGGAGAAGGAGAAGGTGAAGTCTGGAGGGTGAATCAGAAGAAGCAGAAGAAGGAGAAGGAGAAGGTGAAGTCTGGAGGGTGAATCAGAAGAAGCAGAATAAGGAGAAGGAGAAGGTGAAGTCTGGAGGGTGAATCAGAAGAAGCAGAAGAAGGAGAAGGAGAAGGTGAAGTCTGGAGGGTGAATCAGAAGAAGTAGAATAAGGAGAAGGAGAAGGTGAAGTCTGGAGGGTGAAGCAGAAGAAGTAGAAGAAGGAGAAGGAGAAGGTGAGGTCAGGAGGGTGAATCAGAAGAAGTAGAAGAAGGAGAAGGAGAAGGTGAAGTCAGGAGGGTGAATCAGAAGAAGCAGAAGAAGGAGATAGAGAAGGTAAAGTCTGGAGGGTGAATCAGAAGAATCAGAAGAAGGAGAAGGAGAAGGTGAAGTCTGGAGAGTGAAGCAGAAGAAGCAGAAGAAAGAGAAGGAGAAGGTGAAGTCTGGAGGGTGAAGCAGAAGAAACAGAAGAAGGAGAAGGAGAAGGTGAAGACTGGAGGGTGAATCAGAAGAAGTAGAAGAAGGAGAAGGAGAAGGTGAAGTCTGGAGGGTGAATCAGAAGAAGTAGAAGAAGGAGAAGGAGAAGGTGAAGTCTGGAGGGTGAATCAGAAGAAGCAGAAGAAGGAGAAGGAGAAGGTGAAGTCTGGAGGGTGAATCAGAAGAAGCAGAAGAAGGAGAAGGAGAAGATGAAGTCTGGAGGGTGAATCAGAAGAAGTAGAAGAAGGAGAAGGAGAAGGTGAGGTCTGGAGGGTGAATCAGAAGAAGCAGAAGAAGGAGAAGGAGAAGGTGAAGTCTGGAGGGTGAATCAGAAGAAGCAGAAGAAGGAGAAGGAGAAGGTGAAGTCTGGAGGGTGAATCAGAAGAAGCAGAAGAAGGAGAAGGAGAAGGTGAAGTCAGGAGGGTGAATCAGAAGAAGCAGAAGTAGGAGAAGGAGTAGGTGAAGTTAGGAGGGTGAATCAGAAGAAGCAGAAGAAGGAGAAGGAGCAGGTGAAGTCAGGGGGGTGTAGCAGAAGAAGTAGAAGAAGGAGAAGGAGAAGGTGAAGTCAGGACGGTGAAGCAGAAGAAGCAGAAGAAGGAGAAGGAGAAGGTGAAGCCTGGAGGGCGCAGCAGAAGAAGCAGAAGAAGGAGAAGGAGAAGGTGAAGTCTGGAGTGTGAAGCAGAAGAAGCAGAAGAAGGAGAAGGAGAAGGTGAAGTCTGGAGGGTGAATCAGAAGAAGTAGAAGAAGGAGAAGGAGAAGGTGAAGTTTGGAGGGTGAAGCAGAAGAAGTAGAAGAAGGAGAAGGAGAAGGTGAAGTCAGGAGGGTGAATCAGAAGAAGTAGAAGAAGGAGAAGGAGAAGGTGAAGTCAGGAGGGTGAATCAGAAGAAGCAGAAGAAGGAGAAGGAGAAGGTGAAGTCTGGAGGGTGAAGCAGAAGAAACAGAAGAAGGAGAAGGAGAAGGTGAAGACTGGAGGGTGAATCAGAAGAAGTAGAAGAAGGAGAAGGAGAAGGTGAAGTCTGGAGGGTGAATCAGAAGAAGTAGAAGAAGGAGAAGGAGAAGTTGAAGTCTGGAGGGTGAATCAGAAGAAGCAGAAGAAGGAGAAGGAGAAGGTGAAGTCTGGAGGGTGAATCAGAAGAAGCAGAAGAAGGAGAAGGAGAAGATGAAGTCCGGAGGGTGAATCAGAAGAAGTAGAAGAAGGAGAAGGAGAAGGTGAAGTCTGGAGGGTGAATCAGAAGAAGCAGAAGAAGGAGAAGGAGAAGGTGAAGTCTGGAGGGTGAATCAGAAGAAGTAGAAGAAGGAGAAGGAGAAGGTGAAGTCTGGAGGGTGAATCAGAAGAAGTAGAAGAAGGAGAAGGAGAAGATGAAGTCTGGAGGGTGAATCAGAAGAAACAGAAGAAGGAGAAGGAGAAGGTGAAGTCTGGAGGGTGAATCAGAAGAAGTAGAAGAAGGAGAAGGAGAAGGTGTAGTCTGGAGGGTGAATCAGAAGAAGTAGACGAAGGAGAAGGAGAAGGTGAAGTCTGGAGGGTGAATCAGAAGAAGCAGAAGAAGGAGAAGGAGAAGGTTAAGTCTGGAGGGTGAATCAGAAGAAGTAGAAGAAGGAGAAGGAGAAGGTGAAGTCTGGAGGGTGAATCAGAAGAAGCAGAAGAAGGAGAAGGAGAAGGTGAAGTCTGGAGGGTGAATCAGAAGAAGCAGAAAAAGGAGAAGGAGAAGGTGAAGTCTGGAGGGTGAATCAGAAGAAGCAGAATAAGGAGAAGGAGAAGGTGAAGTCTGGAGGGTGAATCAGAAGAAGCAGAAGAAGGAGAAGGAGAAGGTGAAGTCTGGAGGGTGAATCAGAAGAAGTAGAAGAAGGAGAAGGAGAAGATGAAGTCTGGAGGGTGAATCAGAAGAAGTAGAAGAAGGAGAAGGAGAAGGTGAAGTCTGGAGGGTGAATCAGAAGAAGTAGAAGAAGGAGAAGGAGAAGATGAAGTCTGGAGGGTGAATCAGAAGAAACAGAAGAAGGAGAAGCAGAAGGTGAAGTCTGGAGGTTGAATCAGAAGAAGTAGAAGAAGGAGAAGGAGAAGGTGAAGTCTGGAGGGTGAATCAGAAGAAGCAGAAGAAGGAGAAGGAGAAGGTGAAGTCTGGAGGGTGAATCAGAAGAAGTAGAAGAAGGAGAAGGAGAAGGTGAAGTCTGGAGGGTGAATCAGAAGAAGCAGAATAAGGAGAAGGAGAAGGTGAAGTCTGGAGGGTGAATCAGAAGAAGCAGAAGAAGGAGAAGGAGAAGGTGAAGTCTGGAGGGTGAATCAGAAGAAGTAGAAGAAGGAGAAGGAGAAGATGAAGTCTGGAGGGTGAATCAGAAGAAGTAGAAGAAGGAGAAGGAGAAGGTGAAGTCTGGAGGGTGAATCAGAAGAGGTAGAAGAAGGAGAAGGAGAAGATGAAGTCTGGAGGGTGAATCAGAAGAAACAGAAGAATGAGAAGGAGAAGGTGAAGTCTGGAGGGTGAATCAGAAGAAGTAGAAGAAGGAGAAGGAGAAGGTGTAGTCTGGAGGGTGAATCAGAAGAAGTAGACGAAGGAGAAGGAGAAGGTGAAGTCTGGAGGGTGAATCAGAAGAAGCAGAAGAAGGAGAAGGAGAAGGTGAAGTCTGGAGGGTGAATCAGAAGAAGTAGAAGAAGGAGAAGGAGAAGGTGAAGTCTGGAGGGTGAATCAGAAGAAGCAGAAGAAGGAGAAGGAGAAGGTGAAGTCTGGAGGGTGAATCAGAAGAAGCAGAAGAAGGAGAAGGAGAAGGTGAAGTCTGGAGGGTGAATCAGAAGAAGTAGAAGAAGGAGAAGGAGAAGTTGAAGTCTGGAGGGTGAAGCAGAAGAAGTAGAAGATGGAGAAGGAGAAGGTGAAGTCAGGAGGGTGAATCAGAAGAAGTAGAAGAAGGAGAAGGAGAAGGTGAAGTCAGGAGGGTGAATCAGAAGAAGCAGAAGATGGAGAAGGAGAAGGTGAAGTCTGGAGGGTGAATCAGAAGAATCAGAAGAAGGAGAAGGAGAAGGTGAAGTCTGGAGGGTGAATCAGAAGAAGCAAAGGAAGGAGAAGGAGAAGGTGAAGTCTGGAGGGTGAATCAGAAGAAGCAGAATAAGGAGAAGGAGAAGTTGAAGTCTGGAGGGTGAATCAGAAGAAGCAGAATAAGGAGAAGGAGAAGGTGAAGTCTGGAGGGTGTATCAGAAGAAGCAGAAGAAGGAGAAGGAGAAGGTGAAGTCTGGAGGGTGAATCAGAAGAAGTAGAAGAAGGAGAAGGAGAAGGTGAAGTCTGGAGGGTGAAGCAGAAGAAGTAGAAGAAGGAGAAGGAGAAGGTGAAGTCAGGAGGGTGAATCAGAAGAAGTAGAAGAAGGAGAAGGAGAAGGTGAAGTCAGGAGGGTGAATCAGAAGAAGCAGAAGACGGAGAAGGAGAAGGTGAAGTCTGGAGGGTGAATCAGAAGAAACAGAAGAAGGAGAAGGAGAAGGTGAAGTCTGGAGGGTGAATCAGAAGAAGTAGAAGAAGGAGAAGGAGAAGGTGTAGTCTGGAGGGTGAATCAGAAGAAGTAGACGAAGGAGAAGGAGAAGGTGAAGTCTGGAGGGTGAATCAGAAGAAGCAGAAGAAGGAGATGGAGAAGGTGAAGTCTGGAGGGTGAATCAGAAGAAGTAGAAGAAGGAGAAGGAGAAGGTGAAGTCTGGAGGGTGAATCAGAAGAAGCAGAAGAAGGAGAAGGAGAAGGTGAAGTCTGGAGGGTGAATCAGAAGAAGCAGAAGAAGGAGAAGGAGAAGGTGAAGTCTGGAGGGTGATTCAGAAGAAGCAGAATAAGGAGAAGGAGAAGGTGATGTCTGGAGGGTGAATCAGAAGAAGCAGAAGAAGGAGAAGGAGAAGGTGAAGTCTGGAGGGTGAATCAGAAGAAGTAGAAAAAGGAGAAGGAGAAAGTGAAGTCTGGAGGGTGAATCAGAAGAAGTAGAAGAAGGAGAAGGAGAAGGTGAAGTCTGGAGGGTGAATCAGAAGAAGTAGAAGAAGGAGAAGGAGAAGGTGAAGTCTGGAGGGTGAAGCAGAAGAAGTAGAAGAAGGAGAAGGAGAAGGTGAAGTCAGGAGGGTGAATCAGAAGATGTAGAAGAAGGAGAAGGAGAAGGTGAAGTCAGGAGGGTGAATCAGAAGAAGCAGAAGAAGGAGAAGGAGAAGGTGAAGTCTGGAGGGTGAATCAGAAGAATCAGAAGAAGGAGAAGGAGAAGGTGAAGTCTGGAGGGTGAATCAGAAGAAGCAGAAGAAAGAGAAGGAGAAGGTGAAGTCTGGAGGGTGAATCAGAAGAAGTAGAAGAAGGAGAAGGAGAAGGTGAAGTCTGGAGGGTGAATCAGAAGAAGCAGAAGAAGGAGAAGGAGAAGGTGAAGTCTGGAGGGTGAATCAGAAGAAGCAGACGAAGGAGAAGGAGAAGGTGAAGTCTGGAGGGTGAATCAGAAGAAGCAGAAGAAGGAGATGGAGAAGGTGAAGTCTGGAGGGTGAATCTGAAGAAGTAGAAGAAGGAGAAGGTGAAGGTGAAGTCTGGAGGGTGAATCAGAAGAAGCAGAAGAAGGAGAAGGAGAAGGTGAAGTCTGGAGGGTGAATCAGAAGAAGCAGAAGAAGGAGAAGGAGAAGGCGAAGTCTGGAGGGTGATTCAGAAGAAGCAGAATAAGGAGAAGGAGAAGGTGAAGTCTGGAGGGTGAATCAGAAGAAGCAGAAGAAGGAGAAGGAGAAGGTGAAGTCTGGAGGGTGAATCAGAAGAAGTAGAAGAAGGAGAAGGAGAAGGTGAAGTCTGGAGGGTGAATCAGAAGAAGTAGAAGAAGGAGAAGGAGAAGGTGAAGTCTGGAGGGTGAATCAGAAGAAGTAGAAGAAGGAGAAGGAGAAGGTGAAGTCTGGAGGGTGAAGCAGAAGAAGTAGAAGAAGGAGAAGGAGAAGGTGAAGTCAGGAGGGTGAATCAGAAGATGTAGAAGAAGGAGAAGGAGAAGGTGAAGTCAGGAGGGTGAATCAGAAGAAGCAGAAGAAGGAGAAGGAGAAGGTGAAGTCTGGAGGGTGAATCAGAAGAAGTAGAAGAAGGAGAAGGAGAAGGTGAAGTCTGGAGGGTGAATCAGAAGAAGCAGAAGAAGGAGAAGGAGAAGGTGATGTCTGGAGGGTGAATCAGAAGAAGCAGAAGAAGGAGAAGGAGAAGGTGAAGTCTGGAGGGTGAATCAGAAGAAGCAGAAGAAGGAGAAGGAGAAGGTGAAGTCTGGAGGGTGAATCAGAAGAAGCAGAATAAGGAGAAGGAGAAGGTGAAGTCTGGAGGGTGAATCAGAAGAAGTAGAAGAAGGAGAAGGAGAAGGTGAAGTCTGGAGGGTGAATCAGAAGAAGTAGAAGAAGGAGAAGGAGAAGGTGAAGTCTGGAGGGTGAAGCAGAAGAACTAGAAGAAGGAGAAGGAGAAGGTGAAGTCAGGAGAGTGAATCAGAAGAAGTAGAAGAAGGAGAAGGAGAAGGTGAAGTCAGGAGGGTGAATCAGAAGAAGCAGAAGAAGGAGATAGAGAAGGCGAAGTCTGGAGGGTGAATCAGAAGAATCAGAAGAAGGAGAAGGAGAAGGTGAAGTCTGGAGGGTGAAGCAGAAGAAGCAGAAGAAAGAGAAGGAGAAGGTGAAGTCTGGAGGGTGAAGCAGAAGAAACAGAAGAAGGAGAAGGAGAAGGTGAAGACTGGAGGGTGAATCAGAAGAAGTAGAAGAAGGAGAAATGGAAGAAGGTGAAGTCTGGAGGGTGAATCAGAAGAAGTAGAAGAAGGAGAAGGAGAAGGTGAAGTCTGGAGGGTGAATCAGAAGAAGCAGAAGAAGGAGAAGGTAAAGTCTGGAGGGTGAATCAGAAGAAGCAGAAGAAGGAGAAGGAGAAGATGAAGTCTGAAGGGTGAATCAGAAGAAGTAGAAGAAGGAGAAGGAGAAGGTGAGGTCTGGAGGGTGAATCAGAAGAAGCAGAAGAAGGAGAAGGAGAAGGTGAAGTCTGGAGGGTGAATCAGAAGAAGCAGAAGAAGGAGAAGGAGAAGGTGAAGTCTGGAGGGTGAATCAGAAGAAGCAGAAGAAGGAGAAGGAGAAGGTGAAGTCAGGAGGGTGAATCAGAAGAAGCAGAAGAAGGAGAAGGAGAAGGTGAAGTTAGGAGGGTGAATCAGAAGAAGCAGAAGAAGGAGAAGGAGCAGGTGAAGTCAGGGGGGTGTAGCAGAAGAAGTAGAAGAAGGAGAAGGAGAAGGTGAAGTCAGGACGGTGAAGCAGAAGAAGCAGAAGAAGGAGAAGGAGAAGGTGAAGCCTGGAGGGCGCAGCAGAAGAAGCAGAAGAAGGAGAAGGAGAAGGTGAAGTCTGGAGTGTGAAGCAGAAGAAGCAGAAGAAGGAGAAGGAGAAGGTGAAGTCTGGAGGGCGCAGCAGAAGAAGCAGAAGAAGGAGAATGAGAAGGTGAAGTCTGGAGGGTGAATCAGAAGAAGCAGAAGAAGGAGAAGGAGAAGGTGAAGTCTTGAGGGTGAATCAGAAGAAGTAGAAGAAGGAGAAGGAGAAGGTGAAGTCTGGAGGGTGAAGCAGAAGAAGTAGAAGAAGGAGAAGGAGAAGGTGAAGTCAGGAGGGTGAATCAGAAGAAGTAGAAGAAGGAGAAGGAGAAGGTGAAGTCAGGAGGTTGAATCAGAAGAAGCAGAAGAAGGAGAAGGAGAATGTGAAGTCTGGAGGGTGAATCAGAAGAAGTAGAAGAAGGAGAAGGAGAAGGTGAAGTCTGGAGGGTGAATCAGAAGAAGCAGAAGAAGGAGAAGGAGAAGGTGAATTCTGGAGGGTGAATCAGAAGAAGCAGAAGAAGGAGAAGGAGAAGGTGAAGTCTGGAGGGTGAATCAGAAGAAGCAGAAGAAGGAGAAGGAGAAGGTGAAGTCTGGAGGGTGAATCAGAAGAAGCAGAATAAGGAGAAGGAGAAGGTAAAGTCTGGAGGGTGAATCAGAAGAAGCAGAAGAAGGAGAAGGAGAAGGTGAAGTCTGGAGGGTGAATCAGAAGAAGTAGAAGAAGGAGAAGGAGAAGGTGAAGTCTGGAGGGTGAAGCAGAAGAAGTAGAAGAAGGAGAAGGAGAAGGTGAAGTCAGGAGGGTGAATCAGAAGAAGTAGAAGAAGGAGAAGGAGAAGGTGAAGTCAGGAGGGTGAATCAGAAGCAGCAGAAGAAGGAGATAGAGAAGGTGAAGTCTGGAGGGTGAATCAGAAGAATCAGAAGAAGGAGAAGGAGAAGGTGAAGTCTGGAGGGTGATGCAGTAGAAGCAGAAGAAAGAGAAGGAGAAGGTGAAGTCTGGAGGGTGAAGCAGAAGAAACAGAAGAAGGAGAAGGAGAAGGTGAGGACTGGAGGGTGAATCAGAAGAAGTCGAAGAAGGAGAAGAAGAAGGTGAAGTCTGGAGGGTGAATCAGAAGAAGTAGAAGAAGGAGAAGGAGAAGGTGAAGTCTGGAGGGTGAATCAGAAGAAGCAGAAGAAGGAGAAGGAGAAGGTGAAGTCTGGAGGGTGTATCAGAAGAAGCAGAAGAAGGAGAAGGAGAAGATGAAGTCTGGAGGGTGAATCAGAAGAAGTAGAAGAAGGAGAAGGAGAAGGTGAGGTCTGGAGGGTGAATCAGAAGAAGCAGAAGAAGGAGAAGGAGAAGGTGAAGTCTGGAGGGTGAATCAGAAGAAGCAGAAGAAGGAGAAGGAGAAGGTGAAGTCTGGAGGGTGAATCAGAAGAAGCAGAAGAAGGAGAAGGAGAAGGTGAAGTCAGGAGGGTGAATCAGAAGAAGCAGAAGAAGGAGAAGGTGAATTTAGGAGGGTGAATCAGAAGAAGCAGAAAAAGGAGAAGGAGCAGGTGAATTCAAGGGGGTGTAGCAGAAGAAGTAGAAGAAGGAGAAGGAGAAGGTGAAGTCAGGACGGTGAAGCAGAAGAAGCAGAAGAAGGAGAAGGAGAAGGTGAAGCCTGGAGGGCGCAGCAGAAGAAGCAGAAGAAGGAGAAGGAGAAGGTGAAGTCTGGAGTGTGAAGCAGAAGAAGCAGAAGAAGGAGAAGGAGGAGGTGAAGTCTGGAGGGCGCAGCATAAGAAGCAGAAGAAGGAGAATGAGAAGGTGAAGTCTGGAGGGTGAATCAGAAGAAGCAGAAGAAGGAGAAGGAGAAGGTGAAGTCTGGAGGGTGAATCAGAAGAAGTAGAAGAAGGAGAAGGAGAAGGTGAAGTCTGGAGGGTGAAGCAGAAGAAGTAGAAGAAGGAGAAGGAGAAGATGAAGTCAGGAGGGTGAATCAGAAGAAGTAGAAGAAGGAGAAGGAGAAGGTGAAGTCAGGAGGGTGAATCAGAAGAAGCAGAAGATGGAGAAGGAGAAGGTGAAGTCTGGAGGTTGAATCAGAAGAATCAGAAGAAGGAGAAGGAGAAGGTGAAGTCTGGAGGGTGAATCAGAAGAAGCAGAAGAAAGAGAAGGAGAAGGTGAAGTCTGGAGGGTGAAGCAGAAGAAACAGAAAAAGGAGAAGGAGAAGGTGAAGACTGGAGGGTGAATCAGAAGAAGTAGAAGAAGGAGAAGGAGAAGGTGAAGTCTGGAGGGTGAATCAGAAGAAGTGGAAGAAGGAGAAGGAGAAGTTGAAGTCTGGAGGGTGAATCAGAAGAAGCAGAAGAAGGAGAAGGAGAAGGTGAAGTCTGGAGGGTGAATCAGAAGAAGCAGAAGAAGGAGAAGGAGAAGATGAAGTCTGGAGGGTGAATCAGAAGAAGTAGAAGAAGGAGAAGGAGAAGGTGATATCTGGAGGGTGAATCAGAAGAAGTAGAAGAAGGAGAAGGAGAAGGTGAAGTCTGGAGGGTGAATCAGAAGAAACAGAAGAAGGAGAAGGAGAAGGTGAAGTCTGGAGGGTGAATCAGAAGAAGTAGAAGAAGGAGAAGGAGAAGGTGTAGTCTGGAGGGTGAATCAGAAGAAGTAGACGAAGGAGAAGGAGAAGGTGAAGTCTGGAGGGTGAATCAGAAGAAGCAGAAGAAGGAGAAGGAGAAGGTGAAGTCTGGAGGGTGAATCAGAAGAAGTAGAAGAAGGAGAAGGAGAAGGTGAAGTCTGGAGGGTGAATCAGAAGAAGCAGAAGAAGGAGAAGGAGAAGGTGAAGTCTGGAGGGTGAATCAGACGAAGCAGAAGAAGGAGAAGGAGAAGGTGAAGTCTGGAGGGTGAATCAGAAGAAGCAGAATAAGGAGAAGGAGAAGGTGAAGTCTGGAGGGTGAATCAGAAGAAGCAGAAGAAGGAGAAGGAGAAGGTGAAGTCTGGAGGGTGAATCAGAAGAAGTAGAAGAAGGAGAAGGAGAAGGTGAAGTCTGGAGGGTGAATCAGAAGAAGTATAAGAAGGAGAAGGAGAAGGTGAAGTCTGGAGGGTGAATCAGAAGAAGTAGAAGAAGGAGAAGAAGCAGGTGAAGTCTGGAGGGTGAAGCAGAAGAAGTAGATGAAGGAGAAGGAGAAGGTGAAGTCAGGAGGGTGAATCAGAAGAAGTAGAAGAAGGAGAAGGAGAAGGTGAGTTCTGGAGGGTGAATCAGAAGAAGCAGAAGAAGGAGAAGGAGAAGGTGAAGTCTGGAGGGTGAATCAGAAGAATCAGAAGAAGGAGAAGGAGAAGGTGAAGTCTGGAGGGTGAATCAGAAGAAGCAGAAGAAAGAGAAGGAGAAGGTGAAGTCTGGAGGGTGAAGCAGAAGAAACAGAAGAAGGAGAAGGAGAAGGTGTAGACTGGAGGGTGAATCAGAAGAAGTAGAAGAAGGAGAAGGAGTAGGTGAAGTCTGGAGGGTGAATCAGAAGAAGTAGAAGAAGGAGAAGGAGAAGGTGAAGTCTGGAGGGTGAATCAGAAGAAGCAGAAGAAGGAGAAGGAGAAGGTGAAGTCTGGAGGGTGAATCAGAAGAAGGAGAAGAAGGAGAAGGAGAAGATGAAGTCTGGAGGGTGAATCAGAAGAAGTAGAAGAAGGAGAAGGAGAAGGTGAAGTCTGGAGGCTGAATCAGAAGAAGTAGAAGAAGGAGAAGGAGAAGGTGAGGTCTGGAGGGTGAATCAGAAGAAGCAGAAGAAGGAGAAGGAGAAGGTGAAGTCTGGAGGGTGAATCAGAAGAAGCAGAAGAAGGAGAAGGAGAAGGTGAAGTCTGGAGGGTGAATCAGAAGAAGCAGAAGAAGGAGAAGGAGAAGGTGAAGTCAGGAGGGTGAATCAGAAGAAGCAGAAGAAGGAGAAGGAGAAGGTGAATTTAGGAGGGTGAATCAGAAGAAGCAGAAGAAGGAGAAGGAGCAGGTGAAGTCAGGGGGGTGTAGCAGAAGAAGTAGAAGAAGGAGAAGGAGAAGGTGAAGTCAGGACGGTGAAGCAGAAGAAGCAGAAGAAGGAGAAGGAGAAGGTGAAGCCTGGAGGGCGCAGCAGAAGAAGCAGAAGAAGGAGAAGGAGAAGGTGAAGTCTGGAGTGTGAAGCAGAAGAAGCAGAAGAAGGAGAAGGAGAAGGTGAAGTCTGGAGGGCGCAGCAGAAGAAGCAGAAGAAGGAGAATGAGAAGGTGAAGTCTGGAGGGTGAATCAGAAGAAGCAGAAGAAGGAGAAGGAGAAGGTGAAGTCTGGAGGGTGAATCAGAAGAAGTAGAAGAAGGAGAAGGAGAAGGTGAAGTCTGGAGGGTGAAGCAGAAGAAGTAGAAGAAGGAGAAGGAGAAGGTGAAGTCAGGAGGGTGAATCAGAAGAAGTAGAAGAAGGAGAAGGAGAAGGTGAAGTCAGGAGGGTGAATCAGAAGAAGCAGAAGAAGGAGAAGGAGAAGGTGAAGTCTGGAGGGTGAATCAGAAGAATCAGAAGAAGGAGAAGGAGAAGGTGAAGTCTGGAGGGTGAATCAGGAGAAGCAGAAGAAAGAGAAGGAGAAGGTGAAGTCTGGAGGGTGAAGCAGAAGAAACAAAAAAAGGAGAAGGAGAAGGTGAAGACTGGAGGGTGAATCAGAAGAAGTAGAAGAAGGAGAAGGAGAAGGTGAAGTCTGGAGGGTGAATCAGAAGAAGTGGAAGAAGGAGAAGGAGAAGTTGAAGTCTGGAGGGTGAATCAGAAGAAGCAGAAGAAGGAGAAGGAGAAGGTGAAGTCTGGATGGTGAATCAGAAGAAGCAGAAGAAGGAGAAGGAGAAGATGAAGTCTGGAGGGTGAATCAGAAGAAGTAGAAGAAGGAGAAGGAGAAGGTAAAGTCTGGAGGGTGAATCAGAAGAAGTAGAAGAAGGAGAAGGAGAAGATGAAGTCTGGAGGGTGAATCAGAAGAAACAGAAGAAGGAGAAGGAGAAGGTGAAGTCTGGAGGGTGAATCAGAAGAAGTAGAAGAAGGAGAAGGAGAAGGTGTAGTCTGGAGGGTGAATCAGAAGAAGTAGACGAAGGAGAAGGAGAAGGTGAAGTCTGGAGGGTGAATCAGAAGAAGCAGAAGAAGGAGAAGGAGAAGGTGAAGTCTGGAGGGTGAATCAGAAGAAGTAGAAGAAGGAGAAGGAGAAGGTGAAGTCTGGAGGGTGAATCAGAAGAAGCAGAAGAAGGAGAAGGAGAAGGTGAAGTCTGGAGGGTGAATCAGAAGAAGCAGAAGAAGGAGAAGGAGAAGGTGAAGTCTGGAGGGTGAATCAGAAGAAGCAGAATAAGGAGAAGGAGAAGGTGATGTCTGGAGGGTGAATCAGAAGAAGCAGAAGAAGGAGAAGGAGAAGGTGAAGTCTGGAGGGTGAATCAGAAGAAGTAGAAGAAGGAGAAGGAGAAGGTGAAGTCTGGAGGGTGAATCAGAAGAAGTATAAGAAGGAGAAGGAGAAGGTGAAGTCTGGAGGGTGAATCAGAAGAAGTAGAAGAAGGAGAAGGAGAAGGTGAAGTCTGGAGGGTGAAGCAGAAGAAGAAGATGAAGGAGAAGGAGAAGGTGAATTCAGGAGGGTGAATCAGAAGAAGTAGAAGAAGGAGAAGGAGAAGGTGAGTTCTGGAGGGTGAATCAGAAGAAGCAGAAGAAGGAGAAGGAGAAGGTGAAGTCTGGAGGGTGAATCAGAAGAATCAGAAGAAGGAGAAGGAGAAGGTGAAGTCTGGAGGGTGAATCAGAAGAAGAAGAAGAAAGAGAAGGAGAAGGTGAAGTCTGGAGGGTGAAGCAGAAGAAACAGAAGAAGGAGAAGGAGAAGGTGAAGACTGGAGGGTGAATCAGAAGAAGTAGAAGAAGGAGAAGGAGAAGGTGAAGTCTGGAGGGTGAATCAGAAGAAGTAGAAGAAGGAGAAGGAGAAGGTGAAGTCAGGACGGTGAAGCAGAAGAAGCAGAAGAAGGAGAAGGAGAAGGTGAGGTCTGGAGGGTGAAGCAGAAGAAGCAGAAGAAGGAGAAGGAGAAGGTGAAGTCTGGAGGGTGAATCAGAAGAAGCAGAATAAGGAGAAGGAGAAGGTGAAGTCTGGAGGGTGAATCAGAAGAAGCAGAAGAAGGAGAAGGAGAAGGTGAAGTCTGGAGGGTGAATCAGAAGAAGTAGAAGAAGGAGAAGGAGAAGGTGAAGTCTGGAGGGTGAATCAGAAGAAGTATAAGAAGGAGAAGGAGAAGGTGAAGTCTGGAGGGTGAATCAGAAGAAGTAGAAGAAGGAGAAGGAGAAGGTGAAGTCTGGAGGGTGAAGCAGAAGAAGAAGATGAAGGAGAAGGAGAAGGTGAATTCAGGAGGGTGAATCAGAAGAAGTAGAAGAAGGAGAAGGAGAAGGTGAGTTCTGGAGGGTGAATCAGAAGAAGCAGAAGAAGGAGAAGGAGAAGGTGAAGTCTGGAGGGTGAATCAGAAGAAGTAGAAGAAGGAGAAGGAGAAGGTGAAGTCTGGAGGGTGAATCAGAAGAAGTAGAAGAAGGAGAAGGTGAAGGTGAAGTCTGGAGGGTGAATCAGAAGAAGCAGAAGAAGGAGAAGGAGAAGGTGAAGTCAGGAGGGTGAATCAGAAGAAGCAGAAGAAGGAGAAGGAGAAGGTGAATTTAGGAGGGTGATACAGAAGATGCAGAAGAAGGAGAAGGAGCAGGTGAAGTCAGGGGGGTGTAGCAGAAGAAGTAGAAGAAGGAGAAGGAGAAGGTGAAGTCAGGACGGTGAAGCAGAAGAAGCAGAAGAAGGAGAAGGAGAAGGTGAAGCCTGGAGGGCGCAGCAGAAGAAGCAGAAGAAGGAGAAGGAGAAGGTGAAGTCTGGAGTGTGAAGCAGAAGAAGCAGAAGAAGGAGAAGGAGAAGGTGAAGTCTGGAGGGCGCAGCAGAAGAAGCAGAAGAAGGAGAATGAGAAGGTGAAGTCTGGAGGGTGAATCAGAAGAAGCAGAAGAAGGAGAAGGAGAAGGTGAAGTCTGGAGGGTGAATCAGAAGAAGTAGAAGAAGGAGAAGGAGAAGGTGAAGTCTGGAGGGTGAAGCAGAAGAAGTAGAAGAAGGAGAAGGAGAAGGTGAAGTCAGGAGGGTGAATCAGAAGAAGTAGAAGAAGGAGAAGGAGAAGGTGAAGTCAGGAGGGTGAATCAGAAGAAGCAGAAGAAGGAGAAGGAGAAGGTGAAGTCTGGAGGGTGAATCAGAAGAATCAGAAGAAGGAGAAGGAGAAGGTGAAGTCTGGAGGGTGAATCAGAAGAAGCAGAAGAAAGAGAAGGAGAAGGTGAAGTCTGGAGGGTGAAGCAGAAGAAACAAAAAAAGGAGAAGGAGAAGGTGAAGACTGGAGGGTGAATCAGAAGAAGTAGAAGAAGGAGAAGGAGAAGGTGAAGTCTGGAGGGTGAATCAGAAGAAGTGGAAGAAGGAGAAGGAGAAGTTGAAGTCTGGAGGGTGAATCAGAAGAAGCAGAAGAAGGAGAAGGAGAAGGTGAAGTCTGGATGGTGAATCAGAAGAAGCAGAAGAAGGAGAAGGAGAAGATGAAGTCTGGAGGGTGAATCAGAAGAAGTAGAAGAAGGAGAAGGAGAAGGTAAAGTCTGGAGGGTGAATCAGAAGAAGTAGAAGAAGGAGAAGGAGAAGATGAAGTCTGGAGGGTGAATCAGAAGAAACAGAAGAAGGAGAAGGAGAAGGTGAAGTCTGGAGGGTGAATCAGAAGAAGTAGAAGAAGGAGAAGGAGAAGGTGTAGTCTGGAGGGTGAATCAGAAGAAGTAGACGAAGGAGAAGGAGAAGGTGAAGTCTGGAGGGTGAATCAGAAGAAGCAGAAGAAGGAGAAGGAGAAGGTGAAGTCTGGAGGGTGAATCAGAAGAAGTAGAAGAAGGAGAAGGAGAAGGTGAAGTCTGGAGGGTGAATCAGAAGAAGCAGAAGAAGGAGAAGGAGAAGGTGAAGTCTGGAGGGTGAATCAGAAGAAGCAGAAGAAGGAGAAGGAGAAGGTGAAGTCTGGAGGGTGAATCAGAAGAAGCAGAATAACGAGAAGGAGAAGGTGATGTCTGGAGGGTGAATCAGAAGAAGCAGAAGAAGGAGAAGGAGAAGGTGAAGTCTGGAGGGTGAATCAGAAGAAGTAGAAGAAGGAGAAGGAGAAGGTGAAGTCTGGAGGGTGAATCAGAAGAAGTATAAGAAGGAGAAGGAGAAGGTGAAGTCTGGAGGGTGAATCAGAAGAAGTAGAAGAAGGAGAAGGAGAAGGTGAAGTCTGGAGGGTGAAGCAGAAGAAGAAGATGAAGGAGAAGGAGAAGGTGAATTCAGGAGGGTGAATCAGAAGAAGTAGAAGAAGGAGAAGGAGAAGGTGAGTTCTGGAGGGTGAATCAGAAGAAGCAGAAGAAGGAGAAGGAGAAGGTGAAGTCTGGAGGGTGAATCAGAAGAATCAGAAGAAGGAGAAGGAGAAGGTGAAGTCTGGAGGGTGAATCAGAAGAAGCAGAAGAAAGAGAAGGAGAAGGTGAAGTCTGGAGGGTGAAGCAGAAGAAACAGAAGAAGGAGAAGGAGAAGGTGAAGACTGGAGGGTGAATCAGAAGAAGTAGAAGAAGGAGAAGGAGAAGGTGAAGTCTGGAGGGTGAATCAGAAGAAGTAGAAGAAGGAGAAGGAGAAGGTGAAGTCAGGACGGTGAAGCAGAAGAAGCAGAAGAAGGAGAAGGAGAAGGTGAGGTCTGGAGGGTGAAGCAGAAGAGGCAGAAGAAGGAGAAGGAGAAGGTGAAGTCTGGAGGGTGAATCAGAAGAAGCAGAATAAGGAGAAGGAGAAGGTGAAGTCTGGAGGGTGAATCAGAAGAAGCAGAAGAAGGAGAAGGAGAAGGTGAAGTCTGGAGGGTGAATCAGAAGAAGTAGAAGAAGGAGAAGGAGAAGGTGAAGTCTGGAGGGTGAATCAGAAGAAGTATAAGAAGGAGAAGGAGAAGGTGAAGTCTGGAGGGTGAATCAGAAGAAGTAGAAGAAGGAGAAGGAGAAGGTGAAGTCTGGAGGGTGAAGCAGAAGAAGAAGATGAAGGAGAAGGAGAAGGTGAATTCAGGAGGGTGAATCAGAAGAAGTAGAAGAAGGAGAAGGAGAAGGTGAGTTCTGGAGGGTGAATCAGAAGAAGCAGAAGAAGGAGAAGGAGAAGGTGAAGTCTGGAGGGTGAATCAGAAGAAGTAGAAGAAGGAGAAGGAGAAGGTGAAGTCTGGAGGGTGAATCAGAAGAAGTAGAAGAAGGAGAAGGTGAAGGTGAAGTCTGGAGGGTGAATCAGAAGAAGTAGAAGAAGGAGAAGGAGAAGGTGTAGTCTGGAGGGTGAATCAGAAGAAGTAGACGAAGGAGAAGGAGAAGGTGAAGTCTGGAGGGTGAATCAGAAGAAGCAGAAGGAGAAGGAGAAGGTGAAGTCTGGAGGGTGAATCAGAAGAAGTAGAAGAAGGAGAAGGAGAAGGTGAAGTCTGGAGGGTGAATCAGAAGAAGCAGAAGAAGGAGAAGGAGAAGGTGAAGTCTGGAGGGTGAATCAGAAGAAGCAGAAGAAGGAGAAGGAGAAGGTGAAGTCTGGAGGGTGAATCAGAAGAAGCAGAATAAGGAGAAGGAGAAGGTGAAGTCTGGAGGGTGAATCAGAAGAAGCAGAAGAAGGAGAAGGAGAAGGTGAAGTCTGGAGGGTGAATCAGAAGAAGTAGAAGAAGGAGAAGGAGAAGGTGAAGTCTGGAGGGTGAATCAGAAGAAGTATAAGAAGGAGAAGGAGAAGGTGAAGTCTGGAGGGTGAATCAGAAGAAGTAGAAGAAGGAGAAGGAGAAGGTGAAGTCTGGAGGGTGAAGCAGAAGAAGAAGATGAAGGAGAAGGAGAAGGTGAATTCAGGAGGGTGAATCAGAAGAAGTAGAAGAAGGAGAAGGAGAAGGTGAGTTCTGGAGGGTGAATCAGAAGAAGGAGAAGGAGAAGGTGAAGTCTGGAGGGTGAATCAGAAGAATCAGAAGAAGGAGAAGGAGAAGGTGAAGTCTGGAGGGTGAATCAGAAGAAGCAGAAGAAAGAGAAGGAGAAGGTGAAGTCTGGAGGGTGAAGCAGAAGAAACAGAAGAAGGAGAAGGAGAAGGTGAAGACTGGAGGGTGAATCAGAAGAAGTAGAAGAAGGAGAAGGAGAAGGTGAAGTCTGGAGGGTGAATCAGAAGAAGCAGAAGAAGGAGAAGGAGAAGGTGAAGTCAGGACGGTGAAGCAGAAGAAGCAGAAGAAGGAGAAGGAGAAGGTGAGGTCTGGAGGGTGAAGCAGAAGAAGCAGAAGAAGGAGAAGGAGAAGGTGAAGTCTGGAGGGTGAATCAGAAGAAGCAGAATAAGGAGAAGGAGAAGGTGAAGTCTGGAGGGTGAATCAGAAGAAGGAGAAGGAGAAGGTGAAGTCTGGAGGGTGAATCAGAAGAAGTAGAAGAAGGAGAAGGAGAAGGTGAAGTCTGGAGGGTGAATCAGAAGAAGTAGAAGAAGGACAGAAGAAGAAGATGAAGGAGAAGGAGAAGGTGAATTCAGGAGGGTGAATCAGAAGAAGTAGAAGAAGGAGAAGGAGAAGGTGAGTTCTGGAGGGTGAATCAGAAGAAGCAGAAGAAGGAGAAGGAGAAGGTGAAGTCTGGAGGGTGAATCAGAAGAATCAGAAGAAGGAGAAGGAGAAGGTGAAGTCTGGAGGGTGAATCAGAAGAAGCAGAAGAAAGAGAAGGAGAAGGTGAAGTCTGGAGGGTGAAGCAGATGAAACAGAAGAAGGAGAAGGAGAAGGTGAAGACTGGAGGGTGAATCAGAAGAAGTAGAAGAAGGAGAAGGAGAAGGTGAAGTCTGGAGGGTGAATCAGAAGAAGCAGAAGAAGGAGAAGGAGAAGGTGAAGTCAGGACGGTGAAGCAGAAGATGCAGAAGAAGGAGAAGGAGAAGGTGAGGTCTGGAGGGTGAATCAGAAGAAGCAGAAGAAGGAGAAGGAGAAGGTGAAGTCTGGAGGGTGAATCAGAAGAAGCAGAAGAAGGAGAAGGAGAAGGTGAAGTCTGGAGGGTGAATCAGAAGAAGCAGAAGAAGGAGAAGGAGAAGGTGAAGTCAGGAGGGTGAATCAGAAGAAGCAGAAGAAGGACAAGGAGAAGGTGAATTTAGGAGGGTGAATCAGAAGAAGCAGAAGAAGGAGAAGGAGCAGGTGAAGTCAGGGGGGTGTAGCAGAAGAAGTAGAAGAAGGAGAAGGAGAAGGTGAAGTCAGGACGGTGAAGCAGAAGAAGCAGAAGAAGGAGAAGGAGAAGGTGAAGCCTGGAGGGCCCAGCAGAAGAAGCAGAAGAAGGAGAAGGAGAAGGTGAAGTCTGGAGTGTGAAGCAGAAGAAGCAGAAGAAGGAGAAGGAGAAGGTGAAGTCTGGAGGGCGCATCAGAAGAAGCAGAAGAAGGAGAATGAGAAGGTGAAGTCTGGAGGGTGAATCAGAAGAAGAAGAAGAAGGAGAAGGAGAAGGTGAAGTCTGGAGGGTGAATCAGAAGAAGTAGAAGAAGGAGAAGGAGAAGGTGAAGTCTGGAGGGTGAAGCAGAAGAAGTAGAAGAAGGAGAAGGAGAAGATGAAGTCTGGAGGGTGAATCAGAAGAAGTAGAAGAAGGAGAAGGAGAAGGTGAAGTCTGGAGGGTGAATCAGAAGAAGTAGAAGAAGGAGAAGGAGAAGATGAAGTCTGGAGGGTGAATCAGAAGAAACAGAAGAAGGAGAAGGAGAAGGTGAAGTCTGGAGGGTGAATCAGAAGAAGTAGAAGAAGGAGAAGGAGAAGGTGTAGTCTGGAGGGTGAATCAGAAGAAGTAGACGAAGGAGAAGGAGAAGGTGAAGTCTGGAGGGTGAATCAGAAGAAGCAGAAGAAGGAGAAGGAGAAGGTGAAGTCTGGAGGGTGAATCAGAAGCAGTAGAAGAAGGAGAAGGAGAAGGTGAAGTCTGGAGGGTGAATCAGAAGAAGCAGAAGAAGGAGAAGGAGAAGGTGAAGTCTGGAGGGTGAATCAGAAGAAGCAGAAGAAGGAGAAGGAGAAGGTGAAGTCTGGAGGGTGAATCACAAGAAGCAGAATAAGGAGAAGGAGAAGGTGAAGTCTGGAGGGTGAATCAGAAGAAGCAGAAGAAGGAGAAGGAGAAGGTGAAGTCTGGAGGGTGAATCAGAAGAAGTAGAAGAAGGAGAAGGAGAAGGTGAAGTCTGGAGGGTGAATCAGAAGAAGTATAAGAAGGAGAAGGAGAAGGTGAAGTCTGGAGGGTGAATCAGAAGAAGTAGAAGAAGGAGAAGGAGAAGGTGAAGTCTGGAGGGTGAAGCAGAAGAAGTAGATGAAGGAGAAGGAGAAGGTGAATTCAGGAGGGTGAATCAGAAGAAGTAGAAGAAGGAGAAGGAGAAGGTGAGTTCTGGAGGGTGAATCAGAAGAAGCAGAAGAAGGAGAAGGAGAAGGTGAAGTCTGGAGGGTGAATCAGAAGAATCAGAAGAAGGAGAAGGAGAAGGTGAAGTCTGGAGGGTGAATCAGAAGAAGCAGAAGAAAGAGAAGGAGAAGGTGAAGTCTGGAGGGCGAAGCAGAAGAAACAGAAGAAGGAGAAGGAGAAGGTGAAGACTGGAGGGTGAATCAGAAGAAGTAGAAGAAGGAGAAGGAGAAGGTGAAGTCTGGAGGGTGAATCAGAAGAAGCAGAAGAAGGAGAAGGAGAAGGTGAAGTCAGGACGGTGAAGCAGAAGAAGCAGAAGAAGGAGAAGGAGAAGGTGAAGCCTGGAGGGCGCAGCAGAAGAAGCAGAAGAAGGAGAAGGAGAAGGTGAAGTCTGGAGTGTGAAGCAGAAGAAGCAGAAGAAGGAGAAGGAGAAGGTGAAGTCTGGAGGGCGCAGCAGAAGAAGCAGAAGAAGGAGAATGAGAAGGTGAAGTCTGGAGGGTGAATCAGAAGAAGTAGAAGAAGGAGAAGGAGAAGGTGAAGTCTGGAGGGTGAATCAGAAGAAGTAGAAGAAGGAGAAGGTGAAGGTGAAGTCTGGAGGGTGAATCAGAAGAAGTAGAAGAAGGAGAAGGAGAAGGTGTAGTCTGGAGGGTGAATCAGAAGAAGTAGACGAAGGAGAAGGAGAAGGTGAAGTCTGGAGGGTGAATCAGAAGAAGCAGAAGAAGGAGAAGGAGAAGGTGAAGTCTGGAGGGTGAATCAGAAGAAGTAGAAGAAGGAGAAGGAGAAGGTGAAGTCTGGAGGGTGAATCAGAAGAAGCAGAAGAAGGAGAAGGAGAAGGTGAAGTCTGGAGGGTGAATCAGAAGAAGCAGAAGAAGGAGAAGGAGAAGGTGAAGTCTGGAGGGTGAATCAGAAGAAGCAGAATAAGGAGAAGGAGAAGGTGAAGTCTGGAGGGTGAATCAGAAGAAGTAGAAGAAGGAGAAGGAGAAGGTGAAGTCTGGAGGGTGAATCAGAAGAAGTAGAAGAAGGAGAAGGAGAAGGTGAAGTCTGGAGGGTGAATCAGAAGAAGTATAAGAAGGAGAAGGAGAAGGTGAAGTCTGGAGGGTGAATCAGAAGAACTAGAAGAAGGAGAAGGAGAAGGTGAAGTCTGGAGGGTGAAGCAGAAGAAGAAGATGAAGGAGAAGGAGAAGGTGAATTCAGGAGGGTGAATCAGAAGAAGTAGAAGAAGGAGAAGGAGAAGGTGAGTTCTGGAGGGTGAATCAGAAGAAGCAGAAGAAGGAGAAGGAGAAGGTGAAGTCTGGAGGGTGAATCAGAAGAATCAGAAGAACGAGAAGGAGAAGGTGAAGTCTGGAGGGTGAATCAGAAGAAGCAGAAGAAAGAGAAGGAGAAGGTGAAGTCTGGAGGGTGAAGCAGAAGAAACAGAAGAAGGAGAAGGAGAAGGTGAAGACTGGAGGGTGAATCAGAAGAAGTAGAAGAAGGAGAAGGAGAAGGTGAAGTCTGGAGGGTGAATCAGAAGAAGCAGAAGAAGGAGAAGGAGAAGGTGAAGTCAGGACGGTGAAGCAGAAGAAGCAGAAGAAGGAGAAGGAGAAGGTGAGGTCTGGAGGGTGAAGCAGAAGAAGCAGAAGAAGGAGAAGGAGAAGGTGAAGTCTGGAGGGTGAATCAGAAGAAGCAGAATAAGGAGAAGGAGAAGGTGAAGTCTGGAGGGTGAATCAGAAGAAGCAGAAGAAGGAGAAGGAGAAGGTGAAGTCTGGAGGGTGAATCAGAAGAAGTAGAAGAAGGAGAAGGAGAAGGTGAAGTCTGGAGGGTGAATCAGAAGAAGTATAAGAAGGAGAAGGAGAAGGTGAAGTCTGGAGGGTGAATCAGAAGAAGTAGAAGAAGGACAGAAGAAGAAGATGAAGGAGAAGGAGAAGGTGAATTCAGGAGGGTGAATCAGAAGAAGTAGAAGAAGGAGAAGGAGAAGGTGAGTTCTGGAGGGTGATTCAGAAGAAGCAGAAGAAGGAGAAGGAGAAGGTGAAGTCTAGAGGGTGAATCAGAAGAATCAGAAGAAGGAGAAGGAGAAGGTGAAGTCTGGAGGGTGAATCAGAAGAAGCAGAAGAAAGAGAAGGAGAAGGTGAAGTCTGGAGGGTGAAGCAGAAGAAACAGAAGAAGGAGAAGGAGAAGGTGAAGACTGGAGGGTGAATCAGAAGAAGTAGAAGAAGGAGAAGGAGAAGGTGAAGTCTGGAGGGTGAATCAGAAGAAGCAGAAGAAGGAGAAGGAGAAGGTGAAGTCAGGACGGTGAAGCAGAAGATGCAGAAGAAGGAGAAGGAGAAGGTGAGGTCTGGAGGGTGAATCAGAAGAAGCAGAAGAAGGAGAAGGAGAAGGTGAAGTCTGGAGGGTGAATCAGAAGAAGCAGAAGAAGGAGAAGGAGAAGGTGAAGTCTGGTGGGTGAATCAGAAGAAGCAGAAGAAGGAGAAGGAGAAGGTGAAGTCAGGAGGGTGAATCAGAAGAAGCAGAAGAAGGAGAAGGAGAAGGTGAATTTAGGAGGGTGAATCAGAAGAAGCAGAAGAAGGAGAAGGAGCAGGTGAAGTCAGGGGGGTGTAGCAGAAGACGTAGAAGAAGGAGAAGGAGAAGGTGAAGTCAGGACGGTGAAGCAGAAGAAGCAGAAGAAGGAGAAGGAGAAGGTGAAGCCTGGAGGGCGCAGCAGAAGAAGCAGAAGAAGGAGAAGGAGAAGGTGAAGTCTGGAGTGTGAAGCAGAAGAAGCAGAAGAAGGAGAAGGAGAAGGTGAAGTCTGGAGGGCGCATCAGAAGAAGCAGATGAAGGAGAATGAGAAGGTGAAGTCTGGAGGGTGAATCAGAAGAAGCAGAAGAAGGAGAAGGAGAAGGTGAAGTCTGGAGGGTGAATCAGAAGAAGTAGAAGAAGGAGAAGGAGAAGGTGAAGTCTGGAGGGTGAAGCAGAAGAAGTAGAAGAAGGAGAAGGAGAAGGTGAAGTCAGGAGGGTGAATCAGAAGAAGTAGAAGAAGGAGAAGGAGAAGGTGAAGTCAGGAGGGTGAATCAGAAGAAGCAGAAGAAGGAGAAGGAGAAGGTGAAGTCTGGAGGGTGAATCAGAAGAATCAGAAGAAGGAGAAGGAGAAGGTGAAGTCTGGAGGGTGAATCAGAAGAAGCAGAAGAAAGAGAAGGAGAAGGTGAAGTCTGGAGGGTGAAGCAGAACAAACAAAAAAAGGAGAAGGAGAAGGTGAAGACTGGAGGGTGAATCAGAAGAAGTAGAAGAAGGAGAAGGAGAAGGTGAAGTCTGGAGGGTGAATCAGAAGAAGTGGAAGAAGGAGAAGGAGAAGTTGAAGTCTGGAGGGTGAATCAGAAGAAGCAGAAGAAGGAGAAGGAGAAGGTGAAGTCTGGATGGTGAATCAGAAGAAGCAGAAGAAGGAGAAGGAGAAGATGAAGTCTGGAGGGTGAATCAGAAGAAGTAGAAGAAGGAGAAGGAGAAGGTGAAGTCTGGAGGGTGAATCAGAAGAAGTAGAAGAAGGAGAAGGAGAAGATGAAGTCTGGAGGGTGAATCAGAAGAAACAGAAGAAGGAGAAGGAGAAGGTGAAGTCTGGAGGGTGAATCAGAAGAAGTAGAAGAAGGAGAAGGAGAAGGTGTAGTCTGGAGGGTGAATCAGAAGAAGTAGACGAAGGAGAAGGAGAAGGTGAAGTCTGGAGGGTGAATCAGAAGAAGCAGAAGAAGGAGAAGGAGAAGGTGAAGTCTGGAGGGTGAATCAGAAGCAGTAGAAGAAGGAGAAGGAGAAGGTGAAGTCTGGAGGGTGAATCAGAAGAAGCAGAAGAAGGAGAAGGAGAAGGTGAAGTCTGGAGGGTGAATCAGAAGAAGCAGAAGAAGGAGAAGGAGAAGGTGAAGTCTGGAGGGTGAATCAGAAGAAGCAGAATAAGGAGAAGGAGAAGGTGAAGTCTGGAGGGTGAATCAGAAGAAGCAGAAGAAGGAGAAGGAGAAGGTGAAGTCTGGAGGGTGAATCAGAAGAAGTAGAAGAAGGAGAAGGAGAAGGTGAAGTCTGGAGGGTGAATCAGAAGAAGTATAAGAAGGAGAAGGAGAAGGTGAAGTCTGGAGGGTGAATCAGAAGAAGTAGAAGAAGGAGAAGGAGAAGGTGAAGTCTGGAGGGTGAAGCAGAAGAAGTAGATGAAGGAGAAGGAGAAGGTGAATTCAGGAGGGTGAATCAGAAGAAGTAGAAGAAGGAGAAGGAGAAGGTGAGTTCTGGAGGGTGAATCAGAAGAAGCAGAAGAAGGAGAAGGAGAAGGTGAAGTCTGGAGGGTGAATCAGAAGAATCAGAAGAAGGAGAAGGAGAAGGTGAAGTCTGGAGGGTGAATCAGAAGAAGCAGAAGAAAGAGAAGGAGAAGGTGAAGTCTGGAGGGTGAAGCAGAAGAAACAGAAGAAGGAGAAGGAGAAGGTGAAGACTGGAGGGTGAATCAGAAGAAGTAGAAGAAGGAGAAGGAGAAGGTGAAGTCTGGAGGGTGAATCAGAAGAAGCAGAAGAAGGAGAAGGAGAAGGTGAAGTCAGGACGGTGAAGCAGAAGAAGCAGAAGAAGGAGAAGGAGAAGGTGAAGCCTGGAGGGCGCAGCAGAAGAAGCAGAAGAAGGAGAAGGAGAAGGTGAAGTCTGGAGTGTGAAGCAGAAGAAGCAGAAGAAGGAGAAGGAGAAGGTGAAGTCTGGAGGGCGCAGCAGAAGAAGCAGAAGAAGGAGAATGAGAAGGTGAAGTCTGGAGGGTGAATCAGAAGAAGCAGAAGAAGGAGAAGGAGAAGGTGAAGTCTGGAGGGTGAATCAGAAGAAGTAGAAGAAGGAGAAGGAGAAGGTGAAGTCTGGAGGGTGAAGCAGAAGAAGTAGAAGAAGGAGAAGGAGAAGGTGAAGTCAGGAGGGTGAATCAGAAGAAGTAGAAGAAGGAGAAGGAGAAGGTGAAGTCAGGAGGGTGAATCAGAAGAAGCAGAAGAAGGAGAAGGAGAAGGTGAAGTCTGGAGGGTGAATCAGAAGAATCAGAAGAAGAAGGAGAAGGTGAAGTCTGGAGGGTGAATCAGAAGAAGCAGAAGAAAGAGAAGGAGAAGGTGAAGTCTGGAGGGTGAAGCAGAAGAAACAAAAAAAGGAGAAGGAGAAGGTGAAGACTGGAGGGTGAATCAGAAGACGTAGAACAAGGAGAAGGAGAAGGTGAAGTCTGGAGGGTGAATCAGAAGAAGTGGAAGAAGGAGAAGGAGAAGTTGAAGTCTGGAGGGTGAATCAGAAGAAGCAGAAGAAGGAGAAGGAGAAGGTGAAGTCTGGAGGGTGAATCAGAAGAAGCAGAAGAAGGAGAAGGAGAAGATGAAGTCTGGAGGGTGAATCAGAAGAAGTAGAAGAAGGAGAAGGAGAAGGTGAAGTCTGGAGGGTGAATCAGAAGAAGTAGAAGAAGGAGAAGGAGAAGGTGAAGTCTGGAGGGTGAAGCAGAAGAAATAGAAGAAGGAGAAGGAGAAGGTGAAGTCAGGAGGGTGAATCAGAAGAAGTAGAAGAAGGAGAAGGAGAAGGTGAAGTCAGGAGGGTGAATCAGAAGAAGCAGAAGAAGGAGAAGGAGAAGGTGAAGTCTGGAGGGTGAATCAGAAGAATCAGAAGAAGGAGAAGGAGAAGGTGAAGTCTGGAGGGTGAATCAGAAGAAGCAGAAGAAAGAGAAGTAGAAGGTGAAGTCTGGAGGGTGAAGCAGAAGAAACAAAAAAAGGAGAAGGAGAAGGTGAAGACTGGAGGGTGAATCAGAAGAAGTAGAAGAAGGAGAAGGAGAAGGTGAAGTCTGGAGGGTGAATCAGAAGAAGTGGAAGAAGGAGAAGGAGAAGTTGAAGTCTGGAGGGTGAATCAGAAGAGGCATAAGAAGGAGAAGGAGAAGGTGAAGTCTGGAGGGTGAATCAGAAGAAGCAGAAGAAGGAGAAGGAGAAGATGAAGTCTGGAGGGTGAATCAGAAGAAGGAGAAGAAGGAGAAGGAGAAGGTGAAGTCTGGAGGGTGAATCAGAAGAAGTAGAAGAAGGAGAAGGAGAAGATGAAGTCTGGAGGGTGAATCAGATGAAACAGAAGAAGGAGAAGGAGAAGGTGAAGTCTGGAGGGTGAATCAGAAGAAGTAGAAGAAGGAGAAGGAGAAGGTGTAGTCTGGAGGGTGAATCAGAAGAAGTAGACGAAGGAGAAGGAGAAGGTGAAGTCTGGAGGGTGAATCAGAAGAAGCAGAAGAAGGAGAAGGAGAAGGTGAAGTCTGGAGGGTGAATCAGAAGAAGTAGAAGAAGGAGAAGGAGAAGGTGAAGTCTGGAGGGTGAATCAGAAGAAGCAGAAGAAGGAGAAGGAGAAGGTGAAGTCTGGAGGGTGAATCAGAAGAAGCAGAAGAAGGAGAAGGAGAAGGTGAAGTCTGGAGGGTGAATCAGAAGAAGCAGAAGAAGGAGAAGGAGAAGGTGAAGTCTGGAGGGTGAATCAGAAGAAGCAGAATAAGGAGAAGGAGAAGGTGAAGTCTGGAGGGTGAATCAGAAGAAGCAGAAGAAGGAGAAGGAGAAGGTGAAGTCTGGAGGATGAATCAGAAGAAGTAGAAGAAGGAGAAGGAGAAGGTGAAGTCTGGAGGGTGAATCAGAAGAAGTAGAAGAAGGAGAAGGAGAAGGTGAAGTCTGGAGGGTGAATCAGAAGAAGTAGAAGAAGGAGAAGGAGAAGGTGAAGTCTGGAGGGTGAAGCAGAAGAAGTAGAAGAAGGAGAAGGAGAAGGTGAAGTCAGGAGGGTGAATCAGAAGAAGTAGAAGAAGGAGAAGGAGAAGGTGAAGTCAGGAGGGTGAAGCAGAAGAAGCAGAAGAAGGAGAAGGAGAAGGTGAAGTCTGGAGGGTGAAGCAGAAGAAGCAGAAGAAGGAGAAGGAGAAGGTGAATTCTGGAGGGTGAATCAGAAGAAGCAGAAGAAGGAGAAGGAGAAGGTGAAGTCTGGAGGGTGAATCAGAAGAAGCAGAAGAAGGAGAAGGAGAAGTTGAAGTCAGGAGGGTGAATCAGAAGAAGCAGAAGAAGGAGAAGGAGAAGGTGAATTTAGGAGGGTGAATCAGAAGAAGCAGAAGAAGGAGAAGGAGCAGGTGAAGTCAGGGGGGTGTCGCAGAAGAAGTAGAAGAAGGAGAAGGAGAAGGTGAAGTCAGGACTGTGAAGCAGAAGAAGCAGAAGAAGGAGAAGGAGAAGGTGAAGCCTGGAGGGCGCAGCAGAAGAAGCAGAAGAAGGAGAAGGAGAAGGTGAAGTCTGGAGTGTGAAGCAGAAGAAGCAGAAGAAGGAGAATGAGAAGGTGAAGTCTGGAGGGTGAATCAGAAGAAGTAGAAGAAGGAGAAGGAGAAGGTGAAGTCAGGAGGGTGAATCAGAAGAAGTAGAAGAAGGAGAAGGAGAAGGTGAAGTCAGGAGGGTGAATCAGAAGAAGCAGAAGAAGGAGAAGGAGAAGGTGAAGTCTGGAGGGCGAATCAGAAGAAACAGAAGAAAGAGAAGGAGAAGGTGAAGTCTGGAGGGTGAATCAGAAGAAGCAGAAGAAGGAGAAGGAGAAGGTGAAGTCTGGAGGTTGAATCAGAAGACGCAGAATAACGAGAAGGAGAAGGTGAAGTCTGGAGGGTGAATCCGAAGAAGCAGAATAAGGAGAAGGAGAAGGTGAAGTCTGGAGGGTGAATCAGAAGAAGCAGAAGAAGGAGAAGGAGAAGGTGAAGTCTGGAGGGTGAATCAGAAGAGGTAGAAGAAGGAGAAGGAGAAGGTGAAGTCTGGAGGGTGAAGCAGAAGAAGGAGAAGAAGGAGAAGGAGAAGGTGAAGTCAGGAGGGTGAATCAGAAGAAGTAGAAGAAGGAGAAGGAGAAGGTGAAGCCAGGAGGGTGAATCAGAAGAAGCAGAAGAAGGAGAAGGAGAAGGTGAAGTCTGGAGGGTGAATCAGAAGAAGCAGAAGAAGGAGAAGGAGAAGGTGAAGTCTGGAGGGTGAATCAGAAGAAGCAGAAGAAGGAGAAGGAGAAGATGAAGTCTGGAGGGTGAATCAGAAGAAGTAGAAGAAGGAGAAGGAGAAGGTGAAGTCTGGAGGATGAATCAGAAGAAGTAGAAGAAGGAGAAGGAGAAGGTGAAGTCTGGAGGGTGAAGCAGAAGAAGTAGAAGAAGGAGAAGGAGAAGGTGAAGTCTGGAGGGTGAAGCAGAAGAAGTAGAAGAAGGAGAAGGAGAAGGTGAAGTCAGGAGGGTGAATCAGAAGAAGTAGAAGAAGGAGAAGGAGAAGGTGAAGTCAGGAGGGTGAAGCAGAAGAAGCAGAAGAAGGAGAAGGAGAAGGTGAAGTCTGGAGGGTGAAGCAGAAGAAGCAGAAGAAGGAGAAGGAGAAGGTGAATTCTGGAGGGTGAATCAGAAGAAGCAGAAGAAGGAGAAGGAGAAGGTGAAGTCTGGAGGGTGAATCAGAAGAAGCAGAAGAAGGAGAAGGAGAAGTTGAAGTCAGGAGGGTGAATCAGAAGAAGCAGAAGAAGGAGAAGGAGAAGGTGAATTTAGGAGGGTGAATCAGAAGAAGCAGAAGAAGGAGAAGGAGCAGGTGAAGTCAGGGGGGTGTCGCAGAAGAAGTAGAAGAAGGAGAAGGAGAAGGTGAAGTCAGGACTGTGAAGCAGAAGAAGCAGAAGAAGGAGAAGGAGAAGGTGAAGCCTGGAGGGCGCAGCAGAAGAAGCAGAAGAAGGAGAAGGAGAAGGTGAAGTCTGGAGTGTGAAGCAGAAGAAGCAGAAGAAGGAGAATGAGAAGGTGAAGTCTGGAGGGTGAATCAGAAGAAGTAGAAGAAGGAGAAGGAGAAGGTGAAGTCAGGAGGGTGAATCAGAAGAAGTAGAAGAAGGAGAAGGAGAAGGTGAAGTCAGGAGGGTGAATCAGAAGAAGCAGAAGAAGGAGAAGGAGAAGGTGTAGTCTGGAGGGCGAATCAGAAGAAACAGAAGAAAGAGAAGGAGAAGGTGAAGTCTGGAGGGTGAATCAGAAGAAGCAGAAGAAGGAGAAGGAGAAGGTGAAGTCTGGAGGTTGAATCAGAAGAAGCAGAATAACGAGAAGGAGAAGGTGAAGTCTGGACGGTGAATCCGAAGAAGCAGAATAAGGAGAAGGAGAAGGTGAAGTCTGGAGGGTGAATCAGAAGAAGCAGAAGAAGGAGAAGGAGAAGGTGAAGTCTGGAGGGTGAATCAGAAGAGGTAGAAGAAGGAGAAGGAGAAGGTGAAGTCTGGAGGGTGAAGCAGAAGAAGGAGAAGAAGGAGAAGGAGAAGGTGAAGTCAGGAGGGTGAATCAGAAGAAGTAGAAGAAGGAGAAGGAGAAGGTGAAGCCAGGAGGGTGAATCAGAAGAAGCAGAAGAAGGAGAAGGAGAAGGTGAAGTCTGGAGGGTGAATCAGAAGAAGCAGAAGAAGGAGAAGGAGAAGGTGAAGTCTGGAGGGTGAATCAGAAGAAGCAGAAGAAGGAGAAGGAGAAGATGAAGTCTGGAGGGTGAATCAGAAGAAGTAGAAGAAGGAGAAGGAGAAGGTGAAGTCTGGAGGGTGAATCAGAAGAAGTAGAAGAAGGAGAAGGAGAAGGTGAAGTCTGGAGGGTGAAGCAGAAGAAATAGAAGAAGGAGAAGGAGAAGGTGAAGTCAGGAGGGTGAATCAGAAGAAGTAGAAGAAGGAGAAGGAGAAGGTGAAGTCAGGAGGGTGAATCAGAAGAAGCAGAAGAAGGAGAAGGAGAAGGTGAAGTCTGGAGGGTGAATCAGAAGAATCAGAAGAAGGAGAAGGAGAAGGTGAAGTCTGGAGGGTGAATCAGAAGAAGCAGAAGAAAGAGAAGGAGAAGGTGAAGTCTGGAGGGTGAAGCAGAAGAAACAAAAAAAGGAGAAGGAGAAGGTGAAGACTGGAGGGTGAATCAGAAGAAGTAGAAGAAGGAGAAGGAGAAGGTGAAGTCTGGAGGGTGAATCAGAAGAAGTGGAAGAAGGAGAAGGAGAAGTTGAAGTCTGGAGGGTGAATCAGAAGAAGCAGAAGAAGGAGAAGGAGAAGGTGAAGTCTGGAGGGTGAATCAGAAGAAGCAGAAGAAGGAGAAGGAGAAGATGAAGTCTGGAGGGTGAATCAGAAGAAGTAGAAGAAGGAGAAGGAGAAGGTGAAGTCTGGAGGGTGATTCAGAAGAAGTAGAAGAAGGAGAAGGAGAAGATGAAGTCTGGAGGGTGAATCAGATGAAACAGAAGAAGGAGAAGGAGAAGGTGAAGTCTGGAGGGTGAATCAGAAGAAGTAGAAGAAGGAGAAGGAGAAGGTGTAGTCTGGAGGGTGAATCAGAAGAAGTAGACGAAGGAGAAGGAGAAGGTGAAGTCTGGAGGGTGAATCAGAAGAAGCAGAAGAAGGAGAAGGAGAAGGTGAAGTCTGGAGGGTGAATCAGAAGAAGTAGAAGAAGGAGAAGGAGAAGGTGAAGTCTGGAGGGTGAATCAGAAGAAGCAGAAGAAGGAGAAGGAGAAGGTGAAGTCTGGAGGGTGAATCAGAAGAAGCAGAAGAAGGAGAAGGAGAAGGTGAAGTCTGGAGGGTGAATCAGAAGAAGCAGAATAAGGAGAAGTAGAAGGTGAAGTCAGGAGGGTGAAGCAGAAGAAGCAGAAGAAGGAGAAGGAGAAGGTGAAGTCTGGAGGGTGAAGCAGAAGAAGCAGAAGAAGGAGAAGGAGAAGGTGAATTCTGGAGGGTGAATCAGAAGAAGCAGAAGAAGGAGAAGGAGAAGGTGAAGTCTGGAGGGTGAATCAGAAGAAGCAGAAGAAGGAGAAGGAGAAGTTGAAGTCAGGAGGGTGAATCAGAAGAAGCAGAAGAAGGAGAAGGAGAAGGTGAATTTAGGAGGGTGAATCAGAAGAAGCAGAAGAAGGAGAAGGAGCAGGTGAAGTCAGGGGGGTGTCGCAGAAGAAGTAGAAGAAGGAGAAGGAGAAGGTGAAGTCAGGACTGTGAAGCAGAAGAAGCAGAAGAAGGAGAAGGAGAAGGTGAAGCCTGGAGGGCGCAGCAGAAGAAGCAGAAGAAGGAGAAGGAGAAGGTGAAGTCTGGAGTGTGAAGCAGAAGAAGCAGAAGAAGGAGAATGAGAAGGTGAAGTCTGGAGGGTGAATCAGAAGAAGTAGAAGAAGGAGAAGGAGAAGGTGAAGTCAGGAGGGTGAATCAGAAGAAGTAGAAGAAGGAGAAGGAGAAGGTGAAGTCAGGAGGGTGAATCAGAAGAAGCAGAAGAAGGAGAAGGAGAAGGTGTAGTCTGGAGGGCGAATCAGAAGAAACAGAAGAAAGAGAAGGAGAAGGTGAAGTCTGGAGGGTGAATCAGAAGAAGCAGAAGAAGGAGAAGGAGAAGGTGAAGTCTGGAGGTTGAATCAGAAGAAGCAGAATAACGAGAAGGAGAAGGTGAAGTCTGGAGGGTGAATCCGAAGAAGCAGAATAAGGAGAAGGAGAAGGTGAAGTCTGGAGGGTGAATCAGAAGAAGCAGAAGAAGGAGAAGGAGAAGGTGAAGTCTGGAGGGTGAATCAGAAGAGGTAGAAGAAGGAGAAGGAGAAGGTGAAGTCTGGAGGGTGAAGCAGAAGAAGGAGAAGAAGGAGAAGGAGAAGGTGAAGTCAGGAGGGTGAATCAGAAGAAGTAGAAGAAGGAGAAGGAGAAGGTGAAGCCAGGAGGGTGAATCAGAAGAAGCAGAAGAAGGAGAAGGAGAAGGTGAAGTCTGGAGGGTGAATCAGAAGAAGCAGAAGAAGGAGAAGGAGAAGGTGAAGTCTGGAGGGTGAATCAGAAGAAGCAGAAGAAGGAGAAGGAGAAGATGAAGTCTGGAGGGTGAATCAGAAGAAGTAGAAGAAGGAGAAGGAGAAGGTGAAGTCTGGAGGGTGAATCAGAAGAAGTAGAAGAAGGAGAAGGAGAAGGTGAAGTCTGGAGGGTGAAGCAGAAGAAATAGAAGAAGGAGAAGGAGAAGGTGAAGTCAGGAGGGTGAATCAGAAGAAGTAGAAGAAGGAGAAGGAGAAGGTGAAGTCAGGAGGGTGAATCAGAAGAAGCAGAAGAAGGAGAAGGAGAAGGTGAAGTCTGGAGGGTGAATCAGAAGAATCAGAAGAAGGAGAAGGAGAAGGTGAAGTCTGGAGGGTGAATCAGAAGAAGCAGAAGAAAGAGAAGGAGAAGGTGAAGTCTGGAGGGTGAAGCAGAAGAAACAAAAAAAGGAGAAGGAGAAGGTGAAGACTGGAGGGTGAATCAGAAGAAGTAGAAGAAGGAGAAGGAGAAGGTGAAGTCTGGAGGGTGAATCAGAAGAAGTGGAAGAAGGAGAAGGAGAAGTTGAAGTCTGGAGGGTGAATCAGAAGAAGCAGAAGAAGGAGAAGGAGAAGGTGAAGTCTGGAGGGTGAATCAGAAGAAGCAGAAGAAGGAGAAGGAGAAGATGAAGTCTGGAGGGTGAATCAGAAGAAGTAGAAGAAGGAGAAGGAGAAGGTGAAGTCTGGAGGGTGAATCAGAAGAAGTAGAAGAAGGAGAAGGAGAAGATGAAGTCTGGAGGGTGAATCAGATGAAACAGAAGAAGGAGAAGGAGAAGGTGAAGTCTGGAGGGTGAATCAGAAGAAGTAGAAGAAGGAGAAGGAGAAGGTGTAGTCTGGAGGGTGAATCAGAAGAAGTAGACGAAGGAGAAGGAGAAGGTGAAGTCTGGAGGGTGAATCAGAAGAAGCAGAAGAAGGAGAAGGAGAAGGTGAAGTCTGGAGGGTGAATCAGAAGAAGTAGAAGAAGGAGAAGGAGAAGGTGAAGTCTGGAGGGTGAATCAGAAGAAGCAGAAGAAGGAGAAGGAGAAGGTGAAGTCTGGAGGGTGAATCAGAAGAAGCAGAAGAAGGAGAAGGAGAAGGTGAAGTCTGGAGGGTGAATCAGAAGAAGCAGAATAAGGAGAAGTAGAAGGTGAAGTCTGGAGGGTGAATCAGAAGAAGCAGAAGAAGGAGAAGGAGAAGGTGAAGTCTGGAGGGTGAATCAGAAGAAGTAGAAGAAGGAGAAGGAGAAGGTGAAGTCTGGAGGGTGAATCAGAAGAAGTATAAGAAGGAGATGGAGAAGGTGAAGTCTGGAGGGTGAATCAGAAGAAGTAGAAGAAGGAGAAGGAGAAGGTGAAGTCTGGAGGGTGAAGCAGAAGAAGTAGATGAAGGACAAGGAGAAGGTGAAGTCAGGAGGGTGAATCAGAAGAAGTAGAAGAAGGAGAAGGAGAAGGTGAGGTCTGGAGGGTGAATCAGAAGAAGCAGAAGAAGGAGAGGGAGAAGGTGAAGTCTGGAGGGTGAATCAGAAGAATCAGAAGAAGGAGAAGGAGAAGGTGAAGTCTGGAGGGTGAATCAGAAGAAGCAGAAGAAAAAGAAGGAGAAGGTGAAGTCTGGAGGGTGAAGCAGAAGAAACAGAAGAAGGAGAAGGAGAAGGTGAAGACTGGAGGGTGAATCAGAAGAAGTAGAAGAAGGAGAAGAAGAAGGTGAAGTCTGGAGGGTGAATCAGAAGAAGTAGAAGAAGGAGAAGGAGAAGGTGAAGTCTGGAGGGTGAATCAGAAGAAGCAGAAGAAGGAGAAGGAGAAGGTGAAGTCTGGAGGGTGTATCAGAAGAAGTAGAAGAAGGAGAAGGAGAAGGTGTAGTCTGGAGGGTGAATCAGAAGAAGTAGACGAAGGAGAAGGAGAAGGTGAAGTCTGGAGGGTGAATCAGAAGAAGCAGAAGAAGGAGAAGGAGAAGGTGAAGTCTGGAGGGTGAATCAGAAGAAGTAGAAGAAGGAGAAGGAGAAGGTGAAGTCTGGAGGGTGAATCAGAAGAAGCAGAAGAAGGAGAAGGAGAAGGTGAAGTCTGGAGGGTGAATCAGAAGAAGCAGAAGAAGGAGAAGGAGAAGGTGAAGTCTGGAGGGTGAATCAGAAGAAACAGAAGAAGGAGAAGGAGAAGGTGAAGTCTGGAGGGTGAATCAGAAGAAGTAGAAGAAGGAGAAGGAGAAGGTGTAGTCTGGAGGGTGAATCAGAAGAAGTAGACGAAGGAGAAGGAGAAGGTGAAGTCTGGAGGGTGAATCAGAAGAAGTAGAAGAAGTAGAAGGAGAAGGTGAAGTCTGGAGGGTGAATCAGAAGAAACAGAAGAAGGAGAAGGAGAAGGTGAAGTCTGGAGGGTGAATCAGAAGAAGTAGAAGAAGGAGAAGGAGAAGGTGTAGTCTGGAGGGTGAATCAGAAGAAGTAGACGAAGGAGAAGGAGAAGGTGAAGTCTGGAGGGTGAATCAGAAGAAGCAGAAGAAGGAGAAGGAGAAGGTGAAGTCTGGAGGATGAATCAGAAGAAGTAGAAGAAGGAGAAGGAGAAGGTGAAGTCTGGAGGGTGAATCAGAAGAAGTAGAAGAAGGAGAAGGAGAAGGTGAAGTCTGGAGGGTGAATCAGAAGAAGTAGAAGAAGGAGAAGGAGAAGGTGAAGTCTGGAGGGTGAAGCAGAAGAAGTAGAAGAAGGAGAAGGAGAAGGTGAAGTCAGGAGGGTGAATCAGAAGAAGTAGAAGAAGGAGAAGGAGAAGGTGAAGTCAGGAGGGTGAAGCAGAAGAAGCAGAAGAAGGAGAAGGAGAAGGTGAAGTCTGGAGGGTGAAGCAGAAGAAGCAGAAGAAGGAGAAGGAGAAGGTGAATTCTGGAGGGTGAATCAGAAGAAGCAGAAGAAGGAGAAGGAGAAGGTGAAGTCTGGAGGGTGAATCAGAAGAAGCAGAAGAAGGAGAAGGAGAAGTTGAAGTCAGGAGGGTGAATCAGAAGAAGCAGAAGAAGGAGAAGGAGAAGATGAATTTAGGAGGGTGAATCAGAAGAAGCAGAAGAAGGAGAAGGAGCAGGTGAAGTCAGGGGGGTGTCGCAGAAGAAGTAGAAGAAGGAGAAGGAGAAGGTGAAGTCAGGACTGTGAAGCAGAAGAAGCAGAAGAAGGAGAAGGAGAAGGTGAAGCCTGGAGGGCGCAGCAGAAGAAGCAGAAGAAGGAGAAGGAGAAGGTGAAGTCTGGAGTGTGAAGCAGAAGAAGCAGAAGAAGGAGAATGAGAAGGTGAAGTCTGGAGGGTGAATCAGAAGAAGTAGAAGAAGGAGAAGGAGAAGGTGAAGTCAGGAGGGTGAATCAGAAGAAGTAGAAGAAGGAGAAGGAGAAGGTGAAGTCAGGAGGGTGAATCAGAAGAAGCAGAAGAAGGAGAAGGAGAAGGTGAAGTCTGGAGGGCGAATCAGAAGAAACAGAAGAAAGAGAAGGAGAAGGTGAAGTCTGGAGGGTGAATCCGAAGAAGCAGAATAAGGAGAAGGAGAAGGTGAAGTCTGGAGGGTGAATCAGAAGAAGCAGAAGAAGGAGAAGGAGAAGGTGAAGTCTGGAGGGTGAATCAGAAGAGGTAGAAGAAGGAGAAGGAGAAGGTGAAGTCTGGAGGGTGAAGCAGAAGAAGGAGAAGAAGGAGAAGGAGAAGGTGAAGTCAGGAGGGTGAATCAGAAGAAGTAGAAGAAGGAGAAGGAGAAGGTGAAGCCAGGAGGGTGAATCAGAAGAAGCAGAAGAAGGAGAAGGAGAAGGTGAAGTCTGGAGGGTGAATCAGAAGAAGCAGAAGAAGGAGAAGGAGAAGGTGAAGTCTGGAGGGTGAATCAGAAGAAGCAGAAGAAGGAGAAGGAGAAGATGAAGTCTGGAGGGTGAATCAGAAGAAGTAGAAGAAGGAGAAGGAGAAGGTGAAGTCTGGAGGGTGAATCAGAAGAAGTAGAAGAAGGAGAAGGAGAAGGTGAAGTCTGGAGGGTGAAGCAGAAGAAATAGAAGAAGGAGAAGGAGAATGTGAAGTCAGGAGGGTGAATCAGAAGAAGTAGAAGAAGGAGAAGGAGAAGGTGAAGTCAGGAGGGTGAATCAGAAGAAGCAGAAGAAGGAGAAGGAGAAGGTGAAGTCTGGAGGGTGAATCAGAAGAATCAGAAGAAGGAGAAGGAGAAGGTGAAGTCTGGAGGGTGAATCAGAAGAAGCAGAAGAAAGAGAAGGAGAAGGTGAAGTCTGGAGGGTGAAGCAGAAGAAACAAAAAAAGGAGAAGGAGAAGGTGAAGACTGGAGGGTGAATCAGAAGAAGTAGAAGAAGGAGAAGGAGAAGATGAAGTCTGGAGGGTGAATCAGAAGAAGTAGAAGAAGGAGAAGGAGAAGGTGAAGTCTGGAGGGTGAATCAGAAGAAGTAGAAGAAGGAGAAGGAGAAGATGAAGTCTGGAGGGTGAATCAGATGAAACAGAAGAAGGAGAAGGAGAAGATGAAGTCTGGAGGGTGAATCAGATGAAACAGAAGAAGGAGAAGGAGAAGGTGAAGTCTGGAGGGTGAATCAGAAGAAGTAGAAGAAGGAGAAGGAGAAGGTGTAGTCTGGAGGGTGAATCAGAAGAAGTAGACGAAGGAGAAGGAGAAGGTGAAGTCTGGAGGGTGAATCAGAAGAAGCAGAAGAAGGAGAAGGAGAAGGTGAAGTCTGGAGGGTGAATCAGAAGAAGTAGAAGAAGGAGAAGGAGAAGGTGAAGTCTGGAGGGTGAATCAGAAGAAGCAGAAGAAGGAGAAGGAGAAGGTGAAGTCTGGAGGGTGAATCAGAAGAAGCAGAAGAAGGAGAAGGAGAAGGTGAAGTCTGGAGGGTGAATCAGAAGAAGCAGAATAAGGAGAAGGAGAAGGTGAAGTCTGGAGGGTGAATCAGAAGAAGCAGAAGAAGGAGAAGGAGAAGGTGAAGTCTGGAGGGTGAATCAGAAGAAGTAGAAGAAGGAGAAGGAGAAGGTGAAGTCTGGAGGGTGAATCAGAAGAAGTATAAGAAGTTGATGAAGAAGGTGAAGTCTGGAGGGTGAATCAGAAGAAGTAGAAGAAGGAGAAGGAGAAGGTGAAGTCTGGAGGGTGAAGCAGAAGAAGTAGATGAAGGAGAAGGAGAAGGTGAAGTCAGGAGGGTGAATCAGAAGAAGTAGAAGAAGGAGAAGGAGAAGGTGAGGTCTGGAGGGTGAATCAGAAGAAGCAGAAGAAGGAGAGGGAGAAGGTGAAGTCTGGAGGGTGAATCAGAAGAATCAGAAGAAGGAGAAGGAGAAGGTGAAGTCTGGAGGGTGAATCAGAAGAAGCAGAAGAAAGAGAAGGAGAAGGTGAAGTCTGGAGGGTGAAGCAGAAGAAACAGAAGAAGGAGAAGGAGAAGGTGAAGACTGGAGGGTGAATCAGAAGAAGTAGAAGAAGGAGAAGAAGAAGGTGAAGTCTGGAGGGTGAATCAGAAGAAGTAGAAGAAGGAGAAGGAGAAGGTGAAGTCTGGAGGGTGAATCAGAAGAAGCAGAAGAAGGAGAAGGAGAAGGTGAAGTCTGGAGGGTGTATCAGAAGAAGTAGAAGAAGGAGAAGGAGAAGGTGTAGTCTGGAGGGTGAATCAGAAGAAGTAGACGAAGGAGAAGGAGAAGGTGAAGTCTGGAGGGTGAATCAGAAGAAGCAGAAGAAGGAGAAGGAGAAGGTGAAGTCTGGAGGGTGAATCAGAAGAAGTAGAAGAAGGAGAAGGAGAAGGTGAAGTCTGGAGGGTGAATCAGAAGAAGCAAAAGAAGGAGAAGGAGAAGGTGAAGTCTGGAGGGTGAATCAGAAGAAGCAGAAGAAGGAGAAGGAGAAGGTGAAGTCTGGAGGGTGAATCAGAAGAAACAGAAGAAGGAGAAGGAGAAGGTGAAGTCTGGAGGGTGAATCAGAAGAAGTAGAAGAAGGAGAAGGAGAAGGTGTAGTCTGGAGGGTGAATCAGAAGAAGTAGACGAAGGAGAAGGAGAAGGTGAAGTCTGGAGGGTGAATCAGAAGAAGTAGAAGAAGGAGAAGGGGAAGGTGAAGTCTGGAGGGTGAATCAGAAGAAACAGAAGAAGGAGAAGGAGAAGGTGAAGTCTGGAGGGTGAATCAGAAGAAGTAGAAGAAGGAGAAGGAGAAGGTGTAGTCTGGAGGGTGAATCAGAAGAAGTAGACGAAGGAGAAGGAGAAGGTGAAGTCTGGAGGGTGAATCAGAAGAAGCAGAAGAAGGAGAAGGAGAAGATGAAGTCTGGAGGGTGAATCAGAAGAAGTAGAAGAAGGAGAAGGAGAAGGTGAAGTCTGGAGGGTGAATCAGAAGAAGCAGAAGAAGGAGAAGGAGAAGGTGAAGTCTGGAGGGTGAATCAGAAGAAGCAGAAGAAGGAGAAGGAGAAGGTGAAGTCTGGAGGGTGAATCAGAAGAAGCAGAATAAGGAGAAGGAGAAGGTGAAGTCTGGAGGGTGAATCAGAAGAAGCAGAAGAAGGAGAAGGAGAAGGTGAAGTCTGGAGGATGAATCAGAAGAAGTAGAAGAAGGAGAAGGAGAAGGTGAAGTCTGGAGGGTGAATCAGAAGAAGTAGAAGAAGGAGAAGGAGAAGGTGAAGTCTGGAGGGTGAAGCAGAAGAAGTAGATGAAGGAGAAGGAGAAGGTGAAGTCAGGAGGGTGAATCAGAAGAAGTAGAAGAAGGAGAAGGAGAAGGTGAGGTCTGGAGGGTGAATCAGAAGAAGCAGAAGAAGGAGAGGGAGAAGGAGAAGTCTGGAGGGTGAATCAGAAGAATCAGAAGAAGGAGAAGGAGAAGGTGAAGTCTGGAGGGTGAATCAGAAGAAGCAGAAGAAAGAGAAGGAGAAGGTGAAGTCTGGAGGGTGAAGCAGAAGAAACAGAAGAAGGAGAAGGAGAAGGTGAAGACTGGAGGGTGAATCAGAAGAAGTAGAAGAAGGAGAAGAAGAAGGTGAAGTCTGGAGGGTGAATCAGAAGAAGTAGAAGAAGGAGAAGGTGAAGGTGAAGTCTGGAGGGTGAATCAGAAGAAGCAGAAGAAGGAGAAGGAGAAGGTGAAGTCTGGAGGGTGTATCAGAAGAAGTAGAAGAAGGAGAAGGAGAAGGTGTAGTCTGGAGGGTGAATCAGAAGAAGTAGACGAAGGAGAAGGAGAAGGTGAAGTCTGGAGGGTGAATCAGAAGAAGCAGAAGAAGGAGAAGGAGAAGGTGAAGTCTGGAGGGTGAATCAGAAGAAGTAGAAGAAGGAGAAGGAGAAGGTGAAGTCTGGAGGGTGAATCAGAAGAAGCAGAAGAAGGAGAAGGAGAAGGTGAAGTCTGGAGGGTGAATCAGAAGAAGCAGAAGAAGGAGAAGGAGAAGGTGAAGTCTGGAGGGTGAATCAGAAGAAACAGAAGAAGGAGAAGGAGAAGGTGAAGTCTGGAGGGTGAATCAGAAGAAGTAGAAGAAGGAGAAGGAGAAGGTGTAGTCTGGAGGGTGAATCAGAAGAAGTAGACGAAGGAGAAGGAGAAGGTGAAGTCTGGAGGGTGAATCAGAAGAAGTAGAAGAAGGAGAAGGGGAAGGTGAAGTCTGGAGGGTGAATCAGAAGAAACAGAAGAAGGAGAAGGAGAAGGTGAAGTCTGGAGGGTGAATCAGAAGAAGTAGAAGAAGGAGAAGGAGAAGGTGTAGTCTGGAGGGTGAATCAGAAGAAGTAGACGAAGGAGAAGGAGAAGGTGAAGTCTGGAGGGTGAATCAGAAGAAGCAGAAGAAGGAGAAGGAGAAGATGAAGTCTGGAGGGTGAATCAGAAGAAGTAGAAGAAGGAGAAGGAGAAGGTGAAGTCTGGAGGGTGAATCAGAAGAAGCAGAAGAAGGAGAAGGAGAAGGTGAAGTCTGGAGGGTGAATCAGAAGAAGCAGAAGAAGGAGAAGGAGAAGGTGAAGTCTGGAGGGTGAATCAGAAGAAGCAGAATAAGGAGAAGGAGAAGGTGAAGTCTGGAGGGTGAATCAGAAGAAGCAGAAGAAGGAGAAGGAGAAGGTGAAGTCTGGAGGATGAATCAGAAGAAGTAGAAGAAGGAGAAGGAGAAGGTGAAGTCTGGAGGGTGAATCAGAAGAAGTAGAAGAAGGAGAAGGAGAAGGTGAAGTCTGGAGGGTGAATCAGAAGAAGTAGAAGAAGGAGAAGGAGAAGGTGAAGTCTGGAGGGTGAAGCAGAAGAAGTAGAAGAAGGAGAAGGAGAAGGTGAAGTCAGGAGGGTGAATCAGAAGAAGTAGAAGAAGGAGAAGGAGAAGGTGAAGTCAGGAGGGTGAAGCAGAAGAAGCAGAAGAAGGAGAAGGAGAAGGTGAAGTCTGGAGGGTGAAGCAGAAGAAGCAGAAGAAGGAGAAGGAGAAGGTGAATTCTGGAGGGTGAATCAGAAGAAGCAGAAGAAGGAGAAGGAGAAGGTGAAGTCTGGAGGGTGAATCAGAAGAAGCAGAAGAAGGAGAAGGAGATTTTGAAGTCAGGAGGGTGAATCAGAAGAAGCAGAAGAAGGAGAAGGAGAAGGTGAATTTAGGAGGGTGAATCAGAAGAAGCAGAAGAAGGAGAAGGAGCAGGTGAAGTCAGGGGGGTGTCGCAGAAGAAGTAGAAGAAGGAGAAGGAGAAGGTGAAGTCAGGACTGTGAAGCAGAAGAAGCAGAAGAAGGAGAAGGAGAAGGTGAAGCCTGGAGGGCGCAGCAGAAGAAGCAGAAGAAGGAGAAGGAGAAGGTGAAGTCTGGAGTGTGAAGCAGAAGAAGCAGAAGAAGGAGAATGAGAAGGTGAAGTCTGGAGGGTGAATCAGAAGAAGTAGAAGAAGGAGAAGGAGAAGGTGAAGTCAGGAGGGTGAATCATAAGAAGTAGAAGAAGGAGAAGGAGAAGGTGAAGTCAGGAGGGTGAATCAGAAGAAGCAGAAGAAGGAGTAGGAGAAGGTGAAGTCTGGAGGGCGAATCAGAAGAAACAGAAGAAAGAGAAGGAGAAGGTGAAGTCTGGAGGGTGAATCAGAAGAAGCAGAAGAAGGAGAAGGAGAAGGTGAAGTCTGGAGGTTGAATCAGAAGAAGCAGAATAACGAGAAGGAGAAGGTGAAGTCTGGAGGGTGAATCCGAAGAAGCAGAATAAGGAGAAGGAGAAGGTGAAGTCTGGAGGGTGAATCAGAAGAAGCAGAAGAAGGAGAAGGAGAAGGTGAAGTCTGGAGGGTGAATCAGAAGAGGTAGAAGAAGGAGAAGGAGAAGGTGAAGTCTGGAGGGTGAAGCAGAAGAAGGAGAAGAAGGAGAAGGAGAAGGTGAAGTCAGGAGGGTGAATCAGAAGAAGTAGAAGAAGGAGAAGGAGAAGGTGAAGCCAGGAGGGTGAATCAGAAGAAGCAGAAGAAGGAGAAGGAGAAGGTGAAGTCTGGAGGGTGAATCAGAAGAATCAGAAGAAGGAGAAGGAGAAGGTGAAGTCTGGAGGGTGAATCAGAAGAATCAGAAGAAAGAGAAGGAGAAGGTGAAGTCTGGAGGCTGAAGCAGAAGAATCAGAAGAAGGATAAGGAGAATGTGAAGACTGGAGGGTGAATCAGAAGAAGTAGAAGAAGGAGAAGGAGAAGGTGAAGTCTGGAGGGTGAATCAGAAGAAGTAGAAGAAGGAGAAGGAGAAGGTGAAGTCTGGAGGGTGAATCAGAAGAAGCAGAAGAAGGAGAAGGAGAAGGTGAAGTCTGGAGGGTGAATCAGAAGATGCAGAAGAAGGAGAAGGAGAAGATGAAGTCTGGAGGGTGAATCAGAAGAAGTAGAAGAAGGAGAAGGAGAAGGTGAAGTCTGGAGGGTGAATCAGAAGAAGTAGAAGAAGGAGAAGGAGAAGGTGAAGTCTGGAGGGTGAATCAGAAGAGGTAGAAGAAGGAGAAGAAGAAGGTGAAGTCTGGAGGGTGAAGCAGAAGAAGGAGAAGAAGGAGAAGGAGAAGGTGAAGTCAGGAGGGTGAATCAGAAGAAGCAGAAGAAGGAGAAGGAGAAGGTGAAGTCTGGAGGTTGAATCAGAAGAAGCAGAATAACGAGAAGGAGAAGGTGAAGTCTGGAGGGTGAATCAGAAGAAGCAGAATAAGGAGAAGGAGAAGGTGAAGTCTGGAGGGTGAATCAGATGAAGCAGAAGAAGGAGAAGGAGAAGGTGAAGACTGGAGGGTGAATCAGAAGAGGTAGAAGAAGGAGAAGGAGAAGGTGAAGTCAGGAGGGTGAAGCAGAAGAAGCAGAAGAAGGAGAAGGAGAAGGTGAAGTCTGGTGGGTGAAGCAGAAGAAGCAGAAGAAGGAGAAGGAGAAGGTGAAGTCTGGAGGGTGAAGCAGAAGAAGCAGAAGAAGGAGAAGGAGAAGGTGAAGTCAGGAGGGTGGATCAGAAGAAGTAGAAGAAGGAGAAGGAGAAGGTGAAGTCTGGAGGGTGAATCAGAAGAAGCAGAAGAAGGAGAAGGAGAAGGTGAAGTCTGGAGGGCGCAGCAGAAGAAGCAGAAGAAGGAGAAAGAGAAGGTGAAGTCTGGAGGGTGAAGCAGAAGAAGCAGAAGAAGGAGAAGGAGAGGGTGAAGTCTGGAGGGTGAATCAGAAGAAGTAGAAGAAGGAGAAGGAGAAGGTGAAGTCAGGAGAGTGAAGCAGAAGAAGCAGAAGAAGGAGAAGGAGAAGGTGAAGTCTGGAGGGCGAAGCAGAAGAAGCAGAAGAAGGAGAAGGAGAAGGTGAAGTCTGGAGGGTGAAGCAGAAGAAGCAGAAGAAGGAGAAGGAGTAGGTGAAGTCTGGAGGGTGAATCAGAAGAAGTAGAAGAAGGAGAAGGAGAAGGTGAAGTCAGGAGGGTGAAGCAGAAGAAGCAGAAGAAGGAGAAGGAGAAGGTGAAGTCTGGAGGGTGAAGCATAAGAAGCAGAAGAAGGAGAAGGAGAAGGTGAAGTCTGGAGGGTGAATCAGAAGAAGCAGAAGAAGGAGAAGGAGAAGGTGAAGTCTGGAGGGTGAATCAGAAGAAGCAGAAGAAGGAGAAGGAGAAGGTGAAGTCAGGAGGGTGAATCAGAAGAAGCGGAAGAAGGAGAAGGAGAAGGTGAATTTAGGAGGGTGAATCAGAAGAAGCAGAAGAAGGAGAAGGAGCAGGTGAAGTCAGGGGGGTGTAGCAGAAGAAGTAGAAGAAGGAGAAGGAGAAGGTGAAGTCAGGACGGTGAAGCAGAAGAAGCAGAAGAAGGAGAAGGAGAAGGTGAAGCCTGGAGGGCGCAGCAGAAGAAGCAGAAGAAGGAGAAGGAGAAGGTGAAGTCTGGAGTGTGAAGCAGAAGAAGCAGAAGAAGGAGAAGGAGAAGGTGAAGTCTGGAGGGCGCAGCAGAAGAAGCAGAAGAAGGAGAATGAGAAGGTGAAGTCTGGAGGGTGAATCAGAAGAAGAAGAAGAAGGAGAAGGAGAAGGTGAAGTCTGGAGGGTGAATCAGAAGAAGTAGAAGAAGGAGAAGGAGAAGGTGAAGTCAGGAGGGTGAATCAGAAGAAGTAGAAGAAGGAGAAGGAGAAGGTGAAGTCAGGAGGGTGAATCAGAAGAAGCAGAAGAAGGAGAAGGAGAAGGTGAAGTCTGGAGGGCGAATCAGAAGAAACAGAAGAAGGAGAAGGAGAAGGTGAAGTCTGGAGGGTGAATCAGAAGAAGCAGAAGAAGGAGAAGGAGAAGGTGAAGTCTGGAGGTTGAAATAGAAGAAGCAGAATAACGAGAAGGAGAAGGTGAAGTCTGGAGGGTGAATCAGAAGAAGCAGAAGAAGGAGAAGGAGAAGGTGAAGTCTGGAGGGTGAATCAGAAGAGGTAGAAGAAGGAGAAGGAGAAGGTGAAGTCTGGAGGGTGAAGCAGAAGAAGGAGAAGAAGGAGAAGGAGAAGGTGAAGTCAGGAGGGTGAATCAGAAGAAGTAGAAGAAGGAGAAGGAGAAGGTGAAGCCAGGAGGGTGAATCAGAAGAAGCAGAAGAAGGAGAAGGAGAAGGTGAAGTCAGGAGGGTGGATCAGAAGAAGTAGAAGAAGGAGAAGGAGAAGGTGCAGTCTGGAGGGTGAATCAGAAGAAGCAGAAGAAGGAGAAGGAGAAGGTGAAGTCTGGAGGTTGAATCAGAAGAAGCAGAATAACGAGAAGGAGAAGGTGAAGTCTGGAGGGTGAATCAGAAGAAGCAGAATAAGGAGAAGGAGAAGGTGAAGTCTGGAGGGTGAATCAGAAGAAGCAGAAGAAGGAGAAGGAGAAGGTGAAGTCTGGAGGGTGAATCAGAAGAGGTAGAAGAAGGAGAAGGAGAAGGTGAAGTCAGGAGGGTGAAGCAGAAGAAGCAGAAGAAGGAGAAGGAGAAGGTGAAGTCTGGTGGGTGAAGCAGAAGAAGCAGAAGAAGGAGAAGGAGAAGGTGAAGTCTGGAGGGTGAAGCAGAAGAAGCAGAAGAAGGAGAAGGAGAAGGTGAAGTCAGGAGGGTGGATCAGAAGAAGTAGAAGAAGGAGAAGGAGAAGGTGAAGTCTGGAGGGTGAATCAGAAGAAGCAGAAGAAGGAGAAGGAGAAGGTGAAGTCTGGAGGGCGCAGCAGAAGAAGCAGAAGAAGGAGAAAGAGAAGGTGAAGTCTGGAGGGTGAAGCAGAAGAAGCAGAAGAAGGAAAAGGAGAGGGTGAAGTCTGGAGGGTGAATCAGAAGAAGTAGAAGAAGGAGAAGGAGAAGGTGAAGTCAGGAGAGTGAAGCAGAAGAAGCAGAAGAAGGAGAAGGACAAGGTGAAGTCTGGAGGGCGAAGCAGAAGAAGGAGAAGGAGAAGGTGAAGTCTGGAGGGTGAAGCAGAAGAAGCAGAAGAAGGAGAAGGAGTAGGTGAAGTCTGGAGGGTGAATCAGAAGAAGTAGAAGAAGGAGAAGGAGAAGGTGAAGTCAGGAGGGTGAAGCAGAAGAAGCAGAAGAAGGAGAAGGAGAAGGTGAAGTCTGGAGGGTGAAGCAGAAGAAGCAGAAGAAGGAGAAGGAGAAGGTGAAGTCTGGAGGGAGAATCAGAAGAAGCAGAAGAAGGAGAAGGAGAAGGTGAAGTCTGGAGGGTGAATCAGAAGAAGCAGAAGAAGGAGAAGGAGAAGGTGAAGTCAGGAGGGTGAATCAGAAGAAGCAGAAGAAGGAGAAGGAGAAGGTGAATTTAGGAGGGTGAATCAGAAGAAGCAGAAGAAGGAGAAGGAGCAGGTGAAGTCAGGGGGGTGTAGCAGAAGAAGTAGAAGAAGGAGAAGGAGAAGGTGAAGTCAGGACGGTGAAGCAGAAGAAGCAGAAGAAGGAGAAGGAGAAGGTGAAGCCTGGAGGGCGCAGCAGAAGAAGCAGAAGAAGGAGAAGGAGAAGGTGAAGTCTGGAGTGTGAAGCAGAAGAAGCAGAAGAAGGAGAAGGAGAAGGTGAAGTCTGGAGGGCGCAGCAGAAGAAGCAGAAGAAGGAGAATGAGAAGGTGAAGTCTGGAGGGTGAATCAGAAGAAGCAGAAGAAGGAGAAGGAGAAGGTGAAGTCTGGAGGGTGAATCAGAAGAAGGAGAAGAAGGAGAAGGAGAAGGTGAAGTCAGGAGGGTGAATCAGAAGAAGTAGAAGAAGGAGAAGGAGAAGGTGAAGTCAGGAGGGTGAATCAGAAGAAGCAGAAGAAGGAGAAGGAGAAGGTGAAGTCTGGAGGGCGAATCAGAAGAAACAGAAGAAGGAGAAGGAGAAGGTGAAGTCTGGAGGGTGAATAAGAAGAAGCAGAAGAAGGAGAAGGAGAAGGTGAAGTCTGGAGGTTGAATCAGAAGAAGCAGAATAACGAGAAGGAGAAGGTGAAGTCTGGAGGGTGAATCAGAAGAAGCAGAATAAGGAGAAGGAGAAGGTGAAGTCTGGAGGGTGAATCAGAAGAAGCAGAAGAAGGAGAAGGAGAAGGTGAAGTCTGGAGGGTGAATCAGAAGAGGTAGAAGAAGGAGAAGGAGAAGGTGAAGTCTGGAGGGTGAAGCAGAAGAAGGAGAAGAAGGAGAAGGAGAAGGTGAAGTCAGGAGGGTGAATCAGAAGAAGTAGAAGAAGGAGAAGGAGAAGGTGAAGCCAGGAGGGTGAATCAAAAGAAGCAGAAGAAGGAGAAGGAGAAGGTGAAGTCTGGAGGGTGAATCAGAAGAATCAGAAGAAGGAGAAGGAGAAGGTGAAGTCTGGAGGGTGAATCAGAAGAATCAGAAGAAAGAGAAGGAGAAGGTGAAGTCTGGAGGCTGAAGCAGAAGAAACAGAAGAAGGAGAAGGAGAATGTGAAGACTGGAGGGTGAATCAGAAGAAGTAGAAGAAGGAGAAGGAGAAGGTGAAGTCTGGAGGGTGAATCAGAAGAAGTAGAAGAAGGAGAAGGAGAAGGTGAAGTCTGGAGGGTGTATGAGAAGAAGCAGAAGAAGGAGAAGGAGAAGGTGAAGTCTGGAGGGTGAATCAGAAGATGCAGAAGAAGGAGAAGGAGAAGATGAAGTCTGGAGGGTGAATCAGAAGAAGTAGAAGAAGGAGAAGGAGAAGGTGAAGTCTGGAGGGTGAATCAGAAGAAGTAGAAGAAGGAGAAGGAGAAGGTGAAGTCTGGAGGGTGAATCAGAAGAAACAGAAGAAGGAGAAGGAGAAGGTGAAGTCTGGAGGGTGAATCAGAAGAAGTAGAAGAAGGAGAAGGAGAAGGTGTAGTCTGGAGGGTGAATCAGAAGAAGTAGACGAAGGAGAAGGAGAAGGTGAAGTCTGGAGGGTGAATCAGAAGAAGCAAAAGAAGGAGAAGGAGAAGATGAAGTCTGGAGGGTGAATCAGAAGAAGTAGAAGACGGAGAAGGAGAAGGTGAAGTCTGGAGGGTGAATCAGAAGAAGCAGAAGAAGGAGAAGGAGAAGGTGAAGTCTGGAGGGTGAATCAGAAGAAGCAGTAGAAGGAGAAGGAGAAGGTGAAGTCTGGAGGGTGAATCAGAAGAAGCAGAATAAGGAGAAGGAGAAGGTGAAGTCTGGAGGGTGAATCAGAAGAAGCAGAAGAAGGAGAAGGAGAAGGTGAAGTCTGGAGGATGAATCAGAAGAAGTAGAAGAAGGAGAAGGAGAAGGTGAAGTCTGGAGGGTGAATCAGAAGAAGTAGAAGAAGGAGAAGGAGAAGGTGAAGTCTGGAGGGTGAATCAGAAGAAGTAGAAGAAGGAGAAGGAGAAGGTGAAGTCTGGAGGGTGAAGCAGAAGAAGTAGAAGAAGGAGAAGGAGAAGGTGAAGTCAGGAGGGTGAATCAGAAGAAGTAGAAGAAGGAGAAGGAGAAGGTGAAGTCAGGAGGGTGAAGCAGAAGAAGCAGAAGAAGGAGAAGGAGAAGGTGAAGTCTGGAGGGTGAAGCAGAAGAAGCAGATGAAGGAGAAGGAGAAGGTGAAGTCTGGAGGGTGAATCAGAAGAAACAGAAGAAAGAGAAGGAGAAGGTGAAGTCTGGAGGGTGAATCAGAAGAAGCAGAATAAGGAGAAGGAGAAGGTGAAGTCTGGAGGGTGAATCAGAAGAAGCAGAAGAAGGAGAAGGAGAAGGTGAAGTCTGGAGGGTGAATCAGAAGAAGTAGAAGAAGGAGAAGGAGAAGGTGAAGTCTGGAGGGTGAAGCAGAAGAAGTAGAAGAAGGAGAAGGAGAAGGTGAAGTCAGGAGGGTGAATCAGAAGAAGCAGAAGAAGGAGAAGGAGAAGGTGAAGTCTGGATGGTGAATCAGAAGAATCAGAAGAAGGAGAAGGAGAAGATGAAGTCTGGAGGGTGAATCAGAAGAAGCAGAAGAAAGAGAAGGAGAAGGTGAAGTCTGGAGGGTGAAGCAGAAGAAACAGAAGAAGGAGAAGGAGTAGGTGAAGACTGGAGGGTGAATCAGAAGAAGTAGAAGAAGGAGAAGGAGAAGGTGAAGTCTGGAGGGTGAATCAGACGAAGTAGAAGAAGGAGAAGGAGAAGGTGAAGTCTGGAGGGTGAATCAGAAGAAGCAGAAGAAAGAGAAAAGAGGGTGAAGTTAGGAGGGTGAATCAGAAGAAGCAGAAGAAGGAGAAGGAGAAGGTGAAGTCTGGAGGGTGAAGCAGAAGAAGCAGAAGAAGGAGAAGGAGAAGGTGAAGTCTGGAGGGTGAATCAGAAGAAGCAGAAGAAGGAGAAGGAGAAGGTGAAGTCTGGAGGGTGAATCAGAAGAAGCAGAAGAAGGAGAAGGAGAAGGTGAAGTCAGGAGGGTGAATCAGAAGAAGCAGAAGAAGGAGAAGGAGCAGGTGAAGTCAGGGGGGTGTAGCAGAAGAAGTAGAAGAAGGAGAAGGAGAAGGTGAAGTCAGGACGGTGAAGCAGAAGAAGCAGAAGAAGGAGAAGGAGAAGGTGAAGCCTGGAGGGCGCAGCAGAAGAAGCAGAAGAAGGAGAAGGAGAAGGTGAAGTCTGGAGTGTGAAGCAGAAGAAGCAGAAGAAGGAGAAGGAGAAGGTGAAGTCTGGAGGGCGCAGCAGAAGAAGCAGAAGAAGGAGAATGAGAAGGTGAAGTCTGGAGGGTGAATCAGAAGAAGCAGAAGAAGGAGAAGGAGAAGGTGAAGTCTGGAGGGTGAATCAGAAGAAGGAGAAGAAGGAGAAGGAGAAGGTGAAGTCAGGAGGGTGAATCAGAAGAAGTAGAAGAAGGAGAAGGAGAAGGTGAAGTCAGGAGGGTGAATCAGAAGAAGCAGAAGAAGGAGAAGGAGAAGGTGAAGTCTGGAGGGCGAATCAGAAGAAACAGAAGAAGGAGAAGGAGAAGGTGAAGTCTGGAGGGTGAATAAGAAGAAGCAGAAGAAGGAGAAGGAGAAGGTGAAGTCTGGAGGTTGAATCAGAAGAAGCAGAATAACGAGAAGGAGAAGGAGAAGTCTGGAGGGTGAATCAGAAGAAGCAGAATAAGGAGAAGGAGAAGGTGAAGTCTGGAGGGTGAATCAGAAGAAGCAGAAGAAGGAGAAGGAGAAGGTGAAGTCTGGAGGGTGAATCAGAAGAGGTAGAAGAAGGAGAAGGAGAAGGTGAAGTCTGGAGGGTGAAGCAGAAGAAGGAGAAGAAGGAGAAGGAGAAGGTGAAGTCAGGAGGGTGAATCTGAAGAAGTAGAAGAAGGAGAAGGAGAAGGTGAAGCCAGGAGGGTGAACCAGAAGAAGCAGAAGAAGGAGAAGGAGAAGGTGAAGTCTGGAGGGTGAATCAGAAGAATCAGAAGAAGGAGAAGGAGAAGGTGAAGTCTGGAGGGTGTATCAGAAGAATCAGAAGAAAGAGAAGGAGAAGGTGAAGTCTGGAGGCTGAAGCAGAAGAAACAGAAGAAGGAGAAGGAGAATGTGAAGACTGGAGGGTGAATCAGAAGAAGTAGAAGAAGGAGAAGGAGAAGGTGAAGTCTGGAGGGTGAATCAGAAGAAGTAGAAGAAGGAGAAGGAGAAGGTGAAGTCTGGAGGGTGAATCAGAAGAAGCAGAAGAAGGAGAAGGAGAAGGTGAAGTCTGGAGGGTGAATCAGAAGATGCAGAAGAAGGAGAAGGAGAAGATGAAGTCTGGAGGGTGAATCAGAAGAAGTAGAAGAAGGAGAAGGAGAAGGTGAAGTCTGGAGGGTGAATCAGAAGAAGTAGAAGAAGGAGAAGGAGAAGGTGAAGTCTGGAGGGTGAATCAGAAGAAACAGAAGAAGGAGAAGGAGAAGGTGAAGTCTGGAGGGTGAATCAGAAGAAGTAGAAGAAGGAGAAGGAGAAGGTGTAGTCTGGAGGGTGAATCAGAAGAAGTAGACGAAGGAGAAGGAGAAGGTGAAGTCTGGAGGGTGAATCAGAAGAAGCAGAAGAAGGAGAAGGAGAAGATGAAGTCTGGAGGGTGAATCAGAAGAAGTAGAAGACGGAGAAGGAGAAGGTGAAGTCTGGAGGGTGAATCAGAAGAAGCAGAAGAAGGAGAAGGAGAAGGTGAAGTCTGGAGGGTGAATCAGAAGAAGCAGAAGAAGGAGAAGGAGAAGGTGAAGTCTGGAGGGTGAATCAGAAGAGGTAGAAGAAGGAGAAGGAGAAGGTGAAGTCTGGAGGGTGAAGCAGAAGAAGGAGAAGAAGGAGAAGGAGAAGGTGAAGTCAGGAGGGTGAATCAGAAGAAGTAGAAGAAGGAGAAGGAGAAGGTGAAGCCAGGAGGGTGAATCAGAAGAAGCAGAAGAAGGAGAAGGAGAAGGTGAAGTCAGGAGGGTGGATCAGAAGAAGTAGAAGAAGGAGAAGGAGAAGGTGCAGTCTGGAGGGTGAATCAGAAGAAGCAGAAGAAGGAGAAGGAGAAGGTGAAGTCTGGAGGTTGAATCAGAAGAAGCAGAATAACGAGAAGGAGAAGGTGAAGTCTGGAGGGTGAATCAGAAGAAGCAGAATAAGGAGAAGGAGAAGGTGAAGTCTGGAGGGTGAATCAGAAGAAGCAGAAGAAGGAGAAGGAGAAGGTGAAGTCAGGAGGGTGAAGCAGAAGAAGCAGAAGAAGGAGAAGGAGAAGGTGAAGTCTGGTGGGTGAAGCAGAAGAAGCAGAAGAAGGAGAAGGAGAAGGTGAAGTCTGGAGGGTGAAGCAGAAGAAGCAGAAGAAGGAGAAGGAGAAGGTGAAGTCAGGAGGGTGGATCAGAAGAAGTAGAAGAAGGAGAAGGAGAAGGTGAAGTCTGGAGGGTGAATCAGAAGAAGCAGAAGAAGGAGAAGGAGAAGGTGAAGTCTGGAGGGCGCAGCAGAAGAAGCAGAAGAAGGAGAAAGAGAAGGTGAAGTCTGGAGGGTGAAGCAGAAGAAGCAGAAGAAGGAGAAGGAGAGGGTGAAGTCTGGAGGGTGAATCATAAGAAGTAGAAGAAGGAGAAGGGGAAGGTGAAGTCAGGAGAGTGAAGCAGAAGAAGCAGAAGAAGGAGAAGGAGAAGGTGAAGTCTGGAGGGCGAAGCAGAAGAAGCAGAAGAAGGAGAAGGAGAAGGTGAAGTCTGGAGGGTGAAGCAGAAGAAGCAGAAGAAGGAGAAGGAGTAGGTGAAGTCTGGAGGGTGAATCAGAAGAAGTAGAAGAAGGAGAAGGAGAAGGTGAAGTCAGGAGGGTGAAGCAGAAGAAGCAGAAGAAGGAGAAGGAGAAGGTGAAGTCTGGAGGGTGAAGCAGAAGAAGCAGAAGAAGGAGAAGGAGAAGGTGAAGTCTGGAGGGTGAATCAGAAGAAGCAGAAGAAGGAGAAGGAGAAGGTGAAGTCTGGAGGGTGAATCAGAAGAAGCAGAAGAAGGAGAAGGAGAAGGTGAAGTCAGGAGGGTGAATCAGAAGAAGCAGAAGAAGGAGAAGGAGAAGGTGAATTTAGGAGGGTGAATCAGAAGAAGCAGAAGAAGGAGAAGGAGCAGGTGAAGTCAGGGGGGTGTAGCAGAAGAAGTAGAAGAAGGAGAAGGAGAAGGTGAAGTCAGGACGGTGAAGCAGAAGAAGCAGAAGAAGGAGAAGGAGAAGGTGAAGCCTGGAGGGCGCAGCAGAAGAAGCAGAAGAAGGAGAAGGAGAAGGTGAAGTCTGGAGTGTGAAGCAGAAGAAGCAGAAGAAGGAGAAGGAGAAGGTGAAGTCTGGAGGGCGCAGCAGAAGAAGCAGAAGAAGGAGAATGAGAAGGTGAAGTCTGGAGGGTGAATCAGAAGAAGCAGAAGAAGGAGAAGGAGAAGGTGAAGTCTGGAGGGTGAATCAGAAGAAGGAGAAGAAGGAGAAGGAGAAGGTGAAGTCTGGAGGGCGAATCAGAAGAAACAGAAGAAGGAGAAGGAGAAGGTGAAGTCTGGAGGGTGAATAAGAAGAAGCAGAAGAAGGAGAAGGAGAAGGTGAAGTCTGGAGGTTGAATCAGAAGAAGCAGAATAACGAGAAGGAGAAGGTGAAGTCTGGAGGGTGAATCAGAAGAAGCAGAATAAGGAGAAGGAGAAGGTGAAGTCTGGAGGGTGAATCAGAAGAAGCAGAAGAAGGAGAAGGAGAAGGTGAAGTCTGGAGGGTGAATCAGAAGAGGTAGAAGAAGGAGAAGGAGAAGGTGAAGTCTGGAGGGTGAAGCAGAAGAAGGAGAAGAAGGAGAAGGAGAAGGTGAAGTCAGGAGGGTGAATCAGAAGAAGTAGAAGAAGGAGAAGGAGAAGGTGAAGCCAGGAGGGTGAATCAGAAGAAGCAGAAGAAGGAGAAGGAGAAGGTGAAGTCTGGAGGGTGAATCAGAAGAATCAGAAGAAGGAGAAGGAGAAGGTGAAGTCTGGAGGGTGAATCAGAAGAATCAGAAGAAAGAGAAGGAGAAGGTGAAGTCTGGAGGCTGAAGCAGAAGAAACAGAAGAAGGAGAAGGAGAATGTGAAGACTGGAGGGTGAATCAGAAGAAGTAGAAGAAGGAGAAGGAGAAGGTGAAGTCTGGAGGGTGAATCAGAAGAAGTAGAAGAAGGAGAAGGAGAAGGTGATGTCTGGAGGGTGAATCAGAAGAAGGAGAAGAAGGAGAAGGAGAAGGTGAAGTCTGGAGGGTGAATCAGAAGATGCAGAAGAAGGAGAAGGAGAAGATGAAGTCTGGAGGGTGAATCAGAAGAAGTAGAAGAAGGAGAAGGAGAAGGTGAAGTCTGGAGGGTGAATCAGAAGAAGTAGAAGAAGGAGAAGGAGAAGGTGAAGTCTTGAGGGTGAATCAGAAGAAACAGAAGAAGGAGAAGGAGAAGGTGAAGTCTGGAGGGTGAATCAGAAGAAGTAGAAGAAGGAGAAGGAGAAGGTGTAGTCTGGAGGGTGAATCAGAAGAAGTAGACGAAGGAGAAGGAGAAGGTGAAGTCTGGAGGGTGAATCAGAAGAAGCAGAAGAAGGAGAAGGAGAAGATGAAGTCTGGAGGGTGAATCAGAAGAAGTAGAAGACGGAGAAGGAGAAGGTGAAGTCTGGAGGGTGAATCAGAAGAAGCAGAAGAAGGAGAAGGAGAAGGTGAAGTCTGGAGCTGAATCAGAAGAAGCAGAAGAAGGAGAAGGAGAAGGTGAAGTCTGGAGGGTGAATCAGAAGAAGCAGAATAAGGAGAAGGAGAAGGTGAAGTCTGGAGGGTGAATCAGAAGAAGCAGAAGAAGGAGAAGGAGAAGGTGAAGTCTGGAGGATGAATCAGAAGAAGTAGAAGAAGGAGAAGGAGAAGGTGAAGTCTGGAGGGTGAATCAGAAGAAGTAGAAGAAGGAGAAGGAGAAGGTGAAGTCTGGAGGGTGAATCAGAAGAAGTAGAAGAAGGAGAAGGAGAAGGTGAAGTCTGGAGGGTGAAGCAGAAGAAGTAGAAGAAGGAGAAGGAGAAGGTGAAGTCAGGAGGGTGAATCAGAAGAAGTAGAAGAAGGAGAAGGAGAAGGTGAAGTCAGGAGGGTGAAGCAGAAGAAGCAGAAGAAGGAGAAGGAGAAGGTGAAGTCTGGAGGGTGAAGCAGAAGAAGCAGAAGAAGGAGAAGGAGAAGGTGAAGTCTGGAGGGTGAATCAGAAGAAACAGAAGAAAGAGAAGGAGAAGGTGAAGTCTGGAGGGTGAATCAGAAGAAGTAGAAGAAGGAGAAGGAGAAGGTGAAGTCTGGAGGGTGAATCAGAAGAAGCAGAAGAAGGAGAAGGAGAAGGTGAAGTCTGGAGGGTGAATCAGAAGAAGCAGAAGAAGGAGAAGGAAAAGGTGAAGTCTGGAGGGTGAATCAGAAGAAGCAGAAGAAGGAGAAGGAGAAGGTGAAGTCTGGAGGGTGAATCAGAAGAAGCAGAATAAGGAGAAGGAGAAGGTGAAGTCTGGAGGGTGAATCAGAAGAAGCAGGAGAAGGAGAAGGAGAAGGTGAAGTCTGGAGGGTGAATCAGAAGAAGTAGAAGAAGGAGAAGGAGAAGGTGAAGTCTGGAGGGTGAAGCAGAAGAAGTAGAAGAAGGAGAAGGAGAAGGTGAAGTCAGGAGGGTGAATCAGAAGAAGCAGAAGAAGGAGAAGGAGAAGGTGAAGTCTGGAGGGTGAATCAGAAAAATCAGAAGAAGGAGAAGGAGAAGATGAAGTCTGGAGGGTGAATCAGAAGAAGCAGAAGAAAGAGAAGGAGAAGGTGAAGTCTGGAGGGTGAAGCAGAAGAAACAGAAGAAGGAGAAGGAGTAGGTGAAGACTGGAGGGTGAATCAGAAGAAGTAGAAGAAGGAGAAGGAGAAGGTGAAGTCTGGAGGGTGAATCAGACGAAGTAGAAGAAGGAGAAGGAGAAGGTGAAGTCTGGAGGGTGAATCAGAAGAAGCAGAAGAAGGAGAAAAGAGGGTGAATTTAGGAGGGTGAATCAGAAGAAGCAGAAGAAGGAGAAGGAGAAGGTGAAGTCTGGAGGGTGAAGCAGAAGAAGCAGAAGAAGGAGAAGGAGAAGGTGAAGTCTGGAGGGTGAATCAGAAGAAGCAGAAGAAGGAGAAGGAGAAGGTGAAGTCTGGAGGGTGAATCAGAAGAAGCAGAAGAAGGAGAAGGAGAAGGTGAAGTCAGGAGGGTGAATCAGAAGAAGCAGAAGAAGGAGAAGGAGAAGGTGAATTTAGGAGGGTGAATCAGAAGAAGCAGAAGAAGGAGAAGGAGCAGGTGAAGTCAGGGGGGTGTAGCAGAAGAAGTAGAAGAAGGAGAAGGAGAAGGTGAAGTCAGGACGGTGAAGCAGAAGAAGCAGAAGAAGGAGAAGGAGAAGGTGAAGCCTGGAGGGCGCAGCAGAAGAAGCAGAAGAAGGAGAAGGAGAAGGTGAAGTCTGGAGTGTGAAGCAGAAGAAGCAGAAGAAGGAGAAGGAGAAGGTGAAGTCTGGAGGGCGCAGCAGAAGATGCAGAAGAAGGAGAATGAGAAGGTGAAGTCTGGAGGGTGAATCAGAAGAAGCAGAAGAAGGAGAAGGAGAAGGTGAAGTCTGGAGGGTGAATCAGAAGAAGGAGAAGAAGGAGAAGGAGAAGGTGAAGTCAGGAGGGTGAATCAGAAGAAGTAGAAGAAGGAGAAGGAGAAGGTGAAGTCAGGAGGGTGAATCAGAAGAAGCAGAAGAAGGAGAAGGTGAAGTCTGGAGGGCGAATCAGAAGAAACAGAAGAAGGAGAAGGAGAAGGTGAAGTCTGGAGGGTGAATAAGAAGAAGCAGAAGAAGGAGAAGGAGAAGGTGAAGTCTGGAGGTTGAATCAGAAGAAGCAGAATAACGAGAAGGAGAAGGTGAAGTCTGGAGGGTGAATCAGAAGAAGCAGAATAAGGAGAAGGAGAAGGTGAAGTCTGGAGGGTGAATCAGAAGAAGCAGAAGAAGGAGAAGGAGAAGGTGAAGTCTGGAGGGTGAATCAGAAGAGGTAGAAGAAGGAGAAGGAGAAGGTGAAATCTGGAGGGTGAAGCAGAAGAAGGAGAAGAAGGAGAAGGAGAAGGTGAAGTCAGGAGGGTGAATCAGAAGAAGTAGAAGAAGGAGAAGGAGAAGGTGAAGCCAGGAGGGTGAATCAGAAGAAGCAGAAGAAGGAGAAGGAGAAGGTGAAGTCTGGAGGGTGAATCAGAAGAATCAGAAGAAGGAGAAGGAGAAGGTGAAGTCTGGAGGCTGAAGCAGAAGAAACAGAAGAAGGAGAAGGAGAATGTGAAGACTGGAGGGTGAATCAGAAGAAGTAGAAGAAGGAGAAGGAGAAGGTGAAGTCTGGAGGGTGAATCAGAAGAAGTAGAAGAAGGAGAAGGAGAAGGTGAAGTCTGGAGGGTGAATCAGAAGAAGCAGAAGAAGGAGAAGGAGAAGGTGAAGTCTGGAGGGTGAATCAGAAGATGCAGAAGAAGGAGAAGGAGAAGATGAAGTCTGGAGGGTGAATCAGAAGAAGTAGAAGAAGGAGAAGGAGAAGGTGAAGTCTGGAGGGTGAATCAGAAGAAGAAGAAGAAGGAGAAGGAGAAGGTGAAGTCTGGAGGGTGAATCAGAAGAAACAGAAGAAGGAGAAGGAGAAGGTGAAGTCTGGAGGGTGAATCAGAAGAAGTAGAAGAAGGAGAAGGAGAAGGTGTAGTCTGGAGGGTGAATCAGAAGAAGTAGACGAAGGAGAAGGAGAAGGTGAAGTCTGGAGGGTGAATCAGAAGAAGCAGAAGAAGGAGAAGGAGAAGATGACGTCTGGAGGGTGAATCAGAAGAAGTAGAAAACGGAGAAGGAGAAGGTGAAGTCTGGAGGGTGAATCAGAAGAAGCAGAAGAAGGAGAAGGAGAAGGTGAAGTCTGGAGGGTGAATCAGAAGAAGCAGAAGAAGGAGAAGGAGAAGGTGAAGTCTGGAGGGTGAATCAGAAGAAGCAGAATAAGGAGAAGGAGAAGGTGAAGTCTGGAGGGTGAATCAGAAGAAGCAGAAGAAGGAGAAGGAGAAGGTGAAGTCTGGAGGATGAATCAGAAGAAGTAGAAGAAGGAGAAGGAGAAGGTGAAGTCTGGAGGGTGAATCAGAAGAAGTAGAAGAAGGAGAAGGAGAAGGTGAAGTCTGGAGGGTGAATCAGAAGAAGTAGAAGAAGGAGAAGGAGAAGGTGAAGTCTGGAGGGTGAAGCAGAAGAAGTAGAAGAAGGAGAAGGAGAAGGTGAAGTCAGGAGGGTGAATCAGAAGAAGTAGAAGAAGGAGAAGGAGAAGGTGAAGTCAGGAGGGTGAAGCAGAAGAAGCAGAAGAAGGAGAAGGAGAAGGTGAAGTCTGGAGGGTGAAGCAGAAGAAGCAGAAGAAGGAGAAGGAGAAGGTGAAGTCTGGAGGGTGAATCAGAAGAAACAGAAGAAAGAGAAGGAGAAGGTGAAGTCTGGAGTGTGAATCAGAAGAAGTAGAAGAAGGAGAAGGAGAAGGTGAAGTCTGGAGGGTGAATCAGAAGAAGCAGAAGAAGGAGAAGGAGAAGGTGAAGTCTGGAGGGTGAATCAGAAGAAGCAGAAGAAGGAGAAGGAAAAGGTGAAGTCTGGAGGGTGAATCAGAAGAAGCAGAAGAAGGAGAAGGAGAAGGTTAAGTCTGGAGGGTGAATCAGAAGAAGCAGAATAAGGAGAAGGAGAAGGTGAAGTCTGGAGGGTGAATCAGAAGAAGCAGAAGAAGGAGAAGGAGAAGGTGAAGTCTGGAGGGTGAATCAGAAGAAGTAGAAGAAGGAGAAGGAGAAGGTGAAGTCTGGAGGGTGAAGCAGAAGAAGTAGAAGAAGGAGAAGGAGAAGGTGAAGTCAGGAGGGTGAATCAGAAGAAGCAGAAGAAGGAGAAGGAGAAGGTGAAGTCTGGAGGGTGAATCAGAAGAATCAGAAGAAGGAGAAGGAGAAGATGAAGTCTGGAGGGTGAATCAGAAGAAGCAGAAGAAAGAGAAGGAGAAGGTGAAGTCTGGAGGGTGAAGCAGAAGAAACAGAAGAAGGAGAAGGAGTAGGTGAAGACTGGAGGGTGAATCAGAAGAAGTAGAAGAAGGAGAAGGAGAAGGTGAAGTCTGGAGGGTGAATCAGACGAAGTAGAAGAAGGAGAAGGAGAAGGTGAAGTCTGGAGGGTGAAGCAGAAGAAGCAGAAGAAGGAGAAGGAGAGGGTGAAGTCTGGAGGGTGAATCAGAAGAAGTAGAAGAAGGAGAAGGAGAAGGTGAAGTCAGGAGAGTGAAGCAGAAGAAGCAGAAGAAGGAGAAGGAGAAGGTGAAGTCTGGAGGGCGAAGCAGAAGAAGCAGAAGAAGCAGAAGGAGAAGGTGAAGTCTGGAGGGTGAAGCAGAAGAAGCAGAAGAAGGAGAAGGAGTAGGTGAAGTCTGGAGGGTGAATCAGAAGAAGTAGAAGAAGGAGAAGGATAAGGTGAAGTCAGGAGGGTGAAGCAGAAGAAGCAGAAGAAGGAGAAGGAGAAGGTGAAGTCTGGAGGGTGAAGCAGAAGAAGCAGAAGAAGGAGAAGGAGAGGGTGAAGTCTGGAGGGTGAATCAGAAGAAGCAGAAGAAGGAGAAAAGAGGGTGAAGTTAGGAGGGTGAATCAGAAGAAGCAGAAGAAGGAGAAGGATCAGGTGAAGTCAGGGGGGTGAAGCAGAAGAAGTAGAAGAAGGAGAAGGAGAAGGTGAAGTCAGGACGGTGAAGCAGAAGAAGCAGAAGAAGGAGAAGGAGAAGGTGAAGTCTGGAGGGTGAAGCAGAAGAAGCAGAAGAAGGAGAAGGAGAGGGTGAAGTCTGGAGGGTGAATCAGAAGAAGTAGAAGAAGGAGAAGGAGAAGGTGAAGTCAGGAGAGTGAAGCAGAAGAAGCAGAAGAAGGAGAAGGAGAAGGTGAAGTCTGGAGGGCGAAGCAGAAGAAGCAGAAGAAGCAGAAGGAGAAGGTGAAGTCTGGAGGGTGAAGCAGAAGAAGCAGAAGAAGGAGAAGGAGTAGGTGAAGTCTGGAGGGTGAATCAGAAGAAGTAGAAGAAGGAGAAGGATAAGGTGAAGTCAGGAGGGTGAAGCAGAAGAAGCAGAAGAAGGAGAAGGAGAAGGTGAAGTCTGGTGGGTGAAGCAGAAGAAGCAGAAGAAGGAGAAGGAGAAGGTGAAGTCTGGAGGGTGAAGCAGAAGAAGCAGAAGAAGGAGAAGGAGAAGGTGAAGTCAGGAGGGTGGATCAGAAGAAGTAGAAGAAGGAGAAGGAGAAGGTGAAGTCTGGAGGGTGAATCAGAAGAAGCAGAAGAAGGAGAAGGAGAAGGTGAAGTCTGGAGGGCGCAGCAGAAGAAGCAGAAGAAGGAGAAAGTGAAGGTGAAGTCTGGAGGTTGAAGCAGAAGAAGCAGAAGAAGGAGAAGGAGAGGGTGAAGTCTGGAGGGTGAATCAGAAGAAGTAGAAGAAGGAGAAGGAGAAGGTGAAGTCTGGAGGGTGAAGCAGAAGAAGTAGAAGAAGGAGAAGGAGAAGGTGAAGTCAGGAGGGTGAATCAGAAGAAGCAGAAGAAGGAGAAGGAGAAGGTGAAGCCTGGAGGGTGAATCAGAAGAATCAGAAGAAGGAGAAGGAGAAGATGAAGTCTGGAGGGTGAATCAGAAGAAGCAGAAGAAAGAGAAGGAGAAGGTGAAGTCTGGAGGGTGAAGCAGAAGAAACAGAAGAAGGAGAAGGAGTAGGTGAAGACTGGAGGGTGAATCAGAAGAAGTAGAAGAAGGAGAAGGAGAAGGTGAAGTCTGGAGGGTGAATCAGACGAAGTAGAAGAAGGAGAAGGAGAAGGTGAAGTCTGGAGGGTGAATCAGAAGAAGCAGAAGAAGGAGAAGGAGAAGGTGAAGTTAGGAGGGTGAATCAGAAGAAGCAGAAGAAGGAGAAGTAGAAGGTGAAGTCAGGAGAGTGAAGCAGAAGAAGCAGAAGAAGGAGAAGGAGAAGGTGAAGTCTGGAGGGCGAAGCAGAAGAAGCAGAAGAAGGAGAAGGAGAAGGTGAAGTCTGGAGGGTGAAGCAGAAGAAGCAGAAGAAGGAGAAGGAGTAGGTGAAGTCTGGAGGGTGAATCAGAAGAAGTAGAAGAAGGAGAAGGAGAAGGTGTAGTCTGGAGGGTGAATCAGAAGAAGCAGAAGAAGGAGAAGGAGAAGGTGAAGTCTGGAGGGCGCAGCAGAAGAAGCAGAAGAAGGAGAAAGAGAAGGTGAAGTCTGGAGGGTGAAGCAGAAGAAGCAGAAGAAGGAGAAGGAGAGGGTGAAGTCTGGAGGGTGAATCAGAAGAAGTAGAAGAAGGAGAAGGAGAAGGTGAAGTCAGGAGAGTGAAGCAGAGGAAGCAGAAGAAGGAGAAGGAGAAGGTGAAGTCTGGAGGGCGAAGCAGAAGAAGCAGAAGAAGGAGAAGGAGTAGGTGAAGTCTGGAGGGTGAAGCAGAAGAAGCAGAAGAAGGAGAAGGAGTAGGTGAAGTCTGGAGGGTGAAGCAGAAGAAGCAGAAGAAGGAGAAGGAGTAGGTGAAGTCAGGAGGGTGAAGCAGAAGAAGCAGAAGAAGGAGAAGGAGAAGGTGAAGTCTGGTGGGTGAAGCAGAAGAAGCAGAAGAAGGAGAAGGAGAAGGTGAAGTCTGGAGGGTGAAGCAGAAGAAGCAGAGGAAGGAGAAGGAGAAGGTGAAGTCAGGAGGGTGGATCAGAAGAAGTAGAAGAAGGAGAAGGAGAAGGTGAAGTCTGGAGGGTGAATCAGAAGAAGCAGAAGAAGGAGAAGGAGAAGGTGAAGTCTGGAGGGCGCAGCAGAAGAAGCAGAAGAAGGAGAAGGAGAAGGTGAAGTCAGGAGGGTGAAGCAGAAGAAGCAGAAGAAGGAGAAGGAGAAGGTGAAGTCTGGAGGGTGAAGCAGAAGAAGCAGAAGAAGGAGAAGGAGAAGGTGAAGTCTGGAGGGTGAATCAGAAGAAGCAGAAGAAGGAGAAGGAGAAGGTGAAGTCTGGAGGGTGAATCAGAAGAAGCAGAAGAAGGAGAAGGAGAAGGTGAAGTCAGGAGGGTGAATCAGAAGAAGCAGAAGAAGGAGAAGGAGAAGGTGAATTTAGGAGGGTGAATCAGAAGAAGCAGAAGAAGGAGAAGGAGCAGGTGAAGTCAGGGGGGTGTAGCAGAAGAAGTAGAAGAAGGAGAAGGAGAAGGTGAAGTCAGGACGGTGAAGCAGAAGAAGCAGAAGAAGGAGAAGGAGAAGGTGAAGCCTGGAGGGCGCAGCAGAAGAAGCAGAAGAAGGAGAAGGAGAAGGTGAAGTCTGGAGTGTGAAGCAGAAGAAGCAGAAGAAGGAGAAGGAGAAGGTGAAGTCTGGAGGGTGAAGCAGAAGAAACAGAAGAAGGAGAAGGAGAAGGTGAAGACTGGAGGGTGAATCAGAAGAAGTAGAAGAAGGAGAAGGAGAAGGTGAAGTCTGGAGGGTGAATCAGAAGAAGTAGAAGAAGGAGAAGGAGAAGTTGAAGTCTGGAGGGTGAATCAGAAGAAGCAGAAGAAGGGGAAGGAGAAGGTGAAGTCTGGAGGGTGAATCAGAAGAAGCAGAAGAAGGAGAAGGAGAAGATGAAGTCTGGAGGGTGAATCAGAAGAAGTAGAAGAAGGAGAAGGAGAAGGTGAAGTCTGGAGGGTGAATCAGAACAAGTAGAAGAAGGAGATGGAGAAGATGAAGTCTGGAGGGTGAATCAGAAGAAAGAGAAGAAGGAGAAGGAGAAGGTGAAGTCTGGAGGGTGAATGAGAAGAAGTAGAAGAAGGAGAAGGAGAAGGTGTAGTCTGGAGGGTGAATCAGAAGAAGTAGACGAAGGAGAAGGAGAAGGTGAAGTCTGGAGGGTGAATCAGAAGAAGCAGAAGAAGGAGAAGGAGAAGGTGAAGTCTGGAGGGTGAATCAGAAGAAGTAGAAGAAGGAGAAGGAGAAGTTGAAGTCTGGAGGGTGAATCAGAAGAAGCAGAAGAAAGAGAAGGAGAAGGTGAAGTCTGGAGGGTGAATCAGAAGAAGTAGAAGAAGGAGAAGGAGAAGGTGAAGTCTGGAGGGTGAATCAGAAGAAGCAGAAGAAGGAGAAGGAGAAGGTGAAGTCTGGAGGGTGAATCAGAAGAAGCAGAAGAAGGAGAAGGAAAAGGTGAAGTCTGGAGGGTGAATCAGAAGAAGCAGAAGAAGGAGAAGGAGAAGGTGAAGTCTGGAGGGTGAATCAGAAGAAGCAGAATAAGGAGAAGGAGAAGGTGAAGTCTGGAGGGTGAATCAGAAGAAGCAGAAGAAGGAGAAGGAGAAGGTGAAGTCTGGAGGGTGAATCAGAAGAAGTAGAAGAAGGAGAAGGAGAAGGTGAAGTCTGGAGGGTGAAGCAGAAGAAGTAGAAGAAGGAGAAGGAGAAGGTGAAGTCAGGAGGGTTAATCAGAAGAAGCAGAAGAAGGAGAAGGAGAAGGTGAATTCTGGAGGGTGAATCAGAAGAATCAGAAGAAGGAGAAGGAGAAGATGAAGTCTGGAGGGTGAATCAGAAGAAGCAGAAGAAAGAGAAGGAGTAGGTGAAGACTGGAGGGTGAATCAGAAGAAGCAGAAGAAGGAGAAGGAGAAGGTGAAGTCTGGAGGGTGAATCAGAAGAAGCAGAAGAAGGAGAAGGAGAAGGTGAAGTCAGGAGGGTGAATCAGAAGAAGCAGAAGAAGGAGAAGGAGAAGGTGAATTTAGGAGGGTGAATCAGAAGAAGCAGAAGAAGGAGAAGGAGCAGGTGAAGTCAGGGGGGTGTAGCAGAAGAAGTAGAAGAAGGAGAAGGAGAAGGTGAAGTCAGGACGGTGAAGCAGAAGAAGCAGAAGAAGGAGAAGGAGAAGGTTAAGCCTGGAGGGCGCAGCAGAAGAAGCAGAAGAAGGAGAAGGAGAAGGTGAAGTCTGGAGTGTGAAGCAGAAGAAGCAGAAGAAGGAGAAGGAGAAGGTGAAGTCTGGAGGGTGAAGCAGAAGAAACAGAAGAAGGAGAAGGAGAAGGTGAAGACTGGAGGGTGAATCAGAAGAAGTAGAAGAAGGAGAAGGAGAAGGTGAAGTCTGGAGGGTGAATCAGAAGAAGTAGAAGAAGGAGAAGGAGAAGTTGAAGTCTGGAGGGTGAATCAGAAGAAGCAGAAGAAGGAGAAGGAGAAGGTGAAGTCTGGAGGGTGAATCAGAAGAAGCAGAAGAAGGAGAAGGAGAAGATGAAGTCTGGAGGGTGAATCAGAAGAAGTAGAAGAAGGAGAAGGAGAAGGTGAAGTCTGGAGGGTGAATCAGAACAAGTAGAAGAAGGAGAAGGAGAAGATGAAGTCTGGAGGGTGAATCAGAAGAAAGAGAAGAAGGAGAAGGAGAAGGTGAAGTCTGGAGGGTGAATCAGAAGAAGCAGAAGAAGGAGAAGGAGAAGGTGAAGTCTGGAGGGTGAATCAGAAGAAGCAGAAGAAGGAGAAGGAGAAGGTGAAGTCTGGAGGGTGAATCAGAAGAAGCAGAGAAGGAGAAGGAGAAGATGAAGTCTGGAGGGTGAATCAGAAGAAGTAGAAGAAGGAGAAGGAGAAGGTGAAGTCTGGAGGGTGAATCAGAACAAGTAGAAGAAGGAGAAGGAGAAGATGAAGTCTGGAGGGTGAATCAGAAGAAAGAGAAGAAGGAGAAGGAGAAGGTGAAGTCTGGAGGGTGAATGAGAAGAAGTAGAAGAAGGAGAAGGAGAAGGTGTAGTCTGGAGGGTGAATCAGAAGAAGTAGACGAAGGAGAAGGAGAAGGTGAAGTCTGGAGGGTGAATCAGAAGAAGCAGAAGAAGGAGAAGGAGAAGGTGAAGTCTGGAGGGTGAATCAGAAGAAGTAGAAGAAGGAGAAGGAGAAGGTGAAGTCTGGAGGGTGAATCAGAAGAATCAGAAGAAGGAGAAGGAGAAGATGAAGTCTGGAGGGTGAATCAGAAGAAGCAGAAGAAAGAGAAGGAGAATGTGAAGTCTGGAGGGTGAAGCAGAAGAAACAGAAGAAGGAGAAGGAGTAGGTGAAGACTGGAGGGTGAATCAGAAGAAGTAGAAGAAGGAGAAGGAGAAGGTGAAGTCAGGAGGGTGAATCAGAAGAAGCAGAAGAAGGAGAAGAAGAAGGTGAAGTCAGGAGGGTGAAGCAGAAGAAGCAGAAGAAGGAGAAGGAGAAGGTGAAGTCTGGAGGGTGAAGCAGAAGAAGCAGAAGAAGGAGAAGGAGAAGGTGAAGTCTGGAGGGTGAATCAGAAGAAGCAGAAGAAGGAGAAGGAGAAGGTGAAGTCTGGAGGGTGAATCAGAAGAAGCAGAAGAAGGAGAAGGAGAAGGTGAAGTCAGGAGGGTGAATCAGAAGAAGCAGAAGAAGGAGAAGGAGAAGGTGAATTTAGGAGGGTGAATCAGAAGAAGCAGAAGAAGGAGAAGGAGCAGGTGAAGTCAGGGGGGTGTAGCAGAAGAAGTAGAAGAAGGAGAAGGAGAAGGTGAAGTCAGGACGGTGAAGCAGAAGAAGGAGAAGAAGGAGAAGGAGAAGGTGAAGCCTGGAGGGCGCAGCAGAAGAAGCAGAAGAAGGAGAAGGAGAAGGTGAAGTCTGGAGTGTGAAGCAGAAGAAGCAGAAGAAGGAGAAGGAGAAGGTGAAGTCTGGAGGGTGAAGCAGAAGAAACAGAAGAAGGAGAAGGAGAAGGTGAAGACTGGAGGGTGAATCAGAAGAAGTAGAAGAAGGAGAAGGAGAAGGTGAAGTCTGGAGGGTGAATCAGAAGAAGTAGAAGAAGGAGAAGGAGAAGTTGAAGTCTGGAGGGTGAATCAGAAGAAGCAGAAGAAGGAGAAGGAGAAGGTGAAGTCTGGAGGGTGAATCAGAAGAAGCAGAAGAAGGAGAAGGAGAAGATGAAGTCTGGAGGGTGAATCAGAAGAAGTAGAAGAAGGAGAAGGAGAAGGTGAAGTCTGGAGGGTGAATCAGAACAAGTAGAAGAAGGAGAAGGAGAAGATGAAGTCTGGAGGGTGAATCAGAAGAAAGAGAAGAAGGAGAAGGAGAAGGTGAAGTCTGGAGGGTGAATGAGAAGAAGTAGAAGAAGGAGAAGGAGAAGGTGTAGTCTGGAGGGTGAATCAGAAGAAGTAGACGAAGGAGAAGGAGAAGGTGAAGTCTGGAGGGTGAATCAGAAGAAGCAGAAGAAGGAGAAGGAGAAGGTGAAGTCTGGAGGGTGAATCAGAAGAATTAGAAGAAGGAGAAGGAGAAGGTGAAGTCTGGAGGGTGAATCAGAAGAAGCAGAAGAAAGAGAAGGAGAAGGTGAAGTCTGGAGGGTGAATCAGAAGAAGTAGAAGAAGGAGAAGGAGATGGTGAAGTCTGGAGAGTGAATCAGAAGAAGCAGAAGAAGGAGAAGGAGAAGGTGAAGTCTGGAGGGTGAATCAGAAGAAGCAGAAGAAGGAGAAGGAAAAGGTGAAGTCTGGAGGGTGAATCAGAAGAAGCAGAAGAAGGAGAAGGAGAAGGTGAAGTCTGGAGGGTGAATCAGAAGAAGCAGAATAAGGAGAAGGAGAAGGTGAAGTCTGGAGGGTGAATCTGAAGAAGCAGAAGAAGGAGAAGGAGAAGGTGAAGTCTGGAGGGTGAATCAGAAGAAGTAGAAGAAGGAGAAGGAGAAGGTGAAGTCTGGAGGGTGAAGCAGAAGAAGTAGAAGAAGGAGAAGGAGAAGGTGAAGTCAGGAGGGTGAATCAGAAGAAGCAGAAGAAGGAGAAGGAGAAGGTGAAGTCTGGAGGGTGAATCAGAAGAATCAGAAGAAGGAGAAGGAGAAGATGAAGTCTGGAGGGTGAATCAGAAGAAGCAGAAGAAAGTGAAGGAGAAGGTGAAGTCTGGAGGGTGAAGCAGAAGAAACAGAAGAAGGAGAAGGAGTAGGTGAATACTGGAGGGTGAATCAGAAGAAGTAGAAGAAGGAGAAGGAGAAGGTGAAGTCTGGAGGGTAAATCAGACGAAGTAGAAGAAGGAGAAGGAGAAGGTGAAGTCTGGAGGGTGAATCAGAAGAAGCAGAAGAAGGAGAAGGAGAAGGTGAAGTTAGGAGGGTGAATCAGAAGAAGCAGAAGAAGGAGAAGGAGCAGGTGAAGTCAGGGGGGTGAAGCAGAAGAAGTAGAAGAAGGAGAAGGAGAAGGTGAAGTCAGGACGGTGAAGCAGAAGAAGCAGAAGAAGGAGAAGGAGAAGGTGAAGTCTGGAGGGTGAAGCAGAAGAAGCAGAAGAAGGAGAAGGAGAGGGTGAAGTCTGGAGGGTGAATCAGAAGAAGTAGAAGAAGGAGAAGGAGAAGGTGAAGTCAGGAGACTGAAGCAGAAGAAGCAGAAGAAGGAGAAGGAGAAGGTGAAGTCTGGAGGGCGAAGCAGAAGAAGCAGAAGAAGGAGAAGGAGAAGGTGAAGTCTGGAGGGTGAAGCAGAAGAAGCAGAAGAAGGAGAAGGAGTAGGTGAAGTCTGGAGGGTGAATCAGAAGAAGTAGAAGAAGGAGAAGGATAAGGTGAAGTCAGGAGGGTGAAGCAGAAGAAGCAGAAGAAGGAGAAGGAGAAGGTGAAGTCTGGTGGGTGAAGCAGAAGAAGCAGAAGAAGGAGAAGGAGAAGGTGAAGTCTGGAGGGTGAAGCAGAAGAAGCAGAAGAAGGAGAAGGAGAAGGTGAAGTCAGGAGGGTGGATCAGAAGAAGTAGAAGAAGGAGAAGGAGAAGGTGAAGTCTGGAGGGTGAATCAGAAGAAGCAGAAGAAGGAGAAGGAGAAGGTGAAGTCTGGAGGGCGCTGCAGAAGAAGCAGAAGAAGGAGAAAGAGAAGGTGAAGTCTGGAGGGTGAAGCAGAAGAAGCAGAAGAAGGAGAAGGAGAGGGTGAAGTCTGGAGGGTGAATCAGAAGAAGTAGAAGAAGGAGAAGGAGAAGGTGAAGTCAGGAGAGTGAAGCAGAAGAAGCAGAAGAAGGAGAAGGAGAAGGTGAAGTCTGGAGGGCGAAGCAGAAGAAGCAGAAGAAGGAGAAGGAGAAGGTGAAGTCTGGAGGGTGAAGCAGAAGAAGCAGAAGAAGGAGAAGGAGTAGGTGAAGTCTGGAGGGTGAATCAGAAGAAGTAGAAGAAGGAGAAGGAGAAGGTGAAGTCAGGAGGGTGAAGCAGAAGAAGCAGAAGAAGGAGAAGGAGAAGGTGAAGTCTGGAGGGTGAAGCAGAAGAAGCAGAAGAAGGAGAAGGAGAAGGTGAAGTCTGGAGGGTGAATCAGAAGAAGCAGAAGAAGGAGAAGGAGAAGGTGAAGTCTGGAGGGTGAATCAGAAGAAGCAGAAGAAGGAGAAGGAGAAGGAGAAGTCAGGAGGGTGAATCAGAAGAAGCAGAAGAAGGAGAAGGAGAAGGTGAATTTAGGAGGGTGAATCAGAAGAAGCAGAAGAAGGAGAAGGAGCAGGTGAAGTCAGGGGGGTGTAGCAGAAGAAGTAGAAGAAGGAGAAGGAGAAGGTGAAGTCAGGACGGTGAAGCAGAAGAAGCAGAAGAAGGAGAAGGAGAAGGTGAAGCCTGGAGGGCGCAGCAGAAGAAGCAGAAGAAGGAGAAGGAGAAGGTGAAGTCTGGAGTGTGAAGCAGAAGAAGCAGAAGAAGGAGAAGGAGAAGGTGAAGTCTGGAGGGTGAAGCAGAAGAAACAGAAGAAGGAGAAGGAGAAGGTGAAGAATGGAGGGTGAATCAGAAGAAGTAGAAGAAGGAGAAGGAGAAGGTGATGTCTGGAGGGTGAATCAGAAGAAGTAGAAGAAGGAGAAGGAGATGTTGAAGTCTGGAGGGTGAATCAGAAGAAGCAGAAGAAGGAGAAGGAGAAGGTGAAGTCTGGAGGGTGAATCAGAAGAAGCAGAAGAAGGAGAAGGAGAAGATGAAGTCTGGAGGGTGAATCAGAAGAAGTAGAAGAAGGAGAAGGAGAAGGTGAAGTCTGGAGGGTGAATCAGAAGAAGTAAAAGAAGGAGAAGGAGAAGATGAAGTCTGGAGGGTGAATCAGAAGAAAGAGAAGTAGAAGGAGAAGGTGAAGTCTGGAGGGTGAATCAGAAGAAGTAGAAGAAGGAGAAGGAGAAGGTGTAGTCTGGAGGGTGAATCAGAAGAAGTAGACGAAGGAGAAGGAGAAGGTGAAGTCTGGAGGGTGAATCAGAAGAAGCAGAAGAAGGAGAAGGAGAATGTGAAGTCTGGAGGGTGAATCAGAAGAAGTAGAAGAAGGAGAAGGAGAAGGTGAAGTCTGGAGGGTGAATCAGAAGAAGCAGAAGAAGGAGAAGGAGAAGGTGAAGTCTGGAGGGTGAATCAGAAGAAGCAGAAGAAGGAGAAGGAGAAGGTGAAGTCTGGAGGGTGAATCAGAAGAAGCAGAATAAGGAGAAGGAGAAGGTGAAGTCTGGAGGGTGAATCAGAAGAAGCAGAAGAAGGAGAAGGAGAAGGTGAAGTCTGGAGGGTGAATCAGAAGAAGTAGAAGAAGGAGAAGGAGAAGGTGAAGTCTGGAGGGTGAATCAGAAGAAGCAGAAGAAGGAGAAGGAGAAGATGAAGTCTGGAGGGTGAATCAGAAGAAGTAGAAGAAGGAGAAGGAGAAGGTGAAGTCTGGAGGGTGAATCAGAACAAGTAGAAGAAGGAGATGGAGAAGATGAAGTCTGGAGGGTGAATCAGAAGAAAGAGAAGAAGGAGAAGGAGAAGGTGAAGTCTGGAGGGTGAATGAGAAGAAGTAGAAGAAGGAGAAGGAGAAGGTGTAGTCTGGAGGGTGAATCAGAAGAAGTAGACGAAGGAGAAGGAGAAGGTGAAGTCTGGAGGGTGAAGCAGAAGAAGCAGAAGAAGGAGAAGGAGAAGGTGAAGTCTGGAGGGCGAAGCAGAAGAAGCAGAAGAAGGAGAAGGAGAAGGTGAAGTCTGGAGGGTGAAGCAGAAGAAGCAGAAGAAGGAGAAGGAGTAGGTGAAGTCTGGAGGGTGAATCAGAAGAAGTAGAAGAAGGAGAAGGAGAAGGTGAAGTCAGGAGGGTGAAGCAGAAGAAGGAGAAGGAGAAGGTGAAGTCTGGAGGGTGAAGCAGAAGAGCAGAAGAAGGAGAAGGAGAAGGTGAAGTCTGGAGGGTGAATCAGAAGAAGCAGAAGAAGGAGAAGGAGAAGGTGAAGTCTGGAGGGTGAATCAGAAGAAGCAGAAGAAGGAGAAGGAGAAGGAGAAGTCAGGAGGGTGAATCAGAAGAAGCAGAAGAAGGAGAAGGAGAAGGTGAATTTAGGAGGGTGAATCAGAAGAAGCAGAAGAAGGAGAAGGAGCAGGTGAAGTCAGGGGGGTGTAGCAGAAGAAGTAGAAGAAGGAGAAGGAGAAGGTGAAGTCAGGACGGTGAAGCAGAAGAAGCAGAAGAAGGAGAAGGAGAAGGTGAAGCCTGGAGGGCGCAGCAGAAGAAGCAGAAGAAGGAGAAGGAGAAGGTGAAGTCTGGAGTGTGAAGCAGAAGAAGCAGAAGAAGGAGAAGGAGAAGGTGAAGTCTGGAGGGTGAAGCAGAAGAAACAGAAGAAGGAGAAGGAGAAGGTGAAGACTGGAGGGTGAATCAGAAGAAGTAGAAGAAGGAGAAGGAGAAGGTGATGTCTGGAGGGTGAATCAGAAGAAGTAGAAGAAGGAGAAGGAGATGTTGAAGTCTGGAGGGTGAATCAGAAGAAGCAGAAGAAGGAGAAGGAGAAGGTGAAGTCTGGAGGGTGAATCAGAAGAAGCAGAAGAAGGAGAAGGAGAAGATGAAGTCTGGAGGGTGAATCAGAAGAAGTAGAAGAAGGAGAAGGAGAAGGTGAAGTCTGGAGGGTGAATCAGAAGAAGTAAAAGAAGGAGAAGGAGAAGATGAAGTCTGGAGGGTGAATCAGAAGAAAGAGAAGTAGAAGGAGAAGGTGAAGTCTGGAGGGTGAATCAGAAGAAGTAGAAGAAGGAGAAGGAGAAGGTGTAGTCTGGAGGGTGAATCAGAAGAAGTAGACGAAGGAGAAGGAGAAGGTGAAGTCTGGAGGGTGAATCAGAAGAAGCAGAAGAAGGAGAAGGAGAATGTGAAGTCTGGAGGGTGAATCAGAAGAAGTAGAAGAAGGAGAAGGAGAAGGTGAAGTCTGGAGGGTGAATCAGAAGAAGCAGAAGAAGGAGAAGGAGAAGGTGAAGTCTGGAGGGTGAATCAGAAGAAGCAGAAGAAGGAGAAGGAGAAGGTGAAGTCTGGAGGGTGAATCAGAAGAAGCAGAATAAGGAGAAGGAGAAGGTGAAGTCTGGAGGGTGAATCAGAAGAAGCAGAAGAAGGAGAAGGAGAAGGTGAAGTCTGGAGGGTGAATCAGAAGAAGTAAAAGAAGGAGAAGGAGAAGGTGAAGTCTGGAGGGTGAATCAGAAGAAGCAGAAGAAGGAGAAGGAGAAGATGACGTCTGGAGGGTGAATCAGAAGAAGTAGAAGAAGGAGAAGGAGAAGGTGAAGTCTGGAGGGTGAATCAGAACAAGTAGAAGAAGGAGATGGAGAAGATGAAGTCTGGAGGGTGAATCAGAAGAAAGAGAAGAAGGAGAAGGAGAAGGTGAAGTCTGGAGGGTGAATGAGAAGAAGTAGAAGAAGGAGAAGGAGAAGGTGTAGTCTGGAGGGTGAATCAGAAGAAGTAGACGAAGGAGAAGGAGAAGGTGAAGTCTGGAGGGTGAATCAGAGAAGCAGAAGAAGGAGAAGGAGAAGGTGAAGTCTGGAGGGTGAATCAGAAGAAGTAGAAGAAGGAGAAGGAGAAGTTGAAGTCTGGAGGGTGAATCAGAAGAAGCAGAAGAAAGAGAAGGAGAAGGTGAAGTCTGGAGGGTGAATCAGAAGAAGTAGAAGAAGGAGAAGGAGAAGGTGAAGTCTGGAGGGTGAATCAGAAGAAGCAGAAGAAGGAGAAGGAGAAGGTGAAGTCTGGAGGGTGAATCAGAAGAAGCAGAAGAAGGAGAAGGAAAAGGTGAAGTCTGGAGGGTGAATCAGAAGAAGCAGAAGAAGGAGAAGGAGAAGGTGAAGTCTGGAGGGTGAATCAGAAGAAGCAGAATAAGGAGAAGGAGAAGGTGAAGTCTGGAGGGTGAATCAGAAGAAGCAGAAGAAGGAGAAGGAGAAGGTGAAGTCTGGAGGGTGAATCAGAAGAAGTAGAAGAAGGAGAAGGAGAAGGTGAAGTCTGGAGGGTGAAGCAGAAGAAGTAGAAGAAGGAGAAGGAGAAGGTGAAGTCAGGAGGGTTAATCAGAAGAAGCAGAAGAAGGAGAAGGAGAAGGTGAATTCTGGAGGGTGAATCAGAAGAATCAGAAGAAGGAGAAGGAGAAGATGAAGTCTGGAGGGTGAATCAGAAGAAGCAGAAGAAAGAGAAGGAGAAGGTGAAGTCTGGAGGGTGAAGCAGAAGAAACAGAAGAAGGAGAAGGAGTAGGTGAAGACTGGAGGGTGAATCAGAAGAAGTAGAAGAAGGAGAAGGAGAAGGTGAAGTCAGGAGGGTGAAACAGAAGAAGCAGAAGAAGGAGAAGGAGAAGGTGAAGTCAGGAGGGTGAAGCAGAAGAAGCAGAAGAAGGAGAAGGAGAAGGTGAAGTCTGGAGGGTGAAGCAGAAGAAGCAGAAGAAGGAGAAGGAGAAGGTGAAGTCTGGAGGGTGAATCAGAAGAAGCAGAAGAAGGAGAAGGAGAAGGTGAAGTCTGGAGGGTGAATCAGAAGAAGCAGAAGAAGGAGAAGGAGAAGGTGAATTTAGGAGGGTGAATCAGAAGAAGCAGAAGAAGGAGAAGGAGCAGGTGAAGTCAGGGGGGTGTAGCAGAAGAAGTAGAAGAAGGAGAAGGAGAAGGTGAAGTCAGGACGGTGAAGCAGAAGAAGCAGAAGAAGGAGAAGGAGAAGGTGAAGCCTGGAGGGCGCAGCAGAAGAAGCAGAAGAAGGAGAAGGAGAAGGTGAAGTCTGGAGTGTGAAGCAGAAGAAGCAGAAGAAGGAGAAGGAGAAGGTGAAGTCTGGAGGGTGAAGCAGAAGAAACAGAAGAAGGAGAAGGAGAAGGTGAAGACTGGAGGGTGAATCAGAAGAAGTAGAAGAAGGAGAAGGAGAAGGTGAAGTCTGGAGGGTGAATCAGAAGAAGTAGAAGAAGGAGAAGGAGAAGTTGAAGTCTGGAGGGTGAATCAGAAGAAGCAGAAGAAGGAGAAGGAGAAGGTGAAGTCTGGAGGGTGAATCAGAAGAAGCAGAAGAAGGAGAAGGAGAAGATGAAGTCTGGAGGGTGAATCAGAAGAAGTAGAAGAAGGAGAAGGAGAAGGTGAAGTCTGGAGGGTGAATCAGATCAAGTAGAAGAAGGAGAAGGAGAAGATGAAGTCTGGAGGGTGAATCAGAAGTAAGAGAAGAAGGAGAAGGAGAAGGTGAAGTCTGGAGGGTGAATGAGAAGAAGTAGAAGAAGGAGAAGGAGAAGGTGTAGTCTGGAGGGTGAATCAGAAGAAGTAGACGAAGGAGAAGGAGAAGGTGAAGTCTGGAGGGTGAATCAGAAGAAGCAGAAGAAGGAGAAGGAGAAGGTGAAGTCTGGAGGGTGAATCAGAAGAAGTAGAAGAAGGAGAAGGAGAAGGTGAAGTCTGGAGGGTGAATCAGAAGAAGCAGAAGAAAGAGAAGGAGAAGGTGAAGTCTGGAGGGTGAATCAGAAGAAGTAGAAGAAGGAGAAGGAGAAGGTGAAGTCTGGAGGGTGAATCAGAAGAATCAGAAGAAGGAGAAGGAGAAGATGAAGTCTGGAGGGTGAATCAGAAGAAGCAGAAGAAAGAGAAGGAGAAGGTGAAGTCTGGAGGGTGAAGCAGAAGAAACAGAAGAAGGAGAAGGAGTAGGTGAAGACTGGAGGGTGAATCAGAAGAAGTAGAAGAAGGAGAAGGAGAAGGTGAAGTCAGGAGGGTGAATCAGAAGAAGCAGAAGAAGGAGAAGGAGAAGGTGAAGTCAGGAGGGTGAAGCAGAAGAAGCAGAAGAAGGAGAAGGAGAAGGTGAAGTCTGGAGGGTGAAGCAGAAGAAGCAGAAGAAGGAGAAGGAGAAGGTGAAGTCTGGAGGGTGAATCAGAAGAAGCAGAAGAAGGAGAAGGAGAAGGTGAAGTCTGGAGGGTGAATCAGAAGAAGCAGAAGAAGGAGAAGGAGAAGGTGAAGTCAGGAGGGTGAATCAGAAGAAGCAGAAGAAGGAGAAGGAGAAGGTGAATTTAGGAGGGTGAATCAGAAGAAGCAGAAGAAGGAGAAGGAGCAGGTGAAGTCAGGGGGGTGTAGCAGAAGAAGTAGAAGAAGGAGAAGGAGAAGGTGAAGTCAGGACGGTGAAGCAGAAGAAGGAGAAGAAGGAGAAGGAGAAGGTGAAGCCTGGAGGGCGCAGCAGAAGAAGCAGAAGAAGGAGAAGGAGAAGGTGAAGTCTGGAGTGTGAAGCAGAAGAAGCAGAAGAAGGAGAAGGAGAAGGTGAAGTCTGGAGGGTGAAGCAGAAGAAACAGAAGAAGGAGAAGGAGAAGGTGAAGACTGGAGGGTGAATCAGAAGAAGTAGAAGAAGGAGAAGGAGAAGGTGAAGTCTGGAGGGTGAATCAGAAGAAGTAGAAGAAGGAGAAGGAGAAGTTGAAGTCTGGAGGGTGAATCAGAAGAAGCAGAAGAAGGAGAAGGAGAAGGTGAAGTCTGGAGGGTGAATCAGAAGAAGCAGAAGAAGGAGAAGGAGAAGATGAAGTCTGGAGGGTGAATCAGAAGAAGTAGAAGAAGGAGAAGGAGAAGGTGAAGTCTGGAGGGTGAATCAGAACAAGTAGAAGAAGGAGAAGGAGAAGATGAAGTCTGGAGGGTGAATCAGAAGAAAGAGAAGAAGGAGAAGGAGAAGGTGAAGTCTGGAGGGTGAATGAGAAGAAGTAGAAGAAGGAGAAGGAGAAGGTGTAGTCTGGAGGGTGAATCAGAAGAAGTAGACGAAGGAGAAGGAGAAGGTGAAGTCTGGAGGGTGAATCAGAAGAAGCAGAAGAAGGAGAAGGAGAAGGTGAAGTCTGGAGGGTGAATCAGAAGAATTAGAAGAAGGAGAAGGAGAAGGTGAAGTCTGGAGGGTGAATCAGAAGAAGCAGAAGAAAGAGAAGGAGAAGGTGAAGTCTGGAGGGTGAATCAGAAGAAGTAGAAGAAGGAGAAGGAGAAGGTGAAGTCTGGAGAGTGAATCAGAAGAAGCAGAAGAAGGAGAAGGAGAAGGTGAAGTCTGGAGGGTGAATCAGAAGAAGCAGTAGAAGGAGAAGGAAAAGGTGAAGTCTGGAGGGTGAATCAGAAGAAGCAGAAGAAGGAGAAGGAGAAGGTGAAGTCTGGAGGGTGAATCAGAAGAAGCAGAATAAGGAGAAGGAGAAGGTGAAGTCTGGAGGGTGAATCAGAAGAAGCAGAAGAAGGAGAAGGAGAAGGTGAAGCCTGGAGGGTGAATCAGAAGAAGTAGAAGAAGGAGAAGGAGAAGGTGAAGTCTGGAGGGTGAATCAGAAGAAGCAGAATAAGGAGAAGGAGAAGGTGAAGTCTGGAGGGTGAAGCAGAAGAAGTAGAAGAAGGAGAAGGAGAAGGTGAAGTCAGGAGGGTGAATCAGAAGAAGCAGAAGAAGGAGAAGGAGAAGGTGAAGTCTGGAGGGTGAATCAGAAGAATCAGAAGAAGGAGAAGGAGAAGATGAAGTCTGGAGGGTGAATCAGAAGAAGCAGAAGAAAGTGAAGGAGAAGGTGAAGTCTGGAGGGTGAAGCAGAAGAAACAGAAGAAGGAGAAGGAGTAGGTGAATACTGGAGGGTGAATCAGAAGAAGTAGGAGAAGGAGAAGGAGAAGGTGAAGTCTGGAGGGTGAATCAGACGAAGTAGAAGAAGGAGAAGGAGAAGGTGAAGTCTGGAGGGTGAATCAGAAGAAGCAGAAGAAGGAGAAGGAGAAGGTGAAGTTAGGAGGGTGAATCAGAAGAAGCAGAAGAAGGAGAAGGAGCAGGTGAAGTCAGGGGGGTGAAGCAGAAGAAGTAGAAGAAGGAGAAGGAGAAGGTGAAGTCAGGACGGTGAAGCAGAAGAAGCAGAAGAAGGAGAAGGAGAAGGTGAAGTCTGGAGGGTGAAGCAGAAGAAGGAGAAGGAGAGGGTGAAGTCTGGAGGGTGAATCAGAAGAAGTAGACGAAGGAGAAGGAGAAGGTGAAGTCAGGAGACTGAAGCAGAAGAAGCAGAAGAAGGAGAAGGAGAAGGTGAAGTCTGGAGGGCGAAGCAGAAGAAGCAGAAGAAGGAGAAGGAGAAGGTGAAGTCTGGAGGGTGAAGCAGAAGAAGCAGAAGAAGGAGAAGGAGTAGGTGAAGTCTGGAGGGTGAATCAGAAGAAGTAGAAGAAGGAGAAGGATAAGGTGAAGTCAGGAGGGTGAAGCAGAAGAAGCAGAAGAAGGAGAAGGAGAAGGTGAAGTCTGGTGGGTGAAGCAGAAGAAGCAGAAGAAGGAGAAGGAGAAGGTGAAGTCTGGAGGGTGAAGCAGAAGAAGCAGAAGAAGGAGAAGGAGAAGGTGAAGTCAGGAGGGTGGATCAGAAGAAGTAGAAGAAGGAGAAGGAGAAGGTGAAGTCTGGAGGGTGAATCAGAAGAAGCAGAAGAAGGAGAAGGAGAAGGTGAAGTCTGGAGGGCGCTGCAGAAGAAGCAGAAGAAGGAGAAAGAGAAGGTGAAGTCTGGAGGGTGAAGCAGAAGAAGCAGAAGAAGGAGAAGGAGAGGGTGAAGTCTGGAGGGTGAATCAGAAGAAGTAGAAGAAGGAGAAGGAGAAGGTGAAGTCAGGAGAGTGAAGCAGAAGAAGCAGAAGAAGGAGAAGGAGAAGGTGAAGTCTGGAGGGCGAAGCAGAAGAAGCAGAAGAAGGAGAAGGAGAAGGTGAAGTCTGGAGGGTGAAGCAGAAGAAGCAGAAGAAGGAGAAGGAGTAGGTGAAGTCTGGAGGGTGAATCAGAAGAAGTAGAAGAAGGAGAAGGAGAAGGTGAAGTCAGGAGGGTGAAGCAGAAGAAGCAGAAGAAGGAGAAGGAGAAGGTGATGTCTGGAGGGTGAAGCAGAAGAAGCAGAAGAAGGAGAAGGAGAAGGTGAAGTCTGGAGGGTGAATCAGAAGAAGCAGAAGAAGGAGAAGGAGAAGGTGAAGTCTGGAGGGTGAATCAGAAGAAGCAGAAGAAGGAGAAGGAGAAGGAGAAGTCAGGAGGGTGAATCAGAAGAAGCAGAAGAAGGAGAAGGAGAAGGTGAATTTAGGAGGGTGAATCAGAAGAAGCAGAAGAAGGAGAAGGAGCAGGTGAAGTCAGGGGGGTGTAGCAGAAGAAGTAGAAGAAGGAGAAGGAGAAGGTGAAGTCAGGACGGTGAAGCAGAAGAAGCAGAAGAAGGAGAAGGAGAAGGTGAAGCCTGGAGGGCGCAGCAGAAGAAGCAGAAGAAGGAGAAGGAGAAGGTGAAGTCTGGAGTGTGAAGCAGAAGAAGCAGAAGAAGGAGAAGGAGAAGGTGAAGTCTGGAGGGTGAAGCAGAAGAAACAGAAGAAGGAGAAGGAGAAGGTGAAGACTGGAGGGTGAATCAGAAGAAGTAGAAGAAGGAGAAGGAGAAGGTGATGTCTGGAGGGTGAATCAGAAGAAGTAGAAGAAGGAGAAGGAGATGTTGAAGTCTGGAGGGTGAATCAGAAGAAGCAGAAGAAGGAGAAGGAGAAGGTGAAGTCTGGAGGGTGAATCAGAAGAAGCAGAAGAAGGAGAAGGAGAAGATGAAGTCTGGAGGGTGAATCAGAAGAAGCAGAAGAAGGAGAAGGAGAAGATGAAGTCTGGAGGGTGAATCAGAAGAAGTAGAAGAAGGAGAAGGAGAAGATGAAGTCTGGAGGGTGAATCAGAAGAAGTAGAAGAAGGAGAAGGAGAAGATGAAGTCTGGAGGGTGAATCAGAAGAAAGAGAAGTAGAAGGAGAAGGTGAAGTCTGGAGGGTGAATCAGAAGAAGTAGAAGAAGGAGAAGGAGAAGGTGTAGTCTGGAGGGTGAATCAGAAGAAGTAGACGAAGGAGAAGGAGAAGGTGAAGTCTGGAGGGTAAATCAGAAGAAGCAGAAGAAGGAGAAGGAGAATGTGAAGTCTGGAGGGTGAATCAGAAGAAGTAGAAGAAGGAGAAGGAGAAGGTGAAGTCTGGAGGGTGAATCAGAAGAAGCAGAAGAAGGAGAAGGAGAAGGTGAAGTCTGGAGGGTGAATCAGAAGAAGCAGTAGAAGGAGAAGGAGAAGGTGAAGTCTGGAGGGTGAATCAGAAGAAGCAGAATAAGGAGAAGGAGAAGGTGAAGTCTGGAGGGTGAATCAGAAGAAGCAGAAGAAGGAGAAGGAGAAGGTGAAGTCTGGAGGGTGAATCAGAAGAAGTAGAAGAAGGAGAAGGAGAAGGTGAAGTCTGGAGGGTGAATCAGAAGAAGTAGAAGAAGGAGAAGGAGAAGGTGAAGTCTGGAGGGTGAATCAGAAGAAGTAGAAGAAGGAGAAGGAGAAGGTGAAGTCTGGAGGGTGAAGCAGAAGAAGTAGATGAAGGAGAAGGAGAAGGTGAAGTCAGGAGGGTGAATCAGAAGAAGTAGAAGAAGGAGAAGGAGAAGGTGAGGTCTGGAGGGTGAATCAGAAGAAGCAGAAGAAGGAGAAGGAGAAGGTGAAGTCTGGAGGGTGAATCAGAAGAATCAGAAGAAGGAGAAGGAGAAGGTGAAGTCTGGAGGGTGAATCAGAAGAAGCAGTAGAAAGAGAAGGAGAAGGTGAAGTCTGGAGGGTGAAGCAGAAGAAACAGAAGAAGGAGAAGGAGAAGGTGAAGACTGGAGGGTGAATCAGAAGAAGTAGAAGAAGGAGAAGGAGAAGGTGAAGTCTGGAGGGTGAATCAGAAGAAGTAGAAGAAGGAGAAGGAGAAGGTGAAGTCTGGAGGGTGAATCAGAAGAAGCAGAAGAAGGAGAAGGAGAAGGTGAAGTCTGGAGGGTGAATCAGAAGAAGGAGAAGAAGGAGAAGGAGAAGATGAAGTCTGGAGGGTGAATCAGAAGAAGTAGAAGAAGGAGAAGGAGAAGGTGTAGTCTGGAGGGTGAATCAGAAGAAGTAGACGAAGGAGAAGGAGAAGGTGAAGTCTGGAGGGTGAATCAGAAGAAGCAGAAGAAGGAGAAGGAGAAGGTGAAGTCTGGAGGGTGAATCAGAAGAAGTAGAAGAAGGAGAAGGAGAAGGTGAAGTCTGGAGGGTGAATCAGAAGAAGCAGAAGAAGGAGAAGGAGAAGGTGAAGTCTGGAGGGTGAATCAGAAGAAGCAGAAGAAGGAGAAGGAGAAGTTGAAGTCTGGAGGGTGAAACAGAAGAAGCAGAATAAGGAGAAGGAGAAGGTGAAGTCTGGAGGGTGAATCAGAAGAAGCAGAAGAAGGAGAAGGAGAAGGTGAAGTCTGGAGGGTGAATCAGAAGAAGTAGAAGAAGGAGAAGGAGAAGGTGAAGTCTGGAGGGTGAAGCAGAAGAAGTAGAAGAAGGAGAAGGAGAAGGTGAAGTCAGGAGGGTGAATCAGAAGAAGTAGAAGAAGGAGAAGGAGAAGGTGAAGTCAGGAGGGTGAATCAGAAGAAGTAGAAGAAGGAGAAGGAGAAGGTGAAGTCTGGAGGGGGAATCAGAAGAATCAGAAGAAGGAGAAGGAGAAGGTGAAGTCTGGAGGGTGAATCAGAAGAAGCAGAAGAAAGAGAAGGAGAAGGTGAAGTCTGGAGGGTGAAGCAGAAGAAACAGAAGAAGGAGAAGGAGAAGGTGAAGACTGGAGGGTGAATCAGAAGAAGTAGAAGAAGGAGAAGGAGAAGGTGAAGTCTGGAGGGTGAATCAGAAGAAGTAGAAGAAGGAGAAGGAGTAGTTGAAGTCTGGAGGGTGAATCAGAAGAAGCAGAAGAAGGAGAAGGAGAAGGTGAAGTCTGGAGGGTGAATCAGAAGAAGCAGAAGAAGGAGAAGGAGAAGATGAAGTCTGGAGGGTGAATCAGAAGAAGTAGAAGAAGGAGAAGGAGAAGGTGAAGTCTGGAGGGTGAATCAGAAGAAGTAGAAGAAGGAGAAGGAGAAGATGAAGTCTGGAGGGTGAATCAGAAGAAGGAGAAGGAGAAGGTGAAGTCTGGAGGGTGAATCAGAAGAAGTAGAAGAAGGAGAAGGAGAAGGTGTAGTCTGGAGGGTGAATCAGAAGAAGTAGACGAAGGAGAAGGAGAAGGTGAAGTCTGGAGGGTGAATCAGAATAAGCAGAAGAAGGAGAAGGAGAAGGTGAAGTCTGGAGGGTGAATCAGAAGAAGTAGAAGAAGGAGAAGGAGAAGGTGAAGTCTGGAGGGTGAATCAGAAGAAGCAGAAGAAGGAGAAGGAGAAGGTGAAGTCTGGAGGGTGAATCAGAAGAAGCAGAAGAAGGAGAAGGAGAAGGTGAAGTCTGGAGGGTGAATCAGAAGAAGCAGAATAAGGAGAAGGAGAAGGTGAAGTCTGGAGGGTGAATCAGAAGAAGCAGAAGAAGGAGAAGGAGAAGGTGAAGTCTGGAGGGTGAATCAGAAGAAGTAGAAGAAGGAGAAGGAGAAGGTGAAGTCTGGAGGGTGAATCAGAAGAAGTAGAAGAAGGAGAAGGAGAAGGTGAAGTCTGGAGGGTGAAGCAGAAGAAGTAGATGAAGGAGAAGTAGAAGGTGAAGTCAGGAGGGTGAATCAGAAGAAGTAGAAGAAGGAGAAGGAGAAGGTGAGTTCTGGAGGGTGAATCAGAAGAAGCAGAAGAAGGAGAAGGAGATGGTGAAGTCTGGAGGGTGAATCAGAAGAATCAGAAGAAGGAGAAGGAGAAGGTGAAGTCTGGAGGGTGAATCAGAAGAAGCAGAAGAAAGAGAAGGAGAAGGTGAAGTCTGGAGGGTGAAGCAGAAGAAACAGAAGAAGGAGAAGGAGAAGGTGAAGACTGGAGGGTGAATCAGAAGAAGTAGAAGAAGGAGAAGGAGAAGGTGAAGTCTGGAGGGTGAATCAGAAGAAGTAGAAGAAGGAGAAGGAGAAGGTGAAGTCTGGAGGGTGAATCAGAAGAAGCAGAAGAAGGAGAAGGAGAAGGTGAAGTCTGGAGGGTGAATCAGAAGAAGGAGCAGAAGGAGAAGGAGAAGATGAAGTCTGGAGGGTGAATCAGAAGAAGTAGAAGAAGGAGAAGGAGAAGGTGAAGTCTGGAGGGTGAATCAGAAGAAGGAGAAGAAGGAGAAGGAGAAGATGAAGTCTGGAGGGTGAAACAGAAGAAACAGAAGAAGGAGAAGGAGAAGGTGAAGACTGGAGGGTGAATCAGAAGAAGTAGAAGAAGGAGAAGGAGATGGTGAAGTCTGGAGGGTGAATCAGAAGAAGTAGAAGAAGGAGAAGGAGAAGGTGAAGTCTGGAGGGTGTATCAGAGGAAGTAGACGAAGGAGAAGGAGAAGGTGAAGTCTGGAGGGTGAATCAGCAGAAGCAGAAGAAGGAGAAGGAGAAGGTGAAGTCTGGAGGGTGAATCAGAAGAAGTAGAAGAAGGAGAAGGAGAAGGTGAAGTCTGGAGGGTGAATCAGAAGAAGCAGAAGAAGGAGAAGGAGAAGGTGAAGTCTGGAGGGTGAATCAGAAGAAGCAGAAGAAGGAGAAGGAGAAGGTGAAGTCTGGAGGGTGAAACAGAAGAAGCAGAATAAGGAGAAGGAGAAGGTGAAGTCTGGAGGGTGAATCAGAAGAAGCAGAAGAAGGAGAAGGAGAAGGTGAAGTCTGTAGGGTGAATCAGAAGAAGTAGAAGAAGGAGAAGGAGAAGGTGAAGTCTGGAGGGTGAATCAGAAGAAGTAGAAAAAGGAGAAGGAGAAGGTGAAGTCTGGAGCGTGAAGCAGAAAAAGTAGAAGAAGGAGAAGGAGAAGGTGAAGTCAGGAGGGTGAATCAGAAGAAGTAGAAGAAGGAGAAGGAGAAGGTGAAGTCAGGAGGGTGAATCAGAAGAAGCAGAAGAAGGAGAAGGAGAAGGTGAAGTGTGGAGGGTGAATCAGAAGAATCAGAAGAAGGAGAAGGAGAAGGTGAAGTCTGGAGGGTGAATCAGAAGAAGCAGAAGAAAGAGAAGGAGAAGGTGAAGTCTGGAGGGTGAATCAGAAGAAGTAGAAGAAGGAGAAGGAGAAGGTGAAGTCTGGAGGGTGAATCAGAAGAAGCAGAAGAAGGAGAAGGAGAAGGTGATGTCTGGAGGGTGAATCAGAAGAAGCAGAAGAAGGAGAAGTAGAAGGTGAAGTCTGGAGGGTGAATCAGAAGAAGCAGAAGAAGGAGAAGGAGAAGGTGAAGTCTGGAGGGTGAATCAGAAGAAGCAGAATAAGGAGAAGGAGAAGGTGTAGTCTGGAGGGTGAATCAGAAGAAGCAGAAGAAGGAGAAGGAGAAGGTGAAGTCTGGAGGGTGAATCAGAAGAAGTAGAAGAAGGAGAAGGAGAAGGTGAAGTCTGGGGGGTGAAGCAGAAGAAGTAGAAGAAGGAGAAGGAGAAGGTGAAGTCAGGAGGGTGAATCAGAAGAAGTAGAAGAAGGAGAAGGAGAAGGTGAAGTCAGGAGGGTGAATCAGAAGAAGCAGAAGAAGGAGAAGGAAAAGGTGAAGTCTGGAGGGCGAATCAGAAGAAGGAGAAGGAGAAGGTGAAATCTGGAGGGTGAATCAGAACAAGTAGAAGAAGGAGAAGGAGAAGGTGAAGTCTGGAGGTTGAATCAGAAGAAGCAGAATAAGGAGAAGGAGAAGGTGAAGTCTGGAGGGTGAATCAGAAGAAGCAGAATAAGGAGAAGGAGAAGGTGAAGTCTGGAGGGTGAATCAGAAGAAGCAGAAGAAGGAGAAGGAGAAGGTGAAGTCTGGAGGGTGAATCAGAAGAGGTAGAAGAAGGAGAAGGAGAAGGTGAAGTCTGGAGGGTGAAGCAGAAGAAGGAGAAGAAGGAGAAGGAGAAGGTGAAGTCAGGAGGGTGAATCAGAAGAAGTAGAAGAAGGAGAAGGAGAAGGTGAAGCCAGGAGGGTGAATCAGAAGAAGCAGAAGAAGGAGAAGGAGAAGGTGAAGTCTGGAGGGTGAATCAGAAGAATCAGAAGAAGGAGAAGGAGAAGGTGAAGTCTGGATGGTGAATCAGAAGAATCAGAAGAAAGAGAAGGAGAAGATGAAGTCTGGAGGCTGAAGCAGAAGAAACAGAAGAAGGAGAAGGAGAATGTGAAGACTGGAGGGTGAATCAGAAGAAGTAGAAGAAGGAGAAGGAGAAGGTGAAGTCTGGAGGGTGAATCAGAAGAAGTAGAAGAAGGAGAAGGAGAAGGTGAAGTCTGGAGGGTGAATCAGAAGAAGCAGAAGAAGGAGAAGGAGAAGGTGAAGTCTGGAGGGTGAATCAGAAGATGCAGAAGAAGGAGAAGGAGAAGATGAAGTCTGGAGGGTGAATCAGAAGAAGTAGAAGAAGGAGAAGGAGAAGGTGAAGTCTGGAGGGTGAATCAGAAGAAGTAGAAGAAGGAGAAGGAGAAGGTGAAGTCTGGAGGGTGAATCAGAAGAAGTAGAAGAAGGAGAAGGAGAAGGTGAAGTCTGGAGGGTGAATCAGAAGAAGCAGAAGAAGGAGAAGGAGAAGATGAAGTCTGGAGGGTGAATCAGAAGAAGTAGAAGAAGGAGAAGGAGAAGGTGAAGTCTGGAGGGTGAATCAGAAGAAGCAGAAGAAGGAGAAGGAGAAGGTGAAGTCTGGAGGGTGAATCAGAAGAAGTAGAAGAAGGAGAAGGAGAAGGTGAAGTCTGGAGGGTGAATCAGAAGAAGCAGAAGAAGGAGAAGGAGAAGATGAAGTCTGGAGGGTGAATCAGAAGAAGTAGAAGAAGGAGAAGGAGAAGGTGAAGTCTGGAGGGTGAATCAGAAGAAGCAGAAGAAGGAGAAGGAGAAGGTGAAGTCTGGAGGGTGAATCAGAAGAAGCAGAAGAAGGAGAAGGAGAAGGTGAAGTCTGGAGGGTGAACCAGAAGAAGCAGAATAAGGAGAAGGAGAAGGTGAAGTCTGGAGGGTGAATCAGAAGAAGTAGAAGAAGGAGAAGGAGAAGGTGAAGTCTGGAGGGTGAATCAGAAGAAGTAGAAGAAGGAGAAGGAGAAGGTGAAGTCTGGAGGGTGAATCAGAAGAAGTAGAAGAAGGAGAAGGAGAAGGTGAAGTCTGGAGGGTGAAGCAGAAGAAGTTGAAGAAGGAGAATGAGAAGGTGAAGTCAGGAGGGTGAATCAGAAGAAGTAGAAGAAGGAGAAGGAGAAGGTGAAGTCAGGAGGGTGAATCAGAAGAAGCAGAAGAAGGAGAAGGAGAAGGTGAAGTCTGGAGGGTGAATCAGAAGAATCAGAAGAAGGAGAAGGAGAAGGTGAAGTCTGGAGGGAGAATCAGAAGAAGCAGAAGAAAGAGAAGGAGAAGGTGAAGTCTGGAGGGTGAATCAGAAGAAGTAGAAGAAGGAGAAGGAGAAGGTGAAGTCTGGAGGGTGAATCAGAAGAAGCAGAAGAAGGAGAAGGAGAAGGTGAAGTCTGGAGGGTGAATCAGAAGAAGCAGAAGAAGGAGAAGGAAAAGGTGAAGTCTGGAGGGTGAATCAGAAGAAGCAGAAGAAGGAGAAGGAGAAGGTGAAGTCTGGAGGGTGAATCAGAAGAAGCAGAATAAGGAGAAGGAGAAGGTGAAGTCTGGAGGGTGAATCAGAAGAAGCAGAAGAAGGAGAAGGAGAAGGTGAAGTCTGGAGGGTGAATCAGAAGAAGTAGAAGAAGGAGAAGGGGAAGGTGAAGTCTGGAGGGTGAAGCAGAAGAAGTAGAAGAAGGAGAAGGAGAAGGTGAAGTCAGGAGGGTGAATCAGAAGAAGCAGAAGAAGGAGAAGGAGAAGGTGAAGTCTGGAGGGTGAATCAGAAGAATCAGAAGAAGGAGAAGGAGAAGATGAAGTCTGGAGGGTGAATCAGAAGAAGCAGAAGAAAGAGAAGGAGAAGGGGAAGTCTGGAGGGTGAAGCAGAAGAAACAGAAGAAGGAGAAGGAGTAGGTGAAGACTGGAGGGTGAATCAGAAGAAGTAGAAGAAGGAGAAGGAGAAGGTGAAGTCTGGAGGGTGAATCAGACGAAGTAGAAGAAGGAGAAGGAGAAGGTGAAGTCTGGAGGGTGAATCAGAAGAAGTAGAAGAAGGAGAAGGAGAAGGTGAAGTCTGGAGGGTGAATCAGAAGAAGCAGAAGAAGGAGAAGGAGAAGATGAAGTCTGGAGGGTGAATCAGAAGAAGTAGAAGAAGGAGAAGGAGAAGGTGAGGTCTGGAGGGTGAATCAGAAGAAGCAGAAGAAGGAGAAGGAGAAGGTGAAGTCTGGAGGGTGAATCAGAAGAAGCAGAGGAAGGAGAAGGAGAAGGTGAAGTCTGGAGGGTGAATCAGAAGAAGCAGAAGAAGGAGAAAGAAAAGGTGAAGTCAGGAGCGTGAATCAGAAGAAGCAGAAGAAGGAGAAGGAGAAGGTGAAGTTAGGAGGGTGAATCAGAAGAAGCAGAAGAAGGAGAAGGAGCAGGTGAAGTCAGGGGGGTGAAGCAGAAGAAGTAGAAGAAGGAGAAGGAGAAGGTGAAGTCAGGACGGTGAAGCAGAAGAAGCAGAAGAAGGAGAAGGAGAAGGTGAAGTCTGGAGGGTGAAGCAGAAGAAGCAGAAGAAATAGAAGGAGAGGGTGAAGTCTGGAGGGTGAATCAGAAGAAGTAGAAGAAGGAGAAGGAGAATGTGAAGTCAGGAGAGTGAAGCAGAAGAAGCAGAAGAAGGAGAAGGAGAAGGTGAAGTCTGGAGGGCGAGGCAGAAGAAGCAGAAGAAGGAGAAGGAGAAGGTGAAGTCTGGAGGGTGAAGCAGAAGAAGCAGAAGAAGGAGAAGGAGTAGGTGAAGTCTGGAGGGTGAATCAGAAGAAGTAGAAGAAGGAGAAGGATAAGGTGAAGTCAGGATGGTGAAGCAGAAGAAGGAGAAGGAGAAGGTGAAGTCTGGAGGGTGAAGCAGAAGAAGTAGAAGAAGGAGAAGGAGAAGGTGAAGTCTGGAGGGTGAAGCAGAAGAAGCAGAAGAAGGAGAAGGAGAAGGTGAAGTCAGGAGGGTGGATCAGAAGAAGTAGAAGAAGGAGAAGGAGAAGGTGAAGTCTGGAGGGTGAATCAGAAGAAGCAGAAGAAGGAGAAGGAGAAAGTGAAGTCTGGAGGGCGCAGCAGAAGAAGCAGAAGAAGGAGAAAGAGAAGGTGTAGTCTGGAGGGTGAAGCAGAAGAAGCAGAAGAAGGAGAAGGAGAGGGTGAAGTCTGGAGGGTGAATCAGAAGAAGTAGAAGAAGGAGAAGGAGAAGGTGAAGTCAGGAGAGTGAAGCAGAAGAAGCAGAAGAAGGAGAAGGAGAAGGTGAAGTCTGGAGGGCGAAGCAGAAGAAGCAGAAGAAGGAGAAGGAGAAGGTGAAGTCTGGAGGGTGAAGCAGAAGAAGCAGAAGAAGGAGAAGGAGTAGGTGAAGTCTGGAGGGTGAATCAGAAGAAGTAGAAGAAGGAGAAGGAGAAGGTGAAGTCAGGAGGGTGAAGCAGAAGAAGCAGAAGAAGGAGAAGGGGAAGGTGAAGTCTGGAGGGTGAAGCAGAAGAAGCAGAAGAAGGAGAAGGAGAAGGTGAAGTCTGGAGGGTGAATCAGAAGAAGCAGAAGAAGGAGAAGGAGAAGGTGAAGTCTGGAGGGTGAATAAGAAGAAGCAGAAGAAGGAGAAGGAGAAGATGAAGTCTGGAGGGTGAATCAGAAGAAGTAGAAGAAGGAGAAGGAGAAGATGAGGTCTGGAGGGTGAATCAGAAGAAGCAGAAGAAGGAGAAGGAGAAGGTGAAGTCTGGAGGGTGAATCAGAAGAAGCAGAAGAAGGAGAAGGAGAAGGTGAAGTCTGGAGGGTGAATTAGAAGAAGCAGAAGAAGGAGAAGGAGAAGGTGAAGTCAGGAGGGTGAATCAGAAGAAGCAGAAGAAGGAGAAGGAGCAGGTGAAGTCAGGGGGGTGAAGCAGAAGAAGTAGAAGAAGGAGAGGGAGAAGGTGAAGTCAGGAGGGTGAAGCAGAAGAAGCAGAAGAAGGAGAAGGAGAAGGTGAAGTCTGGAGGGCGCAGCAGAAGAAGCAGAAGAAGGAGAAGGAGAAGGTGAAGTCTGCAGGGTGAATCAGAAGAAGTAGAAGAAGGAGAAGGAGAAGGTGAAGTCAGGAGAGTGAAGCAGAAGAAGCAGAAGAAGGAGAAGGAGAAGGTGAAGTCTGGAGGGTGAAGCAGAAGAAGCAGAAGAAGGAGAAGGAGAAGGTGAAGTCTGGAGGGCGAAGCAGAAGAAGGAGAAGGAGAAGGTGAAGTCTGGAGGGTGAAGCAGAAGAAGCAGAAGAAGGAGAAGGAGAAGGTGAAGTCTGGAGGGTGAATCAGAAGAAGTAGAAGAAGGAGAAGGAGAAGGTGAAGTCAGGAGGGTGAATCAGAAGAAGTAGAAGAAGGAGAAGGAGAAGGTGAAGTCAGGAGGGTGAAGCAGAAGAAGCAGAAGAAGGAGAAGGAGAAGGTGAAGTCAGGAGGGTGAATCGGAAGAAGTAGAAGAAGGAGAAGGAGAAGGTGAAGTCTGGAGGGTGAATCAGAAGAAGTAGAAGAAGGAGAAGGAGAAGGTGATGTCTGGAGGATGAATCAGAAGAAGTAGAAGAAGGAGAAGGAGAAGGTGAAGTCTGGAGGGTGAATCAGAAGAAGCAGAAGAAGGAGAAGGAGAAGGTGACGTCTGGAGGGAGAAGCAGAAGAAGTAGAAGAAGGAGAAGGAGAAGGTGAAGTCTGGAGGGTGAATCAGAAGAAGTAGAAGAAGGAGAAGGAGAAGGTGAAGTCTGGAGGGTGAATCAGAAGAAGTAGAAGACGGAGAAGGAGAAGGTGAAGTCTGGAGGGTGAATCAGAAGAAGCAGAAGAACGAGAAGGAGAAGGTGAAGTCTGGAGGGTGAATCAGCAGAAGTAGAAGAAGGAGAAGGAGAAGGTGTGGTCTGGAGGGTGAATCAGAAGAAGTTGACGAAGGAGAAGGAGAAGGTGAAGTCTGGAGGGTGAATCAGAAGAAGCAGAAGAACGAGAAGGAGAAGGTGAAGTCTGGAGGGTGAATCAGAAGAAGTAGAAGAAGGAGAATGAGAAGGTGAAGTCTGGAGGATGAATCAGAAGAAGCAGAAGAAGGAGAAGGAGAAGGTGAAGTCTGGAGGGTGAATCAGAAGAAGCAGAAGAAGGAGAAGGAGAAGGTGAAGTCTGGAGGGAGAATCAGAAGAAGCAGAATAAGGAGAAGGAGAAGGAGAAGTCTGGAGGGTGAATCAGAAGAAGCAGAAGAAGGAGAAGGAGAAGGTGAAGTCTGGAGGGTGAATCAGAAGAAGTAGAAGAAGGAGAAGGAGAAGGTGAAGTCTGGAGGGTGAATCAGAAGAAGTAGAAGAAGGAGAAGGAGAAGGTGAAGTCTGGAGGGTGAATCAGAAGCAGTAGAAGAAGGAGAAGGAGAAGGTGAAGTCTGGAGGGTGAAGCAGAAGAAGTAGAAGAAGGAGAAGGAGAAGGTGAAGTCAGGAGGGTGAATCAGAAGAAGTAGAAGAAGGAGAAGGAGAAGGTGAAGTCAGGAGTGTGAATCAGAAGAAGCAGAAGAAGGAGAAGGAGAAGGTGAAGTCTGGAGGGTGAATCAGAAGAATCAGAAGAAGGAGAAGGAGAAGGTGAAGTCTGGAGGGTGAATCAGAAGAAGCAGAAGAAAGAGAAGGAGAAGGTGAATTCTGGAGGGTGAAGCGGAAGAAACAGAAGAAGGAGAAGGAGAAGGTGAAGACTGGAGGATGTATCAGAAGAAGTAGAAGAAGGAGAAGGAGAAGGTGAGGTCTGGAGGGTGAATCAGAAGAAGTAGAAGAAGGAGAAGGAGAAGGTGAAGTCTGTAGGGTGAATCAGAAGAAGCAGAAGAAGGAGAAGGAGAAGGTGAAGTCTGGAGGGTGAATCAGAAGAAGCAGAAGAAGGAGAAGGAGAAGATTAAGTCTGGAGGGTGAATCAGAAGTAGTAGAAGAAGTAGAAGGAGAAGGTGAGGTCTGGAGGGTGAATCAGAAGAAGCAGAAGAAGGAGAAGGAGAAGGTGAAGTCTGGAGGGTGAATCAGAAGAAGCAGAAGAAGGAGAAGGAGAAGGTGAAGTCTGGAGGGTGAATCAGAAGAAGCAGAAGAAGGAGAAGGAGAAGGTGAAGTCAGGAGGGTGAATCAGAAGAAGCAGAAGAAGGAGAAGGAGAAGGTGAAGTTAGGAGGGTGAATCAGAAGAAGCAGAAGAAGGAGAAGGAGAAGGTGAAGTCTGGAGGGTGAATCAGAAGAAGCAGAAGAAAGAGAAGGAGAAGGTGAAGTCTGGAGGGTGAATCAGAAGAAGTAGAAGAAGGAGAAAGAGAAGGTGAAGTCTGGAGGGTGAATCAGAAGAAGTAGAAGAAGGAGAAGGAGAAGGTGAAGTCTGGAGGGTGAATCAGAAGAAGCAGAAGAAGGAGAAGGAGAAGGTGAAGTCTGGAGGGTGAATCAGAAGAAGCAGAAGAAGGAGAAGGAAAAGGTGAAGTCTGGAGGGTGAATCAGAAGAAGCAGAGAAGGAGAAGGAGAAGGTGAAGTCTGGAGGGTGAATCAGAAGAAGCAGAATAAGGAGAAGGAGAAGGTGAAGTCTGGAGGGTGAATCAGAAGAAGCAGAAGAAGGAGAAGGAGAAGGTGAAGTCTGGAGGGTGAATCAGAAGAAGTAGAAGAAGGAGAAGGTGAAGTCTGGAGGGTGAAGCAGAAGAAGTAGAAGAAGGAGAAGGAGAAGGTGAAGTCAGGAGGGTGAATCAGAAGAAGCAGAAGAAGGAGAAGGAGAAGGTGAAGTCTGGAGGGTGAATCAGAAGAATCCGAAGAAGGAGAAGGAGAAGATGAAGTCTGGAGGGTGAATCAGAAGAAGCAGAAGAAAGAGAAGGAGAAGGGGAAGTCTGGAGGGTGAAGCAAAAGAAACAGAAGAAGGAGAAGGAGTAGGTGAAGACTGGAGCGTGAATCAGAAGAAGTAGAAGAAGGAGAAGGAGAAGGTGAAGTCTGGAGGGTGAATCAGACGAAGTAGAAGAAGGAGAAGGAGAAGGTGAAGTCTGGAGGGTGAATCAGAAGAAGTAGAAGAAGGAGAAGGAGAAGGTGAAGTCTGGAGGGTGAATCAGAAGAAGCAGAAGAAGGAGAAGGAGAAGATGAAGTCTGGAGGGTGAATCAGAAGAAGTAGAAGAAGGAGAAGGAGAAGGTGAGGTCTGGAGGGTGAATCAGAAGAAGCAGAAGAAGGAGAAGGAGAAGGTGAAGTCTGGAGGGTGAATCAGAAGAAGCAGAGGAAGGAGAAGGAGAAGGTGAAGTCTGGAGGGTGAATCAGAAGAAGCAGAAGAAGGGGAAGGAAAAGGTGAAGTCAGGAGCGTGAATCAGAAGAAGCAGAAGAAGGAGAAGGAGAAGGTGAAGTTAGGAGGGTGAATCAGAAGAAGCAGAAGAAGGAGAAGGAGCAGGTGAAGTCAGGGGGGTGAAGCAGAAGAATTAGAAGAAGGAGAAGGAGAAGGTGAAGTCAGGACGGTGAAGCAGAAGAAGCAGAAGAAGGAGAAGGAGAAGGTGAAGTCTGGAGGGTGAAGCAGAAGAAGCAGAAGAAGGAGAAGGAGAGGGTGAAGTCTGGAGGGTGAATCAGAAGAAGTAGAAGAAGGAGAAGGAGAATGTGAAGTCAGGAGAGTGAAGCAGAAGAAGCAGAAGAAGGAGAAGGAGAAGGTGAAGTCTGGAGGGCGAAGCAGAAGAAGCAGAAGAAGGAGAAGGAGAAGGTGAAGTCTGGAGGGTGAAGCAGAAGAAGCAGAAGAAGGAGAAGGAGTAGGTGAAGTCTGGAGGGTGAATCAGAAGAAGTAGAAGAAGGAGAAGGCTAAGGTGAAGTCAGGATGGTGAAGCAGAAGAAGCAGAAGAAGGAGAAGGAGAAGGTGAAGTCTGGAGGGTGAAGCAGAAGAAGTAGAAGAAGGAGAAGGAGAAGGTGAAGTCTGGAGGGTGAAGCAGAAGAAGCAGAAGAAGGAGAAGGAGAAGGTGAAGTCAGGAGGGTGAATCAGAAGATGTAGAAGAAGGAGAAGGAGAAGGTGAAGTCAGGAGGGTGAATCAGAAGAAGCAGAAGAAGAAGGAGAAGGTGAAGTCTGGAGGGTGAAGCAGAAGAAGTAGAAGAAGGAGAAGGAGAAGGTGAAGTCAGGAGGGTGAATCAGAAGATGTAGAAGAAGGAGAAGGAGAAGGTGAAGTCAGGAGGGTGAATCAGAAGAAGCAGAAGAAGGAGAAGGAGAAGGTGAAGTCTGGAGGGTGAATCAGAAGAATCAGAAGAAGGAGAAGGAGAAGGTGAAGTCTGGAGGGTGAATCAGAAGAAGTAGAAGAAGGAGAAGGAGAAGGTGAAGTCTGGAGGGTGAATCAGAAGAAGCAGAAGAAGGAGAAGGAGAAGGTGAAGTCTGGAGGGTGAATCAGAAGAAGTAGACGAAGGAGAAGGAGAAGGTGAAGTCTGGAGGGTGAATCAGAAGAAGCAGAAGAAGGAGATGGAGAAGGTGAAGTCTGGAGGGTGAATCAGAAGAAGTAGAAGAAGGAGAAGGTGAAGGTGAGGTCTGGAGGGTGAATCAGAAGAAGCAGAAGAAGGAGAATGAGAAGGTGAAGTCTGGAGGGTGAATCAGAAGAAGCAGAAGAAGGAGAAGGAGAAGGTGAAGTCTGGAGGGTGATTCAGAAGAAGCAGAATAAGGAGAAGGAGAAGGTGAAGTCTGGAGGGTGAATCAGAAGAAGCAGAAGAAGGAGAAGGAGAAGGTGAAGTCTGGAGGGTGAATCAGAAGAAGTAGAAGAAGGAGAAGGAGAAGGTGAAGTCTGGAGGGTGAATCAGAAGAAGTAGAAGAAGGAGAAGGAGAAGGTGAAGTCTGGAGGGTGAATCAGAAGAAGTAGAAGAAGGAGAAGGAGAAGGTGAAGTCTGGAGGTTGAAGCAGAAGAAGTAGAAGAAGGAGAAGGAGAAGGTGAAGTCAGGAGGGTGAATCAGAAGATGTAGAAGAAGGAGAAGGAGAAGGTGAAGTCAGGAGGGTAAATCAGAAGAAGCAGAAGAAGGAGAAGGAGAAGGTGAAGTCTGGAGGGTGAATCAGAAGAAGTAGAAGAAGGAGAAGGAGAAGGTGAAGTCTGGAGGGTGAATCAGAAGAAGCAGAAGAAGGAGAAGGAGAAGGTGAAGTCTGGAGGGTGAATCAGAAGAAGCAGAAGAAGGAGAAGGAGAAGGTGAAGTCTGGAGGGTGAATCAGAAATAGCAGAAGAAGGAGAAGGAGAAGGTGAAGTCTGGAGGGTGAATCAGAAGAAGCAGAATAAGTAGAAGGAGAAGGTGAAGTCTGGAGGGTGAATCAGAAGAAGCAGAAGAAGGAGAAGGAGAAGGTGAAGTCTGGAGGGTGAATCAGAAGAAGTAGAAGAAGGAGAAGGAGAAGGTGAAGTCTGGAGGGTGAAGCAGAAGAAGTAGAAGAAGGAGAAGGAGAAGGTGAAGTCAGGAGGGTGAATCAGAAGAAGTAGAAGAAGGAGAAGGAGAAGGTGAAGTCAGGAGGGTGAATCAGAAGAAGCAGAAGAAGGAGATAGAGAAGGTGAAGTCTGGAGGGTGAATCAGAAGAATCAGAAGAAGGAGAAGGAGAAGGTGAAGTCTGGAGGGTGAAGCAGAAGAAGCAGAAGAAAGAGAAGGAGAAGGTGAAGTCTGGAGGGTGAAGCAGAAGAAACAGAAGAAGGAGAAGGAGAAGGTGAAGACTGGAGGGTGAATCAGAAGAAGTAGAAGAAGGAGAAGGAGAAGGTGAAGTCTGGAGGGTGAATCAGAAGAAGTAGAAGAAGGAGAAGGAGAAGGTGAAGTCTGGAGGGTGAATCAGAAGAAGCAGAAGAAGGAGAAGGAGAAGGTGAAGTCTGGAGGGTGAATCAGAAGAAGCAGAAGAAGGAGAAGGAGAAGATGAAGTCTGGAGGGTGAATCAGAAGAAGTAGAAGAAGGAGAAGGAGAAGGTGAGGTCTGGAGGGTGAATCAGAAGAAGCAGAAGAAGGAGAAGGAGAAGGTGAAGTCTGGAGGGTGAATCAGAAGAAGCAGAAGAAGGAGAAGGAGAAGGTGAAGTCTGGAGGGTGAATCAGAAGAAGCAGAAGAAGGAGAAGGAGAAGGTGAAGTCAGGAGGGTGAATCAGAAGAAGCAGAAGAAGGAGAAGGAGTAGGTGAAGTCTGGAGGGTGAATCAGAAGAAGTAGAAGAAGGAGAAGGAGAAGGTGAAGTCAGGAGAGTGAAGCAGAAGAATCAGAAGAAGGAGAAGGAGAAGGTGAAGTCTGGAGGGTGAATCAGAAGAAGCAAAGGAAGGAGAAGGAGAAGGTGAAGTCTGGAGGGTGAATCAGAAGAAGCAGAATAAGGAGAAGGAGAAGGTGAAGTCTGGAGGGTGAATCAGAAGAAGCAGAATAAGGAGAAGGAGAAGTTGAAGTCTGGAGGGTGAATCAGAAGAAGCAGAATAAGGAGAAGGAGAAGGTGAAGTCTGGAGGGTGAAGCAGAAGAAGCAGAAGAAGGAGAAGGAGAAGGTGAAGTCTGGAGGGTGAATCAGAAGAAGTAGAAGAAGGAGAAGGAGAAGGTGAAGTCAGGAGGGTGAATCAGAAGAAGCAGAAGAAGGAGAAGGAGAAGGTGAAGTCTGGAGGGTGAATCAGAAGAATCAGAAGAAGGAGAAGGAGAAGGTGAAGTCTGGAGGGTGAATCAGTAGAAGCAGAACAAAGAGAAGGAGAAGGTGAAGTCTGGAGGGTGAAGCAGAAGAAACAGAAGAAGGAGAAGGAGAAGGTGAAGACTGGAGGGTGAATCAGAAGAAGTAGAAGAAGGAGAAGGAGAAGGTGAAGTCTGGAGGGTGAATCAGAAGAAGTAGAAGAAGGAGAAGGAGAAGATGAAGTCTGGAGGGTGAATCAGAAGAAACAGAAGAAGGAGGAGGAGAAGGTGAAGTCTGGAGGGTGAATCAGAAGAAGTAGAAGAAGGAGAAGGAGAAGGCGTAGTCTGGAGGGTGAATCAGAAGAAGTAGACGAAGGAGAAGGAGAAGGTGAAGTCTGGAGGGTGAATCAGAAGAAGCAGAAGAAGGAGAAGGAGAAGGTGAAGTCTGGAGGGTGAATCAGAAGAAGTAGAAGAAGGAGAAGGAGAAGGTGAAGTCTGGAGGGTGAATCAGAAGAAGCAGAAGAAGGAGAAGGAGAAGGTGAAATCTGGAGGGTGAATCAGAAGAAGCAGAAGAAGGAGAAGGAGAAGGTGAAGTCTGGAGGGTGAATCAGATGAAGTAGAAGAAGGAGAAGGAGAAGTTGAAGTCTGGAGGGTGAAGCAGAAGAAGTAGAAGATGGAGAAGGAGAAGGTGAAGTCAGGAGGGTGAATCAGAAGAAGTAGAAGAAGGAGAAGGAGAAGGTGAAGTCAGGAGGGTGAATCAGAAGAAGCAGAAGATGGAGAAGGAGAAGGTGAAGTCTGGAGGGTGAATCAGAAGAATCAGAAGAAGGAGAAGGAGAAGGTGAAGTCTGGAGGGTGAATCAGAAGAAGCAAAGGAAGGAGAAGGAGAAGGTGAAGTCTGGAGGGTGAATCAGGAGAAGCAGAATAAGGAGAAGGAGAAGGTGAAGTCTGGAGGGTGAATCAGAAGAAGCAGAATAAGGAGAAGGAGAAGGTGAAGTCTGGAGGGTGAATCAGAAGAAGTGGAAGAAGGAGAAGGAGAAGGTGAAGTCTGGAGGGTGAAGCAGAAGAAGTAGAAGAAGGAGAAGGAGAAGCTGAAGTCAGGAGGGTGAATCAGAAGAAGTAGAAGAAGGAGAAGGAGAAGGTGAAGTCTGGAGGGTGAATCAGAAGAAGCAGAAGAAGGAGAAGGAGAAGGTGAAGTCTGGAGGGTGAATCAGAAGAAGCAGAAGAAAGAGAAGGAGAAGGTGAAGTCTGGAGGGTGAAGCAGAAGAAACAGAAGAAGGAGAAGGAGAAGGTGAAGACTGGAGGGTGAATCAGAAGAAGTAGAAGAAGGAGAAGGAGAAGGTGAAGTCTGGAGGGTGAATCAGAAGAAGTAGAAGAAGGAGAAGGAGAAGGTGAAGTCTGGAGGGTGAATCAGAAGAAGCAGAAGAAGGAGAAGGAGAAGGTGAAGTCTGGAGGGTGAATCAGAAGAAGCAGAAGAAGGAGAAGGAGAAGATGAAGTCTGGAGGGAGAATTAGAAGAAGTAGAAGAAGGAGAAGGAGAAGGTGAAGTCTGGAGGGTGAATCAGAAGAAACAGAAGAAGGAGAAGGAGAAGGTGAAGTCTGGAGGGTGAATCAGAAGAAGTAGAAGAAGGCGAAGGAGAAGGTGAAGTCTGGAGGGTGAATCAGAAGAAGTAGAAGAAGGAGAAGGAGAAGGTGAAGTCTGGAGGGTGAATCAGAAGAAGTAGAAGAAGGAGAAGGAGAAGGTGAAGTCTGGAGGGGGAAGCAGAAGAAGTAGAAGAAGGAGAAGGAGAAGGTGAAGTCAGGAGGGTGAATCAGAAGATGTAGAAGAAGGAGAAGGAGAAGGTGAAGTCAGGAGGGTGAATCAGAAGAAGCAGAAGAAGGAGAAGGAGAAGGTGAAGTCTGGAGGGTGAATCAGAAGAATCAGAAGAAGGAGAAGGAGAAGGTGAAGTCTGGAGGGTGAATCAGAAGAAGTAGAAGAAGAAGAAGGAGAAGGTGAACTCTGGAGGGTGAATCAGAAGAAGCAGAAGAAGGAGAAGGAGAAGGTGAAGTCTGGAGGGTGAATCAGAAGAAGTAGACGAAGGAGAAGGAGAAGGTGAAGTCTGGAGGGTGAATCAGAAGAAGCAGAAGAAGGAGATGGAGAAGGTGAAGTCTGGAGGGTGAATCAGAAGAAGTAGAAGAAGGAGAAGGTGAAGGTGAAGTCTGGAGGGTGAATCAGAAGAAGCAGAAGAAGGAGAAGGAGAAGGTGAAGTCTGGAGGGTGAATCAGAAGAAGCAGAAGAAGGAGAAGGAGAAGGTGAAGTCTGGAGGGTGATTCAGAAGAAGCAGAATAAGGAGAAGTAGAAGGTGAAGTCTGGAGGGTGAATCAGAAGAAGCAGAAGAAGGAGAAGTAGAAGGTGAAGTCTGGAGGGTGAATCAGAAGAAGTAGAAGAAGGAGAAGGAGAAGGTGAAGTCTGGAGGGTGAATCAGAAGAAGTAGAAGAAGGAGAAGGAGAAGGTGAAGTCTGGAGGGTGAATCAGAAGAAGTAGAAGAAGGAGAAGTAGAAGGTGAAGTCTGGAGGGTGAATCAGAAGAAGTAGAAGAAGGAGAAGGAGAAGGTGAAGTCTGGAGGGGGAAGCAGAAGAAGTAGAAGAAGGAGAAGGAGAAGGTGAAGTCAGGAGGGTGAATCAGAAGATGTAGAAGAAGGAGAAGGAGAAGGTGAAGTCAGGAGGGTGAATCAGAAGAAGCAGAAGAAGGAGAAGGAGAAGGTGAAGTCTGGAGGGTGAATCAGAAGAATCAGAAGAAGGAGAAGGAGAAGGTGAAGTCTGGAGGGTGAATCAGAAGAAGTAGAAGAAGGAGAAGGAGAAGGTGAAGTCTGGAGGGTGAATCAGAAGAAGCAGAAGAAGGAGAAGGAGAAGGTGAAGTCTGGAGGGTGAATCAGAAGAAGTAGACGAAGGAGAAGGAGAAGGTGAAGTCTGGAGTGTGAATCAGAAGAAGCAGAAGAAGGAGATGGAGAAGGTGAAGTCTGGAGGGTGAATCAGAAGAAGTAGAAGAAGGAGAAGGTGAAGGTGAAGTCTGGAGGGAGAATCAGAAGAGGCAGAAGAAGGAGAAGGAGAAGGTGAAGTCTGGAGGGTGAATCAGAAGAAGCAGAAGAAGGAGAAGGAGAAGGTGAAGTCTGGAGGGTGATTCAGAAGAAGCAGAATAAGGAGAAGTAGAAGGTGAAGTCTGGAGGGTGAATCAGAAGAAGCAGAAGAAGGAGAAGTAGAAGGTGAAGTCTGGAGGGTGAATCAGAAGAAGTAGAAGAAGGAGAAGGAGAAGGTGAAGTCTGGAGGGTGAATCAGAAGAAGTAGAAGAAGGAGAAGGAGAAGGTGAAGTCTGGAGGGTGAATCAGAAGAAGTAGAAGAAGGAGAAGGAGAAGGTGAAGTCTGGAGGGTGAAGCAGAAGAAGTAGAAGAAGGAGAAGGAGAAGGTGAAGTCAGGAGGGTGAATCAGAAGATGTAGAAGAAGGAGAAGGAGAAGGTGAAGTCAGGAGGGTGAATCAGAAGAAGCAGAAGAAGGAGAAGGAGAAGGTGAAGTCTGGAGGGTGAATCAGAAGAAGTAGAAGAAGGAGAAGGAGAAGGTGAAGTCTGGAGGGTGAATCAGAAGAAGCAGAAGAAGGAGAAGGAGAAGGTGAAGTCTGGAGGGTGAATCAGAAGAAGCAGAAGAAGGAGAAGGAGAAGGTGAAGTCTGGAGGGTGAATCAGAAGAAGCAGAAGAAGGAGAAGGAGAAGGTGAAGTCTGGAGGGTGAATCAGAAGAAGCAGAATAAGGAGAAGGAGAAGGTGAAGTCTGGAGGGTGAATCAGAAGAAGCAGAAGAAGGAGAAGGAGAAGGTGAAGTCTGGAGGGTGAATCAGAAGAAGTAGAAGAAGGAGAAGGAGAAGGTGAAGTCTGGAGGGTGAAGCTGAAGAAGTAGAAGAAGGAGAAGGAGAAGGTGAAGTCAGGAGGGTGAATCAGAAGAAGTAGAAGAAGGAGAAGGAGAAGGTGAAGTCAGGAGGGTGAATCAGAAGAAGCAGAAGAAGGAGATAGAGAAGGTGAAGTCTGGAGGGTGAATCAGAAGAATCAGAAGAAGGAGAAGGAGAAGGTGAAGTCTGGAGGGTGAAGCAGAAGAAGCAGAAGAAAGAGAAGGAGAAGGTGAAGTCTGGAGGGTGAAGCAGAAGAAACAGAAGAAGGAGAAGGAGAAGGTGAAGACTGGAGGGTGAATCAGAAGAAGTAGAAGAAGGAGAAGGAGAAGGTGAAGTCTGGAGGGTGAATCAGAAGAAGTAGAAGAAGGAGAAGGAGAAGGTGAAGTCTGGAGGGTGAATCAGAAGAAGCAGAAGAAGGAGAAGGAGAAGGTGAAGTCTGGAGGGTGAATCAGAAGAAGCAGAAGAAGGAGAAGGAGAAGGTGAAGTCTGGAGGGTGAATCAGAAGAAGCAGAAGAAGGAGAAGGAGAAGGTGAAGTCTGGAGGGTGAATCAGAAGAAGCAGAAGAAGGAGAAGGAGAAGGTGAAGTCAGGAGGGTGAATCAGAAGAAGCAGAAGAAGGAGAAGGAGCAGGTGAAGTCAGGGGGGTGTAGCAGAAGAAGTAGAAGAAGGAGAAGGAGAAGGTGAAGTCAGGACGGTGAAGCAGAAGAAGCAGAAGAAGGAGAAGGAGAAGGTGAAGCCTGGAGGGCGCAGCAGAAGAAGCAGAAGAAGGAGAAGGAGAAGGTGAAGTCTGGAGTGTGAAGCAGAAGAAGCAGAAGAAGGAGAAGGAGAAGGTGAAGTCTGGAGGGCGCAGCAGAAGAAGGAGAAGAAGGAGAATGAGAAGGTGAAGTCTGGAGGGTGAATCAGAAGAAGCAGAAGAAGGAGAAGGAGAAGGTGAAGTCTGGAGGGTGAATCAGAAGAAGTAGAAGAAGGAGAAGGAGAAGGTGAAGTCTGGAGGGTGAAGCAGAAGAAGTAGAAGAAGGAGAAGGAGAAGGTGAAGTCAGGAGGGTGAATCAGAAGAAGTAGAAGAAGGAGAAGGAGAAGGTGAAGTCAGGAGGGTGAATCAGAAGAAGCAGAAGAAGGAGAAGGAGAAGGTGAAGTCTGGAGGGTGAATCAGAAGAATCAGAAGAAGGAGAAGGAGAAGGTGAAGTCTGGAGGGTGAATCAGAAGAAGCAGAAGAAAGAGAAGGAGCAGGTGAAGTCAGGGGGGTGTAGCAGAAGAAGTAGAAGAAGGAGAAGGAGAAGGTGAAGTCAGGACGGTGAAGCAGAAGAAGCAGAAGAAGGAGAAGGAGAAGGTGAAGCCTGGAGGGCGCAGCAGAAGAAGCAGAAGAAGGAGAAGGAGAAGGTGAAGTCTGGAGTGTGAAGCAGAAGAAGCAGAAGAAGGAGAAGGAGAAGGTGAAGTCTGGAGGGCGCAGCAGAAGAAGGAGAAGAAGGAGAATGAGAAGGTGAAGTCTGGAGGGTGAATCAGAAGAAGCAGAAGAAGGAGAAGGAGAAGGTGAAGTCTGGAGGGTGAATCAGAAGAAGTAGAAGAAGGAGAAGGAGAAGGTGAAGTCTGGAGGGTGAAGCAGAAGAAGTAGAAGAAGGAGAAGGAGAAGGTGAAGTCAGGAGGGTGAATCAGAAGAAGTAGAAGAAGGAGAAGGAGAAGGTGAAGTCAGGAGGGTGAATCAGAAGAAGCAGAAGAAGGAGAAGGAGAAGGTGAAGTCTGGAGGGTGAATCAGAAGAATCAGAAGAAGGAGAAGGAGAAGGTGAAGTCTGGAGGGTGAATCAGAAGAAGCAGAAGAAAGAGAAGGAGAAGGTGAAGTCTGGAGGGTGAAGCAGAAGAAACAGAAGAAGGAGAAGGAGAAGGTGAAGACTGGAGGGTGAATCAGAAGAAGTAGAAGAAGGAGAAGGAGAAGGTGAAGTCTGGAGGGTGAATCAGAAGAAGTAGAAGAAGGAGAAGGAGAAGTTGAAGTCTGGAGGGTGAATCAGAAGAAGCAGAAGAAGGAGAAGGAGAAGGTGAAGTCTGGAGGGTGAATCAGAAGAAGCAGAAGAAGGAGAAGGAGAAGATGAAGTCCGGAGGGTGAATCAGAAGAAGTAGAAGAAGGAGAAGGAGAAGGTGAAGTCTGGAGCGTGAATCAGAAGAAGTAGAAGAAGGAGAAGGAGAAGATGAAGTCTGGAGGGTGAATCAGAAGAAACAGAAGAAGGAGAAGGAGAAGGTGAAGTCTGGAGGGTGAATCAGAAGAAGTAGAAGAAGGAGAAGGAGAAGGTGTCGTCTGGAGGGTGAATCAGAAGAAGTAGACGAAGGAGAAGGAGAAGGTGAAGTCTGGAGGTTGAATCAGAAGAAGCAGAAGAAGGAGAAGGAGAAGGTTAAGTCTGGAGGGTGAATCAGAAGAAGTAGAAGAAGGAGAAGGAGAAGGTGAAGTCTGGAGGGTGAATCAGAAGAAGCAGAAGAAGGAGAAGGAGAAGGTGAAGTCTGGAGGGTGAATCAGAAGAAGCAGAAGAAGGAGAAGGAGAATGTGAAGTCTGGAGGTGAATCAGAAGAAGCAGAATAAGGAGAAGGAGAAGGTGAAGTCTGGAGGGTGAATCAGAAGAAGCAGAAGAAGGAGAAGGAGAAGGTGAAGTCTGGAGGGTGAATCAGAAGAAGTAGAAGAAGGAGAAGGAGAAGATGAAGTCTGGAGGGTGAATCAGAAGAAGTAGAAGAAGGAGAAGGAGAAGGTGAAGTCTGGAGGGTGAATCAGAAGAAGGAGAAGAAGGAGAAGGAGAAGATGAAGTCTGGAGGGTGAATCAGAAGAAACAGAAGAAGGAGAAGGGGAAGGTGAAGTCTGGAGGGTGAATCAGAAGAAGTAGAAGAAGGAGAAGGAGAAGGTGTAGTCTGGAGGGTGAATCAGAAGAATTAGACGAAGGAGAAGGAGAAGGTGAAGTCTGGAGGGGGAATCAGAAGAAGCAGAAGAAGGAAAAGGAGAAGGTGAAGTCTGGAGGGTGAATCAGAAGAAGTAGAAGAAGGAGAAGGAGAAGGTGAAGTCTGGAGGGTGAATCAGAAGAAGCAGAATAAGGAGAAGGAGAAGGTGAAGTCTGGAGGGTGAATCAGAAGAAGCAGAAGAAGGAGAAGGAGAAGGTGAAGTCTGGAGGGTGAATCAGAAGAAGTAGAAGAAGGAGAAGGAGAAGGTGAAGTCTGGAGGGTGAAGCAGAAGAAGTAGAAGAAGGAGAAGGAGAAGGTGAAGTCAGGAGGGTGAATCAGAAGAAGTAGAAGAAGGAGAAGGAGAAGGTGAAGTCAGGAGGGTGAATCAGAAGAAGCAGAAGAAGGAGAAGGAGAAGGTGAAGTCTGGAGGGTGAATCAGAAGAATCAGAAGAAGGAGAAGGAGAAGGTGAAGTCTGGAGGGTGAATCAGTAGAAGCAGAAGAAAGAGAAGGAGAAGGTGAAGTCTGGAGGGTGAAGCAGAAGAAACAGAAGAAGGAGAAGGAGAAGGTGAAGACTGGAGGGTGAATCAGAAGAAGTAGAAGAAGGAGAAGGAGAAGGTGAAGTCTGGAGGGTGAATCAGAAGAAGTAGAAGAAGGAGAAGGAGAAGATGAAGTCTGGAGGGTGAATCAGAAGAAACAGAAGAAGGAGGAGGAGAAGGTGAAGTCTGGAGGGTGAATCAGAAGAAGTAGAAGAAGGAGAAGGAGAAGGCGTAGTCTGGAGGGTGAATCAGAAGAAGTAGACGAAGGAGAAGGAGAAGGTGAAGTCTGGAGGGTGAATCAGAAGAAGCAGAAGAAGGAGAAGGAGAAGGTGAAGTCTGGAGGGTGAATCAGAAGAAGTAGAAGAAGGAGAAGGAGAAGGTGAAGTCTGGAGGGTGAATCAGAAGAAGCAGAAGAAGGAGAAGGAGAAGGTGAAGCCAGGACGGTGAAGCAGAAGAAGCAGAAGAAGGAGAAGGAGAAGGTGAAGCCTGGAGGGCGCAGCAGAAGAAGCAGAAGAAGGAGAAGGAGAAGGTGAAGTCTGGAGTGTGAAGCAGAAGAAGCAGAAGAAGGAGAAGGAGAAGGTGAAGTCTGGAGGGCGCAGCAGAAGAAGGAGAAGAAGGAGAATGAGAAGGTGAAGTCTGGAGGGTGAATCAGAAGAAGCAGAAGAAGGAGAAGGAGAAGGTGAAGTCTGGAGGGTGAATCAGAAGAAGTAGAAGAAGGAGAAGGAGAAGGTGAAGTCTGGAGGGTGAAGCAGAAGAAGTAGAAGAAGGAGAAGGAGAAGGTGAAGTCAGGAGGGTGAATCAGAAGAAGTAGAAGAAGGAGAAGGAGAAGGTGAAGTCAGGAGGGTGAATCAGAAGAAGCAGAAGAAGGAGAAGGAGAAGGTGAAGTCTGGAGGGTGAATCAGAAGAATCAGAAGAAGGAGAAGGAGAAGGTGAAGTCTGGAGGGTGAATCAGAAGAAGCAGAAGAAAGAGAAGGAGAAGGTGAAGTCTGGAGGGTGAAGCAGAAGAAACAGAAGAAGGAGAAGGAGAAGGTGAAGACTGGAGGGTGAATCAGAAGAAGTAGAAGAAGGAGAAGGAGAAGGTGAAGTCTGGAGGGTGAATCAGAAGAAGTAGAAGAAGGAGAAGGAGAAGTTGAAGTCTGGAGGGTGAATCAGAAGAAGCAGAAGAAGGAGAAGGAGAAGGTGAAGTCTGGAGGGTGAATCAGAAGAAGCAGAAGAAGGAGAAGGAGAAGATGAAGTCCGGAGGGTGAATCAGAAGAAGTAGAAGAAGGAGAAGGAGAAGGTGAAGTCTGGAGCGTGAATCAGAAGAAGTAGAAGAAGGAGAAGGAGAAGATGAAGTCTGGAGGGTGAATCAGAAGAAACAGAAGAAGGAGAAGGAGAAGGTGAAGTCTGGAGGGTGAATCAGAAGAAGTAGAAGAAGGAGAAGGAGAAGGTGTCGTCTGGAGGGTGAATCAGAAGAAGTAGACGAAGGAGAAGGAGAAGGTGAAGTCTGGAGGTTGAATCAGAAGAAGCAGAAGAAGGAGAAGGAGAAGGTTAAGTCTGGAGGGTGAATCAGAAGAAGTAGAAGAAGGAGAAGGAGAAGGTGAAGTCTGGAGGGTGAATCAGAAGAAGCAGAAGAAGGAGAAGGAGAAGGTGAAGTCTGGAGGGTGAATCAGAAGAAGCAGAAGAAGGAGAAGGAGAATGTGAAGTCTGGAGGTGAATCAGAAGAAGCAGAATAAGGAGAAGGAGAAGGTGAAGTCTGGAGGGTGAATCAGAAGAAGCAGAAGAAGGAGAAGGAGAAGGTGAAGTCTGGAGGGTGAATCAGAAGAAGTAGAAGAAGGAGAAGGAGAAGATGAAGTCTGGAGGGTGAATCAGAAGAAGTAGAAGAAGGAGAAGGAGAAGGTGAAGTCTGGAGGGTGAATCAGAAGAAGGAGAAGAAGGAGAAGGAGAAGATGAAGTCTGGAGGGTGAATCAGAAGAAACAGAAGAAGGAGAAGGGGAAGGTGAAGTCTGGAGGGTGAATCAGAAGAAGTAGAAGAAGGAGAAGGAGAAGGTGTAGTCTGGAGGGTGAATCAGAAGAATTAGACGAAGGAGAAGGAGAAGGTGAAGTCTGGAGGGGGAATCAGAAGAAGCAGAAGAAGGAAAAGGAGAAGGTGAAGTCTGGAGGGTGAATCAGAAGAAGTAGAAGAAGGAGAAGGAGAAGGTGAAGTCTGGAGGGTGAATCAGAAGAAGCAGAATAAGGAGAAGGAGAAGGTGAAGTCTGGAGGGTGAATCAGAAGAAGCAGAAGAAGGAGAAGGAGAAGGTGAAGTCTGGAGGGTGAATCAGAAGAAGTAGAAGAAGGAGAAGGAGAAGGTGAAGTCTGGAGGGTGAAGCAGAAGAAGTAGAAGAAGGAGAAGGAGAAGGTGAAGTCAGGAGGGTGAATCAGAAGAAGTAGAAGAAGGAGAAGGAGAAGGTGAAGTCAGGAGGGTGAATCAGAAGAAGCAGAAGAAGGAGAAGGAGAAGGTGAAGTCTGGAGGGTGAATCAGAAGAATCAGAAGAAGGAGAAGGAGAAGGTGAAGTCTGGAGGGTGAATCAGTAGAAGCAGAAGAAAGAGAAGGAGAAGGTGAAGTCTGGAGGGTGAAGCAGAAGAAACAGAAGAAGGAGAAGGAGAAGGTGAAGACTGGAGGGTGAATCAGAAGAAGTAGAAGAAGGAGAAGGAGAAGGTGAAGTCTGGAGGGTGAATCAGAAGAAGTAGAAGAAGGAGAAGGAGAAGATGAAGTCTGGAGGGTGAATCAGAAGAAACAGAAGAAGGAGGAGGAGAAGGTGAAGTCTGGAGGGTGAATCAGAAGAAGTAGAAGAAGGAGAAGGAGAAGGCGTAGTCTGGAGGGTGAATCAGAAGAAGTAGACGAAGGAGAAGGAGAAGGTGAAGTCTGGAGGGTGAATCAGAAGAAGCAGAAGAAGGAGAAGGAGAAGGTGAAGTCTGGAGGGTGAATCAGAAGAAGTAGAAGAAGGAGAAGGAGAAGGTGAAGTCTGGAGGGTGAATCAGAAGAAGCAGAAGAAGGAGAAGGAGAAGGTGAAATCTGGAGGGTGAATCAGAAGAAGCAGAAGAAGGAGAAGGAGAAGGTGAAGTCTGGAGGGTGAATCAGATGAAGTAGAAGAAGGAGAAGGAGAAGTTGAAGTCTGGAGGGTGAAGCAGAAGAAGTAGAAGATGGAGAAGGAGAAGGTGAAGTCAGGAGGGTGAATCAGAAGAAGTAGAAGAAGGAGAAGGAGAAGGTGAAGTCAGGAGGGTGAATCAGAAGAAGCAGAAGATGGAGAAGGAGAAGGTGAAGTCTGGAGGGTGAATCAGAAGAATCAGAAGAAGGAGAAGGAGAAGGTGAAGTCTGGAGGGTGAATCAGAAGAAGCAAAGGAAGGAGAAGGAGAAGGTGAAGTCTGGAGGGTGAATCAGGAGAAGCAGAATAAGGAGAAGGAGAAGGTGAAGTCTGGAGGGTGAATCAGAAGAAGCAGAATAAGGAGAAGGAGAAGGTGAAGTCTGGAGGGTGAATCAGAAGAAGTAGAAGAAGGAGAAGGAGAAGGTGAAGTCTGGAGGGTGAAGCAGAAGAAGTAGAAGAAGGAGAAGGAGAAGCTGAAGTCAGGAGGGTGAATCAGAAGAAGTAGAAGAAGGAGAAGGAGAAGGTGAAGTCAGGTGGGTGAATCAGAAGAAGCAGAAGAAGGAGAAGGAGTAGGTGAAGTCTGGAGGGTGAATCAGAAGAATCTGAAGAAGGAGAAGGAGAAGGTGAAGTCTGGAGGGTGAATCAGAAGAAGCAGAAGAAAGAGAAGGAGAAGGTGAAGTCTGGAGGGTGAAGCAGAAGAAACAGAAGAAGGAGAAGGAGAAGGTGAAGACTGGAGGGTGAATCAGAAGAAGTAGAAGAAGGAGAAGGAGAAGGTGAAGTCTGGAGGGTGAATCAGAAGAAGTAGAAGAAGGAGAAGGAGAAGGTGAAGTCTGGAGGGTGAATCAGAAGAAGCAGAAGAAGGAGAAGGAGAAGGTGAAGTCTGGAGGGTGAATCAGAAGAAGCAGAAGAAGGAGAAGGAGAAGATGAAGTCTGGAGGGAGAATTAGAAGAAGTAGAAGAAGGAGAAGGAGAAGGTGAAGTCTGGAGGGTGAATCAGAAGTAGTAGAAGAAGGAGAAGGAGAAGGTGAAGTCTGGAGGGTGAATCAGAAGAAACAGAAGAAGGAGAAGGAGAAGGTGAAGTCTGGAGGGTGAATCAGAAGAAGTAGAAGAAGGCGAAGGAGAAGGTGAAGTCTGGAGGGTGAATCAGAAGAAGTAGAAGAAGGAGAAGGAGAAGGTGAAGTCTGGAGGGTGAATCAGAAGAAGTAGAAGAAGGAGAAGGAGAAGGTGAAGTCTGGAGGGGGAAGCAGAAGAAGTAGAAGAAGGAGAAGGAGAAGGTGAAGTCAGGAGGGTGAATCAGAAGATGTAGAAGAAGGAGAAGGAGAAGGTGAAGTCAGGAGGGTGAATCAGAAGAAGCAGAAGAAGGAGAAGGAGAAGGTGAAGTCTGGAGGGTGAATCAGAAGAATCAGAAGAAGGAGAAGGAGAAGGTGAAGTCTGGAGGGTGAATCAGAAGAAGTAGAAGAAGGAGAAGGAGAAGGTGAACTCTGGAGGGTGAATCAGAAGAAGCAGAAGAAGGAGAAGGAGAAGGTGAAGTCTGGAGGGTGAATCAGAAGAAGTAGACGAAGGAGAAGGAGAAGGTGAAGTCTGGAGGGTGAATCAGAAGAAGCAGAAGAAGGAGATGGAGAAGGTGAAGTCTGGAGGGTGAATCAGAAGAAGTAGAAGAAGGAGAAGGTGAAGGTGAAGTCTGGAGGGTGAATCAGAAGAAGCAGAAGAAGGAGAAGGAGAAGGTGAAGTCTGGAGGGTGAATCAGAAGAAGCAGAAGAAGGAGAAGGAGAAGGTGAAGTCTGGAGGGTGATTCAGAAGAAGCAGAATAAGGAGAAGTAGAAGGTGAAGTCTGGAGGGTGAATCAGAAGAAGCAGAAGAAGGAGAAGTAGAAGGTGAAGTCTGGAGGGTGAATCAGAAGAAGTAGAAGAAGGAGAAGGAGAAGGTGAAGTCTGGAGGGTGAATCAGAAGAAGTAGAAGAAGGAGAAGGAGAAGGTGAAGTCTGGAGGGTGAATCAGAAGAAGTAGAAGAAGGAGAAGTAGAAGGTGAAGTCTGGAGGGTGAATCAGAAGAAGTAGAAGAAGGAGAAGGAGAAGGTGAAGTCTGGAGGGGGAAGCAGAAGAAGTAGAAGAAGGAGAAGGAGAAGGTGAAGTCAGGAGGGTGAATCAGAAGATGTAGAAGAAGGAGAAGGAGAAGGTGAAGTCAGGAGGGTGAATCAGAAGAAGCAGAAGAAGGAGAAGGAGAAGGTGAAGTCTGGAGGGTGAATCAGAAGAATCAGAAGAAGGAGAAGGAGAAGGTGAAGTCTGGAGGGTGAATCAGAAGAAGTAGAAGAAGGAGAAGGAGAAGGTGAAGTCTGGAGGGTGAATCAGAAGAAGCAGAAGAAGGAGAAGGAGAAGGTGAAGTCTGGAGGGTGAATCAGAAGAAGTAGACGAAGGAGAAGGAGAAGGTGAAGTCTGGAGGGTGAATCAGAAGAAGCAGAAGAAGGAGATGGAGAAGGTGAAGTCTGGAGGGTGAATCAGAAGAAGTAGAAGAAGGAGAAGGTGAAGGTGAAGTCTGGAGGGAGAATCAGAAGAAGCAGAAGAAGGAGAAGGAGAAGGTGAAGTCTGGAGGGTGAATCAGAAGAAGCAGAAGAAGGAGAAGGAGAAGGTGAAGTCTGGAGGGTGATTCAGAAGAAGCAGAATAAGGAGAAGTAGAAGGTGAAGTCTGGAGGGTGAATCAGAAGAAGCAGAAGAAGGAGAAGTAGAAGGTGAAGTCTGGAGGGTGAATCAGAAGAAGTAGAAGAAGGAGAAGGAGAAGGTGAAGTCTGGAGGGTGAATCAGAAGAAGTAGAAGAAGGAGAAGGAGAAGGTGAAGTCTGGAGGGTGAATCAGAAGAAGTAGTAGAAGGAGAAGGAGAAGGTGAAGTCTGGAGGGTGAAGCAGAAGAAGTAGAAGAAGGAGAAGGAGAAGGTGAAGTCAGGAGGGTGAATCAGAAGATGTAGAAGAAGGAGAAGGAGAAGGTGAAGTCAGGAGGGTGAATCAGAAGAAGCAGAAGAAGGAGAAGGAGAAGGTGAAGTCTGGAGGGTGAATCAGAAGAAGTAGAAGAAGGAGAAGGAGAAGGTGAAGTCTGGAGGGTGAATCAGAAGAAGCAGAAGAAGGAGAAGGAGAAGGTGAAGTCTGGAGGGTGAATCAGAAGAAGCAGAAGAAGGAGAAGGAGAAGGTGAAGTCTGGAGGGTGAATCAGAAGAAGCAGAAGAAGGAGAAGGAGAAGGTGAAGTCTGGAGGGTGAATCAGAAGAAGCAGAATAAGGAGAAGGAGAAGGTGAAGTCTGGAGGGTGAATCAGAAGAAGCAGAAGAAGGAGAAGGAGCAGGTGAAGTCAGGGGGGTGTAGCAGAAGAAGTAGAAGAAGGAGAAGGAGAAGGTGAAGTCAGGAGGGTGAATCAGAAGAAGTAGAAGAAGGAGAAGGAGAAGGTGAAGTCTGGAGGGTGAAGCTGAAGAAGTAGAAGAAGGAGAAGGAGAAGGTGAAGTCAGGAGGGTGAATCAGAAGAAGTAGAAGAAGGAGAAGGAGAAGGTGAAGTCAGGAGGGTGAATCAGAAGAAGCAGAAGAAGGAGATAGAGAAGGTGAAGTCTGGAGGGTGAATCAGAAGAATCAGAAGAAGGAGAAGGAGAAGGTGAAGTCTGGAGGGTGAAGCAGAAGAAGCAGAAGAAAGAGAAGGAGAAGGTGAAGTCTGGAGGGTGAAGCAGAAGAAACAGAAGAAGGAGAAGGAGAAGGTGAAGACTGGAGGGTGAATCAGAAGAAGTAGAAGAAGGAGAAGGAGAAGGTGAAGTCTGGAGGGTGAATCAGAAGAAGTAGAAGAAGGAGAAGGAGAAGGTGAAGTCTGGAGGGTGAATCAGAAGAAGCAGAAGAAGGAGAAGGAGAAGGTGAAGTCTGGAGGATGAATCAGAAGAAGCAGAAGAAGGAGAAGGAGAAGGTGAAGTCTGGAGGGTGAATCAGAAGAAGCAGAAGAAGGAGAAGGAGAAGGTGAAGTCTGGAGGGTGAATCAGAAGAAGCAGAAGAAGGAGAAGGAGAAGGTGAAGTCAGGAGGGTGAATCAGAAGAAGCAGAAGAAGGAGAAGGAGCAGGTGAAGTCAGGGGGGTGTAGCAGAAGAAGTAGAAGAAGGAGAAGGAGAAGGTGAAGTCAGGACGGTGAAGCAGAAGAAGCAGAAGAAGGAGAAGGAGAAGGTGAAGCCTGGAGGGCGCAGCAGAAGAAGCAGAAGAAGGAGAAGGAGAAGGTGAAGTCTGGAGTGTGAAGCAGAAGAAGCAGAAGAAGGAGAAGGAGAAGGTGAAGTCTGGAGGGCGCAGCAGAAGAAGGAGAAGAAGGAGAATGAGAAGATGAAGTCTGGAGGGTGAATCAGAAGAAGCAGAAGAAGGAGAAGGAGAAGGTGAAGTCTGGAGGGTGAATCAGAAGAAGTAGAAGAAGGAGAAGGAGAAGGTGAAGTCTGGAGGGTGAAGCAGAAGAAGTAGAAGAAGGAGAAGGAGAAGGTGAAGTCAGGAGGGTGAATCAGAAGAAGTAGAAGAAGGAGAAGGAGAAGGTGAAGTCAGGAGGGTGAATCAGAAGAAGCAGAAGAAGGAGAAGGAGAAGGTGAAGTCTGGAGGGTGAATCAGAAGAATCAGAAGAAGGAGAAGGAGAAGGTGAAGTCTGGAGGGTGAATCAGAAGAAGCAGAAGAAAGAGAAGGAGAAGGTGAAGTCTGGAGGGTGAAGCAGAAGAAACAGAAGAAGGAGAAGGAGAAGGTGAAGACTGGAGGGTGAATCAGAAGAAGTAGAAGAAGGAGAAGGAGAAGGTGAAGTCTGGAGGGTGAATCAGAAGAAGTAGAAGAAGGAGAAGGAGAAGTTGAAGTCTGGAGGGTGAATCAGAAGAAGCAGAAGAAGGAGAAGGAGAAGGTGAAGTCTGGAGGGTGAATCAGAAGAAGCAGAAGAAGGAGAAGGAGAAGATGAAGTCCGGAGGGTGAATCAGAAGAAGTAGAAGAAGGAGAAGGAGAAGGTGAAGTCTGGAGCGTGAATCAGAAGAAGTAGAAGAAGGAGAAGGAGAAGATGAAGTCTGGAGGGTGAATCAGAAGAAACAGAAGAAGGAGAAGGAGAAGGTGAAGTCTGGAGGGTGAATCAGAAGAAGTAGAAGAAGGAGAAGGAGAAGGTGTCGTCTGGAGGGTGAATCAGAAGAAGTAGACGAAGGAGAAGGAGAAGGTGAAGTCTGGAGGTTGAATCAGAAGAAGCAGAAGAAGGAGAAGGAGAAGGTTAAGTCTGGAGGGTGAATCAGAAGAAGTAGAAGAAGGAGAAGGAGAAGGTGAAGTCTGGAGGGTGAATCAGAAGAAGCAGAAGAAGGAGAAGGAGAAGGTGAAGTCTGGAGGGTGAATCAGAAGAAGCAGAAGAAGGAGAAGGAGAATGTGAAGTCTGGAGGTGAATCAGAAGAAGCAGAATAAGGAGAAGGAGAAGGTGAAGTCTGGAGGGTGAATCAGAAGAAGCAGAAGAAGGAGAAGGAGAAGGTGAAGTCTGGAGGGTGAATCAGAAGAAGTAGAAGAAGGAGAAGGAGAAGATGAAGTCTGGAGGGTGAATCAGAAGAAGTAGAAGAAGGAGAAGGAGAAGGTGAAGTCTGGAGGGTGAATCAGAAGAAGGAGAAGAAGGAGAAGGAGAAGATGAAGTCTGGAGGGTGAATCAGAAGAAACAGAAGAAGGAGAAGGGGAAGGTGAAGTCTGGAGGGTGAATCAGAAGAAGTAGAAGAAGGAGAAGGAGAAGGTGTAGTCTGGAGGGTGAATCAGAAGAATTAGACGAAGGAGAAGGAGAAGGTGAAGTCTGGAGGGTGAATCAGAAGAAGCAGAAGAAGGAAAAGGAGAAGGTGAAGTCTGGAGGGTGAATCAGAAGAAGTAGAAGAAGGAGAAGGAGAAGGTGAAGTCTGGAGGGTGAATCAGAAGAAGCAGAATAAGGAGAAGGAGAAGGTGAAGTCTGGAGGGTGAATCAGAAGAAGCAGAAGAAGGAGAAGGAGAAGGTGAAGTCTGGAGGGTGAATCAGAAGAAGTAGAATAAGGAGAAATAGAAGATGAAGTCTGGAGGGTGAATCAGAAGAAGTAGAAGAAGGAGAAGGAGAAGGTGAAGTCTGGAGGGTGAATCAGAAGAAGTAGAAGAAGGAGAAGGAGAAGATGAAGTCTGGAGGGTGAATCAGAAGAAACAGAAGAATGAGAAGGAGAAGGTGAAGTCTGGAGGGTGAATCAGAAGAAGTAGAAGAAGGAGAAGGAGAAGGTGTAGTCTGGAGGGTGAATCAGAAGAAGGAGACGAAGGAGAAGGAGAAGGTGAAGTCTGGAGGGTGAATCAGAAGAAGCAGAAGAAGGAGAAGGAGAAGGTGAAGTCTGGAGGGTGAATCAGAAGAAGTAGAAGAAGGAGAAGGAGAAGGTGAAGTCTGGAGGGTGAATCAGAAGAAGCAGAAGAAGGAGAAGGAGAAGGTGAAGTCTGGAGGGTGAATCAGAAGACGCAGAAGAAGGAGAAGGAGAAGGTGAAGTCTGGAGGGTGAATCAGAAGAAGTAGAAGAAGGAGAAGGAGAAGTTGAAGTCTGGAGGGTGAAGCAGAAGAAGTAGAAGATGGAGAAGGAGAAGGTGAAGTCAGGAGGGTGAATCAGAAGAAGTAGAAGAAGGAGAAGGAGAAGGTGAAGTCAGGAGGGTGAATCAGAAGAAGCAGAAGATGGAGAAGGAGAAGGTGAAGTCTGGAGGGTGAATCAGAAGAATCAGAAGAAGGAGAAGGAGAAGGTGAAGTCTGGAGGGTGAATCAGAAGAAGCAAAGGAAGGAGAAGGAGAAGGTGAAGTCTGGAGGGTGAATCAGAAGAAGCAGAATAAGGAGAAGGAGAAGTTGAAGTCTGGAGGGTGAATCAGAAGAAGCAGAATAAGGAGAAGGAGAAGGTGAAGTCTGGAGGGTGAATCAGAAGAAGCAGAAGAAGGAGAAGGAGAAGGTGAAGTCTGGAGGGTGAATCAGAAGAAGTAGAAGAAGGAGAAGGAGAAGGTGAAGTCTGGAGGGTGAAGCAGAAGAAGTAGAAGAAGGAGAAGGAGAAGGTGAAGTCAGGAGGGTGAATCAGAAGAAGTAGAAGAAGGAGAAGGAGAAGGTGAAGTCAGGAGGGTGAATCAGAAGAAGCAGAAGAAGGAGAAGGAGAAGGTGAAGTCTGGAGGGTGAATCAGAAGAATCAGAAGAAGGAGAAGGAGAAGGTGAAGTCTGGAGGGTGAATCAGAAGAAGCAGAAGAAAGAGAAGGAGAAGGTGAAGTCTGGAGGGTGAAGCAGAAGAAACAGAAGAAGGAGAAGGAGAAGGTGAAGACTGGAGGGTGAATCAGAAGAAGTAGAAGAAGGAGAAGGAGAAGGTGAAGTCTGGAGGGTGAATCAGAAGAAGTAGAAGAAGGAGAAGGAGAAGGTGAAGTCTGGAGGGTGAATCAGAAGAAGCAGAAGAAGGAGAAGGAGAAGATGAAGTCTGGAGGTTGAATCAGAAGAAGTAGAAGAAGGAGAAGGAGAAGGTGAAGTCTGGAGGGTGAATCAGAAGTAGTAGAAGAAGGAGAAGGAGAAGGTGAAGTCTGGAGGGTGAATCAGAAGAAACAGAAGAAGGAGAAGGAGAAGGTGAAGTCTGGAGGGTGAATCAGAAGAAGTAGAAGAAGGAGAAGGAGAAGGTGTAGTCTGGAGGGTGAATCAGAAGAAGTAGACGAAGGAGAAGGAGAAGGTGAAGTCTGGAGGGTGAATCAGAAGAAGCAGAAGAAGGAGATGGAGAAGGTGAAGTCTGGAGGGTGAATCAGAAGAAGTAGAAGAAGGAGAAGGAGAAAGTGAAGTCTGGAGGGTGAATTAGAAGAAGTAGAAGAAGGAGAAGGAGAAGGAGAAGTCTGGAGGGTGAATCAGAAGAAGTAGAAGAAGGAGAAGGAGAAGGTGAAGTCTGGAGGGTGAAGCAGAAGAAGTAGAAGAAGGAGAAGGAGAAGGTGAAGTCAGGAGGGTGAATCAGAAGATGTAGAAGAAGGAGAAGGAGAAGGTGACGTCAGGAGGGTGAATCAGAAGAAGCAGAAGAAGGAGAAGGAGAAGGTGAAGTCTGGAGGGTGAATCAGAAGAATCAGAAGAAGGAGAAGGAGAAGGTGAAGGCTGGAGGGTGAATCAGAAGAAGCAGAAGAAAGAGAAGGAGAAGTTGAAGTCTGGAGGGTGAATCAGAAGAAGTAGAAGAAGGAGAAGGAGAAGGTGAAGTCTGGAGGGTGAATCAGAAGAAGCAGAAGAAGGAGAAGGAGAAGGTGAAGTCTGGAGGGTGAATCAGAAGAAGCAGACGAAGGAGAAGGAGAAGGTGAAGTCTGGAGGGTGAATCAGAAGAAGCAGAAGAAGGAGATGGAGAAGGTGAAGTCTGGAGGGTGAATCAGAAGAAGTAGAAGAAGGAGAAGGTGAAGGTGAAGTCTGGAGTGTGAATCAGAAGAAGCAGAAGAAGGAGAAGGAGAAGGTGAAGTCTGGAGGGTGAATCAGAAGAAGCAGAAGAAGGAGAAGGAGAAGGTGAAGTCTGGAGGGTGATTCAGAAGAAGCAGAATAAGGAGAAGGAGAAGGTGAAGTCTGGAGGGTGAATCAGAAGAAGCAGAAGAAGGAGAAGGAGAAGGTGAAGTCTGGAGGGTGAATCAGAAGAAGTAGAAGAAGGAGAAGGAGAAGGTGAAGTCTGGAGGGTGAATCAGAAGAAGTAGAAGAAGGAGAAGGAGAAGGTGAAGTCTGGAGGGTGAATCAGAAGAAGTAGAAGAAGGAGAAGGAGAAGGTGAAGTCTGGAGGGTGAAGCAGAAGAAGTAGAAGAAGGAGAAGGAGAAGGTGAAGTCAGGAGGGTGAATCAGAAGATGTAGAAGAAGGAGAAGGAGAAGGTGAAGTCAGGAGGGTGAATCAGAAGAAGCAGAAGAAGGAGAAGGAGAAGGTGAAGTCTGGAGGGTGAATCAGAAGAAGTAGAAGAAGGAGAAGGAGAAGGTGAAGTCTGGAGGGTGAATCAGAAGAAGCAGAAGAAGGAGAAGGAGAAGGTGAAGTCTGGAGGGTGAATCAGAAGAAGCAGAAGAAGGAGAAGGAGAAGGTGAAGTCTGGAGGGTGAATCAGAAGAAGCAGAAGAAGGAGAAGGAGAAGGTGAAGTCTGGAGGGTGAATCAGAAGAAGCAGAATAAGGAGAAGGAGAAGGTGAAGTCTGGAGGGTGAATCAGAAGAAGCAGAAGAAGGAGAAGGAGAAGGTGAAGTCTGGAGGGTGAATCAGAAGAAGTAGAAGAAGGAGAAGGAGAAGGTGAAGTCTGGAGGGTGAAGCAGAAGAAGTAGAAGAAGGAGAAGGAGAAGGTGAAGTCAGGAGGGTGAATCAGAAGAAGTAGAAGAAGGAGAAGGAGAAGGTGAAGTCAGGAGGGTGAATCAGAAGAAGCAGAAGAAGGAGATAGGGAAGGTGAAGTCTGGAGGGTGAATCAGAAGAATCAGAAGAAGGAGAAGGAGAAGGTGAAGTCTGGAGGGTGAAGCAGAAGAAGCAGAAGAAAGAGAAGGAGAAGGTGAAGTCTGGAGGGTGAAGCAGAAGAAACAGAAGAAGGAGAAGGAGAAGGTGAAGACTGGAGGGTGAATCAGAAGAAGTAGAAGAAGGAGAAGGAGAAGGTGAAGTCTGGAGGGTGAATCAGAAGAAGTAGAAGAAGGAGAAGGAGAAGGTGAAGTCTGGAGGGTGAATCAGAAGAAGCAGAAGAAGGAGAAGGTAAAGTCTGGAGGGTGAATCAGAAGAAGCAGAAGAAGGAGAAGGAGAAGATGAAGTCTGGAGGGTGAATCAGAAGAAGTAGAAGAAGGAGAAGGAGAAGGTGAGGTCTGGAGGGTGAATCAGAAGAAGCAGAAGAAGGAGAAGGAGAAGGTGAAGTCTGGAGGGTGAATCAGAAGAAGCAGAAGAAGGAGAAGGAGAAGGTGAAGTCTGGAGGGTGAATCAGAAGAAGCAGAAGAAGGAGAAGGAGAAGGTGAAGTCTGGAGGGTGAATCAGAAGAATCAGAAGAAGGAGAAGGAGATGGTGAAGTCTGGAGGGTGAATCAGAAGAAGCAGAAGAAAGAGAAGGAGAAGGTGAAGTCTGGAGGGTGAATCAGAAGAAGTAGAAGAAGGAGAAGGAGAAGGTGAAGTCTGGAGGGTGAATCAGAAGAAGCAGAAGAAGGAGAAGGAGAAGGTGAAGTCTGGAGGGTGAATCAGAAGAAGCAGACGAAGGAGAAGGAGAAGGTGAAGTCTGGAGGGTGAATCAGAAGAAGCAGAAGAAGGAGATGGAGAAGGTGAAGTCTGGAGGGTGAATCAGAAGAAGTAGAAGAAGGAGAAGGTGAAGGTGAAGTCTGGAGTGTGAATCAGAAGAAGCAGAAGAAGGAGAAGGAGAAGGTGAAGTCTGGAGGGTGAATCAGAAGAAGCAGAAGAAGGAGAAGGAGAAGGTGAAGTCTGGAGGGTGATTCAGAAGAAGCAGAATAAGGAGAAGGAGAAGGTGAAGTCTGGAGGGTGAATCAGAAGAAGCAGAAGAAGGAGAAGGAGAAGGTGAAGTCTGGAGGGTGAATCAGAAGAAGTAGAAGAAGGAGAAGGAGAAGGTGAAGTCTGGAGGGTGAATCAGAAGAAGTAGAAGAAGGAGAAGGAGAAGGTGAAGTCTGGAGGGTGAATCAGAAGAAGTAGAAGAAGGAGAAGGAGAAGGTGAAGTCTGGAGGGTGAAGCAGAAGAAGTAGAAGAAGGAGAAGGAGAAGGTGAAGTCAGGAGGGTGAATCAGAAGATGTAGAAGAAGGAGAAGGAGAAGGTGAAGTCAGGAGGGTGAATCAGAAGAAGCAGAACAAGGAGAAGGAGAAGGTGAAGTCTGGAGGGTGAATCAGAAGAAGTAGAAGAAGGAGAAGGAGAAGGTGAAGTCTGGAGGGTGAATCAGAAGAAGCAGAAGAAGGAGAAGGAGAAGGTGAAGTCTGGAGGGTGAATCAGAAGAAGCAGAAGAAGGAGAAGGAGAAGGTGAAGTCTGGAGGGTGAATCAGAAGAAGCAGAAGAAGGAGAAGGAGAAGGTGAAGTCTGGAGGGTGAATCAGAAGAAGCAGAATAAGGAGAAGGAGAAGGTGAAGTCTGGAGGGTGAATCAGAAGAAGCAGAAGAAGGAGAAGGAGAAGGTGAAGTCTGGAGGGTGAATCAGAAGAAGTAGAAGAAGGAGAAGGAGAAGGTGAAGTCTGGAGGGTGAAGCAGAAGAAGTAGAAGAAGGAGAAGGAGAAGGTGAAGTCAGGAGGGTGAATCAGAAGAAGTAGAAGAAGGAGAAGGAGAAGGTGAAGTCAGGAGGGTGAATCAGAAGAAGCAGAAGAAGGAGATAGAGAAGGTGAAGTCTGGAGGGTGAATCAGAAGAATCAGAAGAAGGAGAAGGAGAAGGTGAAGTCTGGAGGGTGAAGCAGAAGAAGCAGAAGAAAGAGAAGGAGAAGGTGAAGTCTGGAGGGTGAAGCAGAAGAAACAGAAGAAGGAGAAGGAGAAGGTGAAGACTGGAGGGTGAATCAGAAGAAGTAGAAGAAGGAGAAGGAGAAGGTGAAGTCTGGAGGGTGAATCAGAAGAAGTAGAAGAAGGAGAAGGAGAAGGTGAAGTCTGGAGGGTGAATCAGAAGAAGCAGAAGAAGGAGAAGGTAAAGTCTGGAGGGTGAATCAGAAGAAGCAGAAGAAGGAGAAGGAGAAGATGAAGTCTGGAGGGTGAATCAGAAGAAGTAGAAGAAGGAGAAGGAGAAGGTGAGGTCTGGAGGGTGAATCAGAAGAAGCAGAAGAAGGAGAAGGAGAAGGTGAAGTCTGGAGGGTGAATCAGAAGAAGCAGAAGAAGGAGAAGGAGAAGGTGAAGTCTGGAGGGTGAATCAGAAGAAGCAGAAGAAGGAGAAGGAGAAGGTGAAGTCAGGAGGGTGAATCAGAAGAAGCAGAAGAAGGAGAAGGAGAAGGTGAAGTTAGGAGGGTGAATCAGAAGAAGCAGAAGAAGGAGAAGGAGCAGGTGAAGTCAGGGGGGTGTAGCAGAAGAAGTAGAAGAAGGAGAAGGAGAAGGTGAAGTCAGGACGGTGAAGCAGAAGAAGCAGAAGAAGGAGAAGGAGAAGGTGAAGCCTGGAGGGCGCAGCAGAAGAAGCAGAAGAAGGAGAAGGAGAAGGTGAAGTCTGGAGTGTGAAGCAGAAGAAGCAGAAGAAGGAGAAGGAGAAGGTGAAGTCTGGAGGGCGCAGCAGAAGAAGCAGAAGAAGGAGAATGAGAAGGTGAAGTCTGGAGGGTGAATCAGAAGAAGCAGAAGAAGGAGAAGGAGAAGGTGAAGTCTGGAGGGTGAATCAGAAGAAGTAGAAGAAGGAGAAGGAGAAGGTGAAGTCTGGAGGGTGAAGCAGAAGAATTAGAAGAAGGAGAAGGAGAAGGTGAAGTCAGGAGGGTGAATCAGAAGAAGTAGAAGAAGGAGAAGGAGAAGGTGAAGTCAGGAGGTTGAATCAGAAGAAGCAGAAGAAGGAGAAGGAGAATGTGAAGTCTGGAGGGTGAATCAGAAGAAGTAGAAGAAGGAGAAGGAGAAGGTGAAGTCTGGAGGGTGAATCAGAAGAAGCAGAAGAAGGAGAAGGAGAAGGTGAAGTCTGGAGGGTGAATCAGAAGAAGCAGAAGAAGGAGAAGGAGAAGGTGAAGTCTGGAGGGTGAATCAGAAGAAGCAGAAGAAGGAGAAGGAGAAGGTGAAGTCTGGAGGGTGAATCAGAAGAAGCAGAAGAAGGAGAAGGAGAAGGTGAAGTCTGGAGGGTGAATCAGAAGAAGCAGACGAAGGAGAAGGAGAAGGTGAAGTCTGGAGGGTGAATCAGAAGAAGCAGAAGAAGGAGATGGAGAAGGTGAAGTCTGGAGGGTGAATCAGAAGAAGTAGAAGAAGGAGAAGGTGAAGGTGAAGTCTGGAGTGTGAATCAGAAGAAGCAGAAGAAGGAGAAGGTGAAGGTGAAGTCTGGAGGGTGAATCAGAAGAAGCAGAAGAAGGAGAAGGAGAAGGTGAAGTCTGGAGGGTGATTCAGAAGAAGCAGAATAAGGAGAAGGAGAAGGTGAAGTCTGGAGGGTGAATCAGAAGAAGCAGAAGAAGGAGAAGGAGAAGGTGAAGTCTGGAGGGTGAATCAGAAGAAGTAGAAGAAGGAGAAGGAGAAGGTGAAGTCTGGAGGGTGAATCAGAAGAAGTAGAAGAAGGAGAAGGAGAAGGTGAAGTCTGGAGGGTGAATCAGAAGAAGTAGAAGAAGGAGAAGGAGAAGGTGAAGTCTGGAGGGTGAAGCAGAAGAAGTAGAAGAAGGAGAAGGAGAAGGTGAAGTCAGGAGGGTGAATCAGAAGATGTAGAAGAAGGAGAAGGAGAAGGTGAAGTCAGGAGGGTGAATCAGAAGAAGCAGAAGAAGGAGAAGGAGAAGGTGAAGTCTGGAGGGTGAATCAGAAGAAGTAGAAGAAGGAGAAGGAGAAGGTGAAGTCTGGAGGGTGAATCAGAAGAAGCAGAAGAAGGAGAAGGAGAAGGTGAAGTCTGGAGGGTGAATCAGAAGAAGCAGAAGAAGGAGAAGGAGAAGGTGAAGTCTGGAGGGTGAATCAGAAGAAGCAGAAGAAGGAGAAGGAGAAGGTGAAGTCTGGAGGGTGAATTAGAAGAAGCAGAATAAGGAGAAGGAGAAGGTGAAGTCTGGAGGGTGAATCAGAAGAAGCAGAAGAAGGAGAAGGAGAAGGTGAAGTCTGGAGGGTGAATCAGAAGAAGTAGAAGAAGGAGAAGGAGAAGGTGAAGTCTGGAGGGTGAAGCAGAAGAAGTAGAAGAAGGAGAAGGAGAAGGTGAAGTCAGGAGGGTGAATCAGAAGAAGTAGAAGAAGGAGAAGGAGAAGGTGAAGTCAGGAGGGTGAATCAGAAGAAGCAGAAGAAGAAGATAGAGAAGGTGAAGTCTGGAGGGTGAATCAGAAGAATCAGAAGAAGGAGAAGGAGAAGGTGAAGTCTGGAGGGTGAAGCAGAAGAAGCAGAAGAAAGAGAAGGAGAAGGTGAAGTCTGGAGGGTGAAGCAGAAGAAACAGAAGAAGGAGAAGGAGAAGGTGAAGACTGGAGGGTGAATCAGAAGAAGTAGAAGAAGGAGAAGGAGAAGGTGAAGTCTGGAGGGTGAATCAGAAGAAGTAGAAGAAGGAGAAGGAGAAGGTGAAGTCTGGAGGGTGAATCAGAAGAAGCAGAAGAAGGAGAAGGTAAAGTCTGGAGGGTGAATCAGAAGAAGCAGAAGAAGGAGAAGGAGAAGATGAAGTCTGGAGGGTGAATCAGAAGAAGTAGAAGAAGGAGAAGGAGAAGGTGAGGTCTGGAGGGTGAATCAGAAGAAGCAGAAGAAGGAGAAGGAGAAGGTGAAGTCTGGAGGGTGAATCAGAAGAAGCAGAAGAAGGAGAAGGAGAAGGTGAAGTCTGGAGGGTGAATCAGAAGAAGCAGAAGAAGGAGAAGGAGAAGGTGAAGTCAGGAGGGTGAATCAGAAGAAGCAGAAGAAGGAGAAGGAGAAGGTGAAGTTAGGAGGGTGAATCAGAAGAAGCAGAAGAAGGAGAAGGAGCAGGTGAAGTCAGGGGGGTGTAGCAGAAGAAGTAGAAGAAGGAGAAGGAGAAGGTGAAGTCAGGACGGTGAAGCAGAAGAAGCAGAAGAAGGAGAAGGAGAAGGTGAAGCCTGGAGGGCGCAGCAGAAGAAGCAGAAGAAGGAGAAGGAGAAGGTGAAGTCTGGAGTGTGAAGCAGAAGAAGCAGAAGAAGGAGAAGGAGAAGGTGAAGTCTGGAGGGCGCAGCAGAAGAAGCAGAAGAAGGAGAATGAGAAGGTGAAGTCTGGAGGGTGAATCAGAAGAAGCAGAAGAAGGAGAAGGAGAAGGTGAAGTCTGGAGGGTGAAGCAGAAGAATTAGAAGAAGGAGAAGGAGAAGGTGAAGTCAGGAGGGTGAATCAGAAGAAGTAGAAGAAGGAGAAGGAGAAGGTGAAGTCAGGAGGTTGAATCAGAAGAAGCAGAAGAAGGAGAAGGAGAATGTGAAGTCTGGAGGGTGAATCAGAAGAAGTAGAAGAAGGAGAAGGAGAAGGTGAAGTCTGGAGGGTGAAGCAGAAGAATTAGAAGAAGGAGAAGGAGAAGGTGAAGTCAGGAGGGTGAATCAGAAGAAGTAGAAGAAGGAGAAGGAGAAGGTGAAGTCAGGAGGTTGAATCAGAAGAAGCAGAAGAAGGAGAAGGAGAATGTGAAGTCTGGAGGGTGAATCAGAAGAAGTAGAAGAAGGAGAAGGAGAAGGTGAAGTCTGGAGGGTGAATCAGAAGAAGCAGAAGAAGGAGAAGGAGAAGGTGAAGTCTGGAGGGTGAATCAGAAGAAGCAGAAGAAGGAGAAGGAGAAGGTGAAGTCTGGAGGGTGAATCAGAAGAAGCAGAAGAAGGAGAAGGAGAAGGTGAAGTCTGGAGGGTGAATCAGAAGAAGCAGAATAAGGAGAAGGAGAAGGTGAAGTCTGGAGGGTGAATCAGAAGAAGCAGAAGAAGGAGAAGGTGAAGTCTGGAGGGTGAATCAGAAGAAGTAGAAGAAGGAGAAGGAGAAGGTGAAGTCTGGAGGGTGAAGCAGAAGAAGTAGAAGAAGGAGAAGGAGAAGGTGAAGTCAGGAGGGTGAATCAGAAGAAGTAGAAGAAGGAGAAGGAGAAGGTGAAGTCAGGATGGTGAATCAGAAGAAGCAGAAGAAGGAGATAGAGAAGGTGAAGTCTGGAGGGTGAATCAGAAGAATCAGAAGAAGGAGAAGGAGAAGGTGAAGTCTGGAGGGTGAAGCAGTAGAAGCAGAAGAAAGAGAAGGAGAAGGTGAAGTCTGGAGGGTGAAGCAGAAGAAACAGAAGAAGGAGAAGGAGAAGGTGAAGACTGGAGGGTGAATCAGAAGAAGTCGAAGAAGGAGAAGGAGAAGGTGAAGTCTGGAGGGTGAATCAGAAGAAGCAGAAGAAGGAGAAGGAGAAGGTGAAGTCTGGAGGGTGAATCAGAAGAAGCAGAAGAAGGAGAAGGAGAAGGTGAAGTCTGGAGGGTGAATCAGAAGAAGCAGAAGAAGGAGAAGGAGAAGGTGAAGTCTGGAGGGTGAATCAGAAGAAGCAGAAGAAGGAGAAGGAGAAGGTGAAGTCTGGAGGCTGAATCAGAAGAAGCAGAAGAAGGAGAAGGAGAAGGTGAAGTCAGGAGGGTGAATCAGAAGAAGCAGAAGAAGGAGAAGGAGAAGGTGAATTTAGGAGGGTGAATCAGAAGAAGCAGAAAAAGGAGAAGGAGCAGGTGAAGTCAAGGGGGTGTAGCAGAAGAAGTAGAAGAAGGAGAAGGAGAAGGTGAAGTCAGGACGGTGAAGCAGAAGAAGCAGAAGAAGGAGAAGGAGAAGGTGAAGCCTGGAGGGCGCAGCAGAAGAAGCAGAAGAAGGAGAAGGAGAAGGTGAAGTCTGGAGGGTGAATCAGAAGAAGCAGAAGAAGGAGAAGGTAAAGTCTGGAGGGTGAATCAGAAGAAGCAGAAGAAGGAGAAGGAGAAGATGAAGTCTGGAGGGTGAATCAGAAGAAGTAGAAGAAGGAGAAGGAGAAGGTGAGGTCTGGAGGGTGAATCAGAAGAAGCAGAAGAAGGAGAAGGAGAAGGTGAAGTCTGGAGGGTGAATCAGAAGAAGCAGAAGAAGGAGAAGGAGAAGGTGAAGTCTGGAGGGTGAATCAGAAGAAGCAGAAGAAGGAGAAGGAGAAGGTGAAGTCAGGAGGGTGAATCAGAAGAAGCAGAAGAAGGAGAAGGAGCAGGTGAAGTCAGGGGGGTGTAGCAGAAGAAGTAGAAGAAGGAGAAGGAGAAGGTGAAGTCAGGACGGTGAAGCAGAAGAAGCAGAAGAAGGAGAAGGAGAAGGTGAAGCCTGGAGGGCGCAGCAGAAGAAGCAGAAGAAGGAGAAGGAGAAGGTGAAGTCTGGAGTGTGAAGCAGAAGAAGCAGAAGAAGGAGAAGGAGAAGGTGAAGTCTGGAGGGCGCAGCAGAAGAAGCAGAAGAAGGAGAATGAGAAGGTGAAGTCTGGAGGGTGAATCAGAAGAAGCAGAAGAAGGAGAAGGAGAAGGTGAAGTCTGGAGGGTGAAGCAGAAGAATTAGAAGAAGGAGAAGGAGAAGGTGAAGTCAGGAGGGTGAATCAGAAGAAGTAGAAGAAGGAGAAGGAGAAGGTGAAGTCAGGAGGTTGAATCAGAAGAAGCAGAAGAAGGAGAAGGAGAATGTGAAGTCTGGAGGGTGAATCAGAAGAAGTAGAAGAAGGAGAAGGAGAAGGTGAAGTCTGGAGGGTGAAGCAGAAGAATTAGAAGAAGGAGAAGGAGAAGGTGAAGTCAGGAGGGTGAATCAGAAGAAGTAGAAGAAGGAGAAGGAGAAGGTGAAGTCAGGAGGTTGAATCAGAAGAAGCAGAAGAAGGAGAAGGAGAATGTGAAGTCTGGAGGGTGAATCAGAAGAAGTAGAAGAAGGAGAAGGAGAAGGTGAAGTCTGGAGGGTGAATCAGAAGAAGCAGAAGAAGGAGAAGGAGAAGGTGAAGTCTGGAGGGTGAATCAGAAGAAGCAGAAGAAGGAGAAGGAGAAGGTGAAGTCTGGAGGGTGAATCAGAAGAAGCAGAAGAAGGAGAAGGAGAAGGTGAAGTCTGGAGGGTGAATCAGAAGAAGCAGAATAAGGAGAAGGAGAAGGTGAAGTCTGGAGGGTGAATCAGAAGAAGCAGAAGAAGGAGAAGGTGAAGTCTGGAGGGTGAATCAGAAGAAGTAGAAGAAGGAGAAGGAGAAGGTGAAGTCTGGAGGGTGAAGCAGAAGAAGTAGAAGAAGGAGAAGGAGAAGGTGAAGTCAGGAGGGTGAATCAGAAGAAGTAGAAGAAGGAGAAGGAGAAGGTGAAGTCAGGATGGTGAATCAGAAGAAGCAGAAGAAGGAGATAGAGAAGGTGAAGTCTGGAGGGTGAATCAGAAGAATCAGAAGAAGGAGAAGGAGAAGGTGAAGTCTGGAGGGTGAAGCAGTAGAAGCAGAAGAAAGAGAAGGAGAAGGTGAAGTCTGGAGGGTGAAGCAGAAGAAACAGAAGAAGGAGAAGGAGAAGGTGAAGACTGGAGGGTGAATCAGAAGAAGTCGAAGAAGGAGAAGGAGAAGGTGAAGTCTGGAGGGTGAATCAGAAGAAGCAGAAGAAGGAGAAGGAGAAGGTGAAGTCTGGAGGGTGAATCAGAAGAAGCAGAAGAAGGAGAAGGAGAAGGTGAAGTCTGGAGGGTGAATCAGAAGAAGCAGAAGAAGGAGAAGGAGAAGGTGAAGTCTGGAGGGTGAATCAGAAGAAGCAGAAGAAGGAGAAGGAGAAGGTGAAGTCTGGAGGCTGAATCAGAAGAAGCAGAAGAAGGAGAAGGAGAAGGTGAAGTCAGGAGGGTGAATCAGAAGAAGCAGAAGAAGGAGAAGGAGAAGGTGAATTTAGGAGGGTGAATCAGAAGAAGCAGAAAAAGGAGAAGGAGCAGGTGAAGTCAAGGGGGTGTAGCAGAAGAAGTAGAAGAAGGAGAAGGAGAAGGTGAAGTCAGGACGGTGAAGCAGAAGAAGCAGAAGAAGGAGAAGGAGAAGGTGAAGCCTGGAGGGCGCAGCAGAAGAAGCAGAAGAAGGAGAAGGAGAAGGTGAAGTCTGGAGTGTGAAGCAGAAGAAGCAGAAGAAGGAGAAGGAGAAGGTGAAGTCTGGAGGGCGCAGCATAAGAAGCAGAAGAAGGAGAATGAGAAGGTGAAGTCTGGAGGGTGAATCAGAAGAAGCAGAAGAAGGAGAAGGAGAAGGTGAAGTCTGGAGGGTGAATCAGAAGAAGTAGAAGAAGGAGAAGGAGAAGGTGAAGTCAGGAGGGTGAATCAGAAGAAGTAGAAGAAGGAGAAGGAGAAGGTGAAGTCAGGAGGGTGAATCAGAAGAAGCAGAAGATGGAGAAGGAGAAGGTGAAGTCTGGAGGGTGAATCAGAAGAATCAGAAGAAGGAGAAGGAGAAGGTGAAGTCTGGAGGGTGAATCAGAAGAAGCAGTAGAAAGAGAAGGAGAAGGTGAAGTCTGGAGGGTGAAGCAGAAGAAACAGAAAAAGGAGAAGGAGAAGGTGAAGACTGGAGGGTGAATCAGAAGAAGTAGAAGAAGGAGAAGGAGAAGGTGAAGTCTGGAGGGTGAATCAGAAGAAGTGGAAGAAGGAGAAGGAGAAGTTGAAGTCTGGAGGGTGAATCAGAAGAAGCAGAAGAAGGAGAAGGAGAAGGTGAAGTCTGGAGGGTGAATCAGAAGAAGCAGAAGAAGGAGAAGGAGAAGATGAAGTCTGGAGGGTGAATCAGAAGAAGTAGAAGAAGGAGAAGGAGAAGGTGATATCTGGAGGGTGAATCAGAAGAAGTAGAAGAAGGAGAAGGAGAAGGTGAAGTCTGGAGGGTGAATCAGAAGAAACAGAAGAAGGAGAAGGAGAAGGTGAAGTCTGGAGGGTGAATCAGAAGAAGTAGAAGAAGGAGAAGGAGAAGGTGTAGTCTGGAGGGTGAATCAGAAGAAGTAGACGAAGGAGAAGGAGAAGGTGAAGTCTGGAGGGTGAATCAGAAGAAGCAGAAGAAGGAGAAGGAGAAGGTGAAGTCTGGAGGGTGAATCAGAAGAAGTAGAAGAAGGAGAAGGAGAAGGTGAAGTCTGGAGGGTGAATCAGAAGAAGCAGAAGAAGGAGAAGGAGAAGGTGAAGTCTGGAGGGTGAATCAGAAGAAGCAGAAGAAGGAGAAGGAGAAGGTGAAGTCTGGAGGGTGAATCAGAAGAAGCAGAATAAGGAGAAGGAGAAGGTGAAGTCTGGAGGGTGAATCAGAAGAAGCAGAAGAAGGAGAAGGAGAAGGTGAAGTCTGGAGGGTGAATCAGAAGAAGTAGAAGAAGGAGAAGGAGAAGGTGAAGTCTGGAGGGTGAATCAGAAGAAGTAGAAGAAGGAGAAGGAGAAGGTGAAGTCTGGAGGGTGAATCAGAAGAAGTAGAAGAAGGACAAGGAGAAGGTGAAGTCTGGAGGGTGAAGCAGAAGAAGTAGATGAAGGAGAAGGAGAAGGTGAAGTCAGGAGGGTGAATCAGAAGAAGTAGAAGAAGGAGAAGGAGAAGGTGAGTTCTGGAGGGTGAATCAGAAGAAGCAGAAGAAGGAGAAGGAGAAGGTGATGTCTGGAGGGTGAATCAGAAGAATCAGAAGAAGGAGAAGGAGAAGGTGAAGTCTGGAGGGTGAATCAGAAGAAGCAGAAGAAAGAGAAGGAGAAGGTGAAGTCTGGAGGGTGAAGCAGAAGAAACAGAAGAAGGAGAAGGAGAAGGTGTAGACTGGAGAGTGAATCAGAAGAAGTAGAAGAAGGAGAAGGAGAAGGTGAAGTCTGGAGGGTGAATCAGAAGAAGTAGAAGAATGAGAAGGAGAAGGTGAAGTCTGGAGGGTGAATCAGAAGAAGCAGAAGAAGGAGAAGGAGAAGGTGAAGTCTGGAGGGTGAATCAGAAGAAGGAGAAGAAGGAGAAGGAGAAGATGAAGTCTGGAGGGTGAATCAGAAGAAGTAGAAGAAGGAGAAGGAGAAGGTGAAGTCTGGAGGCTGAATCAGAAGAAGTAGAAGAAGGAGAAGGAGAAGGTGAAGTCTGGAGGGTGAATCAGAAGAAGCAGAAGAAGGAGAAGCAGAAGATGAAGTCTGGAGGGTGAATCAGAGGAAGTAGAAGAAGGAGAAGGAGAAGGTGAGGTCTGGAGGGTGAATCAGAAGAAGCAGAAGAAGGAGAAGGAGAAGGTGAAGTCTGGAGGGTGAATCAGAAGAAGCAGAAGAAGGAGAAGGAGAAGGGGAAGTCTGGAGGGTGAATCAGAAGAAGCAGAAGAAGGAGAAGGAGAAGGTGAAGTCAGGAGGGTGAATCAGAAGAAGCAGAAGAAGGAGAAGGAGAAGGTGAATTTAGGAGGGTGAATCAGAAGAAGCAGAAGAAGGAGAAGGAGCAGGGGAAGTCAGGGGGGTGTAGCAGAAGAAGTAGAAGAAGGAGAAGGAGAAGGTGAAGTCAGGACGGTGAAGCAGAAGAAGCAGAAGAAGGAGAAGGAGAAGGTGAAGCCTGGAGGGCGCAGCAGAAGAAGCAGAAGAAGGAGAAGGAGAAGGTGAAGTCTGGAGTGTGAAGCAGAAGAAGCAGAAGAAGGAGAAGGAGAAGGTGAAGTCTGGAGGGCGCAGCAGAAGAAGCAGAAGAAGGAGAATGAGAAGGTGAAGTCTGGAGGGTGAATCAGAAGAAGCAGAAGAAGGAGAAGGAGAAGGTGAAGTCTGGAGGGTGAATCAGAAGAATCAGAAGAAGGAGAAGGAGAAGGTGAAGTCTGGAGGGTGAATCAGAAGAAGCAGAAGAAAGAGAAGGAGAAGGTGAAGTCTGGAGGGTGAAGCAGAAGAAACAAAAAAAGGAGAAGGAGAAGGTGAAGACTGGAGGGTGAATCAGAAGAAGTAGAAGAAGGAGAAGGAGAAGGTGAAGTCTGGAGGGTGGATCAGAAGAATCAGAAGAAGGAGAAGGAGAAGGTGAAGTCTGGAGGGTGAATCAGAAGAAGCAGAAGAAAGAGAAGGAGAAGGTGAAGTCTGGAGGGTGAAGCAGAAGAAACAAAAAAAGGAGAAGGAGAAGGTGAAGACTGGAGGGTGAATCAGAAGAAGTAGAAGAAGGAGAAGGAGAAGGTGAAGTCTGGAGTGTGAAGCAGAAGAAGCAGAAGAAGGAGAAGGAGAAGGTGAAGTCTGGAGGGCGCAGCAGAAGAAGCAGAAGAAGGAGAATGAGAAGGTGAAGTCTGGAGGGTGAATCAGAAGAAGCAGAAGAAGGAGAAGGAGAAGGTGAAGTCTGGAGGGTTAAGCAGAAGAAGCAGAAGAAGGAGAAGGAGAAGGTGAAGTCTGGAGGGCGCAGCAGAAGAAGCAGAAGAAGGAGAAGGAGAAGGTGAAGTCTGGAGTGTGAAGCAGAAGAAGCAGAAGAAGGAGAAGGAGAAGGTGAAGTCTGGAGGGCGCAGCAGAAGAAGCAGAAGAAGGAGAATGAGAAGGTGAAGTCTGGAGGGTGAATCAGAAGAAGCAGAAGAAGGAGAAGGAGAAGGTGAAGTCTGGAGGGTGAATCAGAAGAATCAGAAGAAGGAGAAGGAGAAGGTGAAGTCTGGAGGGCGCAGCAGAAGAAGCAGAAGAAGGAGAATGAGAAGGTGAAGTCTGGAGGGTGAAGCAGAAGAAGTAGAAGAAGGAGAAGGAGAAGGTGAAGTCTGGAGGGTGAATCAGAAGAATCAGAAGAAGGAGAAGGAGAAGGTGAAGTCTGGAGGGTGAATCAGAAGAAGCAGAAGAAAGAGAAGGAGAAGGTGAAGTCTGGAGGGTGAAGCAGAAGAAACAAAAAAAGGAGAAGGAGAAGGTGAAGACTGGAGGGTGAATCAGAAGAAGTAGAAGAAGGAGAAGGAGAAGGTGAAGTCTGGAGGGTGGATCAGAAGAAGTGGAAGAAGGAGAAGGAGAAGTTGAAGTCTGGAGGGTGAATCAGAAGAAGCAGAAGAAGGAGAAGGAGAAGGTGAAGTCTGGAGGGTGAATCAGAAGAAGCAGAAGAAGGAGAAGGAGAAGATGAAGTCTGGAGGGTGAATCAGAAGAAGTAGAAGAAGGAGAAGGAGAAGGTGAAGTCTGGAGGGTGAATCAGAAGAAGTAGAAGAAGGAGAAGGAGAAGATGAAGTCTGGAGGGTGAATCAGAAGAAACAGAAGAAGGAGAAGGAGAAGGTGAAGTCTGGAGGGTGAATCAGAAGAAGTAGAAGAAGGAGAAGGAGAAGGTGTAGTCTGGAGGGTGAATCAGAAGAAGTAGACGAAGGAGAAGGAGAAGGTGAAGTCTGGAGGGTGAATCAGAAGAAGCAGAAGAAGGAGAAGGAGAAGGTGAAGTCTGGAGGGTGAATCAGAAGAAGTAGAAGAAGGAGAAGGAGAAGGTGAAGTCTGGAGGGTGAATCAGAAGAAGCAGAAGAAGGACAAGGAGAAGGTGAAGTCTGGAGGGTGAATCAGAAGAAGCAGAAGAAGGAGAAGGAGAAGGTGAAGTCTGGAGGGTGAATCAGAAGAAGCAGAATAAGGAGAAGGAGAAGGTGAAGTCTGGAGGGTGAATCAGAAGAAGCAGAAGAAGGAGAAGGAGAAGGTGAAGTCTGGAGGGTGAATCAGAAGAAGTAGAAGAAGGAGAAGGAGAAGGTGAAGTCTGGAGGGTGAATCAGAAGAAGTATAAGAAGGAGAAGGAGAAGGTGAAGTCTGGAGGGTGAATCAGAAGAAGTAGAAGAAGGAGAAGGAGAAGGTGAAGTCTGGAGGGTGAAGCAGAAGAAGTAGATGAAGGAGAAGGAGAAGGTGAAGTCAGGAGGGTGAATCAGAAGAAGTAGAAGAAGGAGAAGGAGAATGTGAGTTCTGGAGGGTGAATCAGAAGAAGCAGAAGAAGGAGAAGGAGAAGGTGATGTCTGGAGGGTGAATCAGATGAATCAGAAGAAGGAGAAGGAGAAGGTGAAGTCTGGAGGATGAATCAGAAGAAGCAGAAGAAAGAGAAGGAGAAGGTGCAGTCTGGAGGGTGAAGCAGAAGAAACAGAAGAAGGAGAAGGAGAAGGTGAAGACTGGAGGGTGAATCAGAAGAAGTAGAAGAAGGAGAAGGAGAAGGTGAAGTCTGGAGGGTGAATCAGAAGAAGTAGAAGAAGGAGAAGGAGAAGGTGAAGTCTGGAGGGTGAATCAGAAGAAGCAGAAGAAGGAGAAGGAGAAGGTGAAGTCTGGAGAGTGAATCAAAAGAAGGAGAAGAAGGAGAAGGAGAAGATGAAGTCTGGAGGGTGAATCAGAAGAAGTAGAAGAAGGAGAAGGAGAAGGTGAAGTCTGGAGGCTGAATCAGAAGAAGTAGAAGAAGGAGAAGGAGAAGGTGAAGTCTGGAGGGTGAATCAGAAGAAGCAGAAGAAGGAGAAGGAGAAGATGAAGTCTGGAGGGTGAATCAGAAGAAGTAGAAGAAGGAGAAGGAGAAGGTGAGGTCTGGAGGGTGAATCAGAAGAAGCAGAAGAAGGAGAAGGAGAAGGTGAAGTCTGGAGGGTGAATCAGAAGAAGCAGAAGAAGGAGAAGGAGAAGGTGAAGTCTGGAGGGTGAATCAGAAGAAGCAGAAGAAGGAGAAGGAGAAGGTGAAGTCAGGAGGGTGAATCAGAAGAAGCAGAAGAAGGAGAAGGAGAATGTGAATTTAGGAGGGTGAATCAGAAGAAGCAGAAGAAGGAGAAGGAGCAGGTGAAGTCAGGGGGGTGTAGCAGAAGAAGTAGAAGAAGGAGAAGGAGAAGGTGAAGTCAGGACGGTGAAGCAGAAGAAGCAGTAGAAGGAG